>NC_134353.1:731280242-731606075 GCF_048569485.1 Anomaloglossus baeobatrachus
GTCTCTCTGTCTATCTCTTTCCTTGTCTGTCTGTGTCTATGTCTCTGTCTGTCTGTTTCTATCTCTCTGTCTGTATTTGTATCAGTCTATCTGTCTCCATCTTTGTGTCTGTCTGTGTCTCTCTTTCCCCATCTGTCTTTGTCTGTCTATTTTCCCGTTTGTTTCTTTCCAGGGCTGTCTCTTTGACCGGCTGTCTATTTGCCCGGCTGTCTCTTTGCCCGGCTGTCTCTTTCCCCGGCTGTCTCTTTCCAGGGCTGTCTCTTTCCAGGGCTGTCTCTTTGCCCATCTGTCTCTTTCCAGGTCTGTCTCTTTCCAGGTCTGTCTCTTTCCCCCATCTGTCTCTTCCACCATCTGTCTCTTTCCCCCGTCTGTCTCTTTCCCCCATCTGTCTCTTTCCCCGTCTGTCTCTTTCCCCTGTCTGTCTCTTTCCCCCGTCTGTTTCTTTCCCCCGTCTGTCTCTTTCCCTGTCTGTCTTTTTGCCCAGTCTGTCTCTTTTCAGGGCTTTCTCTTTCCAGGGCTTTCTAGGACCCGTCACACATACTTACCTGCCTAGTGGCGTCGCTGTGGCCGGCGAACCGCCTCCTTTCTAAGTGTCACTAAGTGGCCGACCAATAGAAGCAAAGGGGCGGAGATAAGCGGCCGGAATATCCCGCCCACCTCTTTCCTTCCTCATTGCCGGCGGCCGCAGGTATGATGTTGTTCCTCGTTCCTGCGGTGTCACACATAGCGATGTGTGCTGCTGCAGGAACGACGAACAACCTGCGTCCTGCAGCAGCAACGATATTTGAGATTAGAAAAAAAAAAAAAGAGAAAAATTGCATGTAAAATACCCTGACTATAAATAAATAAATTGCAAGTGCTTAATAACAGGGTACTTAGTGTATACATTTTTGCAAAAAGGTAAAAAGCTGTCTCACCTCGTCAAGGTGTACCCATCTGAGACAGTCCAAAACCTACTGAAGTTAAAAACATTATCAATACCTGACTTGTGTCACGTCAAACGCCAATATGAATAGTGGCAAGTGGTCAGCTGTGTCCAAGATTAAATACACAGCGAAGTGAGACGCAATTAGCTGTTCAGTCTCAGTATTAGGAGGGCTGCACCACCAACTTGCAACAAAGCAAGATAACATACAAAAAACACCAAAAACCTGAGCTGAAACAATGTTCAGTAAACATGCAACATTAAGCATATGAATTGCAGCCTTAAGACTAGAAAAAAAAAACAAAGAGAAAAATTGCATGTAAAATACCCTGACTATAAATAAATAAATTGCAAGTGCTTAATAACAGGGTACTTAGTGTATACATTTTTGCAAAAAGGTAAAAAGCTGTCTCACCTCGTCAAGGTGTACCCATCTGAGACAGTCCCTAACCTACTGAAGTTAAAAACATTTTACATGCAATTTTTCTCTTTGTTTTTTTTCTAGTCTTAAGGCTGCAATTCACATGCTTAATGTTGCATGTTTACTGAACATTGTTTCAGCTCAGGTTTTTGGTGTTTTTTGATATTTGAGATTAGAACGACGGGTCAACGATCAACGATATGGTGAGTATTTTTGATTGATAGCGGTCGTTTCACACGCAACGACATCGCTAATGAGGCCGGATGTGCGTCACGAATCCCGTGACCCCTAATGACATCTCGTTAGCAATGTCGTTTTGTGTAAAGTGGCCTTAAGTTTATATCAATAATTAATACATACAACCCCCCTCCAACAGTTGGTGGAGTAGTTATCCCTTTAACAGAATGGTGAGCCAGCAATTGTAATTTATTTTAATTATTTTAATATTAATTATTAATAGTGCAGGCTGACATTAATAATTGGTTTCAGGGTTAGCGCCATAACATTTTGGCAAATCAGCCCCACTGTTAGAAATTGTGGTTATCCTTTGTGAACTAAGCAGACTGGAAGGACGTGAACCTATAAGGGAGACCATTCTTATCTGTTTGATACAGAGGGATCTTGGAAAAGAGAAGATGCCATCTTCTGCCAAGGTAGTAAAGATCAGATGCTTAAACACCATTGTTTGGACTCTGAGGGGTCCTACGAAATAATGGCTAACCCAATACCCTTGCCTTGCATGAAATATTTGGGTCGAGGGTATTGTTGTTGGTACCAAGGACAACATATGAGATATAATTAGGGCTGAGCGGATCTGAACTGTAAAAGTCTGGATCTGCGAGGTTTCAAAGATTTCCAGGTGCCGGATCCAGAATTCTGTGTGCAGGATCCAGATCCAGCACTGGGGAAAATAATTGAAAAATAAAGAAAAACAGAAATAAAACAGCGTTTCATACTTACCGAGACTTGGTGTCATGGCAGCACACTGCTTCCGGGTCGCGCTCACTTCCTATACTGTGCATCGTATACACACAGCTTTCTGTGTTTTCCCCACCCACCGGCCGTCCTCTCGTCTGTGGTTGGTTGCCAGCACTCGCGCCCCCAGCCTGTGACATTATCTGCCTGCAGTCATCGCGGCTCAGTTATTGTCTGCACAGCCAGCAGTCGTGCTCTATGGCCGCTGGTTATGTAGCAGAGGTGAAGCGGCATGGGACCTCGTGTGGATTATGCTGGACCTGCAGGGTGTTGGGGGTTAACAAAGAGGTGAAGGAGGGTGTGTTTTGTACTTTATTCCAAATAAAGGATTTTTCTCTGTGTCTGTGTTTATTTACATTCATTTACAGGTTGCTGTGATGCAGGTATCTTATAGACGCCTGTGCCATTACTAAACTATGGCATAGTAGCAGCTGTGCGCTGCTATTAACCCCTTATTACCCCAATTGCCAAAGCTGCAGGGCAATCGAGAAGAGCTGGTAAAGCACCTGGATTGTCACATCTAATAGATGTGGCAATACCGGGCGGTTACTGGCTGAGACTATTAGCCGCCAGCCGGCATTATCATGGCTGGAGATGAAAATTTAGGTGGGACTGATGTTGTTTTTTTTTTTTTAAATTATTTATTTAAATTAAAAAAAAGTGTGCTCAGCTGCACACTTCTGACAGGAGTGTGCATGTGTTTCTGTGTACATGCACGCTCATGTTCAGAGAGCGGCAGGCTGTGTCGACTGATGTCATGTCACACTTGTACAAGTCTGACAGTGCATCACCGACAAAGCCTCACACTTCCGACAGGAGCGTGCATGTGTTTCTGTGTGCATACACGCTCATGTTCAGAGAGCACAGGCTTTGCCGGCTTATGTCATCTTAGACTTGTACGAGTCTGACAATGCATCGTCGGTACAGCCGCGCACACTTCTGACAGGAGCGTGCATGTGTTTCTGTCTACATGCACACTCATGCTCAGAGTGCGCAGGCTGTGGCAGCTGATGTCATGTCAGACTTGTACTAGTCTGATGGCGCATCACTGCCACAGCCGCACACATCTGACAGGAACGTGCATGTGTTTCTGAAACACATGCACGTTCACCATACTGACCCGCAGACATTTGCACTGCTTTCCCCGCTCACCGGCCGTCCTGCCACCTGTGATTGGTTGCAGTCAGCTGACACGCTGACACTCAGGATGGGGGTGCATCTAGCTGCAACCAATTACACGCGCCGGTGGGCGGGAAAACAATGAATATTGAATTGTCGGCTCTGGAACGGAAAAGCGTGACCCGGAAGGGGTGTGCCGCCATGACACAGCCTCGAGTGAGTAAATGTGGGTACCAGTATCTGATGTCCATGCCACCAGGCTGGTCCGGTCTTTTAATTCTTTACATCCAGACAGGCCTGATTCTGAGGGCCCAGAGTCCCCTCTTAGTAAAGGGGTTACTGTCACGAGGGTACCACAATAGAGAGTGGTCCATCCTATTTCTGGTGTCAGGAGATCGGAGAGCAGGACTACATACACACTTGCTCAGGTTAATACTGATGGTTGTGCAGATTCTCCTTTCTGGTGCTGCGAAGGTTAAGTAGTTATTCTTGTCTTCTATGCTTTGGATGAAAGCTACTATCATCTGTGCTGTGTTTGTAATTACTTCGGCTATAAAGACTTACCGTCTAGCCAAGGTAAATGCCAGTGATGGCTTCTGCTTAGCTTGCCTCTAGAGGGAACCTGTGAGCTGTGAAAAAAAGAATTCATTCAGAGATCATTTGGTGTGTGTAAGCAGTGTTGTGTTTTCCCGTTCCTTATTCATTTTTGGTTTTGCCCCTCTGGTCTGTACTTCATTACTTCCTCCTGTCATTTTGAATGCTTTGTTTGATTGCTGTTTATTTTACCCTTGTCTGTCTAATCCTCTTTATGTCTTTACAGTAGGACTAGTGTTCCTGCTGCCCTGCTCACTAGACGGCTGACTCCAGGGAAAGGCGGGATAGGCATGTGTTCGGTGACGGGGTAAAAGAACCCATATAGGGATGTTAGGAAGTACAGGGATCAGATTCAGGTGAGTTTAGGAGGTGACCCTGCTCCCTTTTCTTTAGCACCAGGGCCCACCATTATACATGTACCCGGGGTGTTACAGCATTCGCCAGGGGTTCCCGTTTACTTTGCAAACCTCCGGCAGTCACTGCATGACATAAACAAGCTCTTTCTACTGAACCCTTAGGAACCTTCCAAAAGCTAAATCTAAATACTCTCAAACAAACCTTCAAAATAGTTTAAGTTGTACAGGCCAACTTGTTTTCAACTTGTGCTATTTTATAGATAGTGTTATGTTTGCATCAAGACTGGTAAGTATAAAGCACTTTATTCTTAATTTCTTTTTTTTTTCTTTGATTTTTTTTCTTTATTACTCGGGTGGCCGGACCTGGATCGTTACCAAGAGTTCCATGAAAACTCCAGGTTCTGGTCAGTGCTCTACTTCTTTTGAGCGGATCCGGACTTTTACATTCTGTGTCCACCCATCACTAGTAATGAACTAAACAATGAGCTGGCTGTTGGACTGTAGCCAAACATGCTATCCCACAAGGACACCTTTGAGTCTTTGTCTAGAGCCTTCATAATCCCTGTGATCTTCTTCTTATCATGCTCAAGCTGGATATTGACCAGATTCTCAGCCTCATAAAGATTTCTGAACTTGCAACCAAAACCAAAAGGAATCTTCTGTCGTCTCACAGGAGTATCAGGGCAGATGTTTCCTCTCTTCTCCGGTGTTATTGGGGTTCGTATCTGTTGTTCTCTGACATCTAGACTTGGGATGGGACTAAGCGTAGAATATACTTTTGGGAAGAGTTGTCATCTTTCGGTGCAATTAGTTCCATATATCTCATATGTAGAACTGATCGAATGCGCCAAAATCCAGAACCACCGGATCCCTGCCAGATTGAAAATAAAATCCAGTTCCGCTCCAGATTCCAGTGCCCATATAAGTCTATGAGAACCAGAATCCGGAGATTAAAAATGTTTATGGAGGGGATAGGGGGGGAAGGAGAGCACGCAGTGTACTGTAACCTTTCAAATGTACCAATTATTGAAATGACCGGCATATCAATCAAGAATCAATAATCTTGGTTATCTGAAATTCTTGATTTACATAATCAACAACAACTGGGGAAGGAGGTAACAGAGCTGGATCTGAGGAAGCAACAAATTTTTTTGAGGCGAGAACAATAAAACAAATTATAAATTTTGAATGAAGATGGCAATGCAAGTTAAAAAGCTACGTGATTGATAACGATGACTATCCTATATGACCTGATGAACAACTTAATGTTCTTCATAGACAACCACACCATATCATCCACACAGGTCCAGACCAGCCAAATGCTTATGGTCAGCCATACTTTTATATTTGGCACCCATTACCTTCAAATTATGCAGAACCCCTCACCACACAGCAGAAATGGATGAAGAGAACTGCCCCTCCCCAGGGACTGAGTCTCATCCATGCACTCCCTGATGCCCACAGCCCAGTCACTCAAGGAGAATGGGGCCTTCCTCGGTGATGTATGGTCAACTACAAGTTGACATGACATCACCGGATCTCAGAGGTCTGAGGAAGCAACAAATTTTTTTGAGGCGAGAACAATAAAACAAATTATAAATTTTGAATGAAGATGGCAATGCAAGTTAAAAAGCTACGTGATTGATAACGACGACTATCCTATATGACCTGATGAACAACTTAATGTTCTTCATAGACAACCACACCATATCATCCACACAGGTCCAGACCACCCAAATGCTTATGGTCAGCCATACTTTTATATTTGGCACCCATTACCTTCAAATTATGCAGAACCCCTCACCACACAGCAGAAATGGATGAAGAGAACTGCCCCTCCCCAGGGACTGAGTCTCATCCATGCACTCCCTGATGCCCACAGCCCAGTCACTCAAGGAGAATGGGGCCTTCCTCGGTGATGTATGGTCAACTACAAGTTGACATGACATCACCGGATCTCAGAGGTCATGGAGCCTGGGGGTCACTTGATGGGGATGAGCGGACTGCAATGGTGCAGCTTAGAGGCAGAAATGTACTACACAAGGTATTTGAGAAAAGCCTTCCCTTTGAGCCTTTGAGTTTTACAGCGATACTGCCACTTATGCTGAGTAGTGAACCACCTCTTTAACATGGATAAGGAATATTATTAGATTATTGACAGTTCCATTGTGATTGTGTGGTATTACTACGTTTTTATACTGAGCAAACTAATAACCAGACTAATTGAGTACATCAAATAAATATTCCTTAATTACTGTAATACATGGATTCGTCTCAATTAGGTGACTTTATATATATATATATATATATATATATATATATATATATACAGTACAGACAAAAAGTTTGCACACACCTTCTCATTCAAAGAGTTTTCTTTATTTTCATGACTCTAAAAATTGTAGATTCACATTGAAGGCATTAAAACTGTGAATTAAAGCATGTGGAATGAAATACATAAAAAAGTGTGAAGCAACTGAAAATATGTCTTATGTTCTAGGTTCTTCAAAGTAGCCACCTTTTGCTTTGATTACTGTTTTGCACACTCTTGGCATTCTCTTGATGACCTTCAAGAAGTAGTCACCGGAAATGGTCTTTCAACAGTCTTGAAGGAGTTCCCAGAGATGCTTAGCACTTGTTGGCCCTTTTTCCTTCACTTTGCGGTCCAGCTCACCCCCAAACCATCTCGATTGGGTTCAGGTCTGGTGACTGTGGAGGCCCAGTCATCTGGCGTAGCACCCCATCACTCTCCTTCTTAGTCAAATAGCCCTTACACAGCCTGGAGGTGTGTTTGGGGTCATTGTCCTGTTGAAAAATAAATGATGGTGCAACTAAACGCAAACCGGATGGAATAGCATGCCACTGCAAGATGCTGTGGTAGCCATGCTTGTTCAGTATGCCTTTCATTTTGAATAAATCCCCAACAGTGTCATCAGCAAAGCACCCCCACACCATCACACCTCTTCCTCCATGCTTCACGGTGGGAACCAGGCATGTAGAGTCCATCTGTTCACCTTTTCTACAAAGACACGGTGGTTTGATCCAAAGATCTCAAATTTGCACTCATCAGACCAAAGCACAGATTTCCACTAGTCTAATGTCCATTCCTTGTGTTCTTTAGCCCAAACAAGTCTCTTCTGCTTGTTGCCTGTTCTTAGCAGTGGTTTCCTGGCAGCTATTTTACCATGAAGGCCTGCTGCTGCACAAAGTCCCCTCTTATAAGTTGTTCTAGAGATGAGAAGGTGTGTCCAAACTTTCGGTCTGTAATGTATGTATGTATATATATATATATATATATATATATATATATATATATATATATACAGTGCCTACAAGTAGTATTCAACCCCCAGATTTAGCAGGTTTGATAAGATGCAAATAAGTTAGAGCCTGCAAACTTCAAACAAGAGCAGGATTTATTAACAGATGCATAAATCTTACAAACCAACAAGTTATGTTGCTCAGTTAAATTTTAGTAAATTTTCAACATAAAAGTGTGGGTCAATTATTATTCAACCCCTAGGTTTAATATTTTGTGGAATAACCCTTGTTTGCAATTACAGCTAATAATCGTCTTTTATAAGACCTGATCAGGCCGGCACAGGTCTCTGGAGTTATCTTGGCCCACTCATCCATGCAGATCTTCTCCAAGTTATCTAGGTTCTTTGGGTGTCTCATGTGGACTTTAATCTTGAGCTCCTTCCACAAGTTTTCAATTGGGTTAAGGTCAGGAGACTGACTAGACCACTGCAACACCTTGATTTTTTCCCTCTTGAACCAGTCCTTGGTTTTCTTGGCTGTGTGCTTTGGGTCGTTGTCTTGTTACAAGATGAAATGATGACCCATCTTAAGATCCTTGATGGAGGAGCGGAGGTTCTTGGCCAAAATCTCCAGGTAGGCCGTGCTATCCATCTTCCCATGGATGCGGACCAGATGGCCAGGCCCCTTGGCTGACAAACAGCCCCACAGCATGATGCTGCCACCACCATGCTTGACTGTAGGGATGGTATTCTTGGGGTCGTATGCAGTGCCATCCAGTCTCCAAACGTCACGTGTGTGGTTGGCACCAAAGATCTCGATCTTGGTCTCATCAGACCAGAGAACCTTGAACCAGTCTGTCTCAGAGTCCTCAAAGTGATCATGAGCAAACTGTAGACGAGCCTTGACATGACGCTTTGAAAGTAAAGGTACCTTACGGGCTCGTCTGGAACGGAGACCATTGCGGTGGAGTACGTTACTTATGGTATTGACTGAAACCAATGTCCCCACTGCCATGAGATCTTCCCGGAGCTCCTTCCTTGTTGTCCTTGGGTTAGCCTTGACTCTTCAGACAAGCCTGGCCTCGGCACGGGTGGAAACTTTCAAAGGCTGTCCAGGCCGTGGAAGGCTAACAGTAGTTCCATAAGCCTTCCACTTCTGGATAATGCTCCCAACAGTGGAGACAGGTAGGCCCAACTCCTTGGAAAGGGTTTTGTACCCCTTGCCAGCCTTGTGACCCTCCACGATCTTGTCTCTGATGGCCTTGGAATGCTCCTTTGTCTTTCCCATGTTGACCAAGTATGAGTGCTGTTTACAAGTTTGGGGAGGGTCTTAATTAGTCAGAAAAGGCTGGAAAAAGAGATAATTAATCCAAACATGTGAAGCTCATTGTTCTTTGTGCCTGAAATACTTCTTAATACTTTATGGGAACTTAACAGAATTCTTGTGGTTTGAGGGGTTGAATAATAAATGACCCTCTGAATAAACTTATCACAATTTAAAAAAAAAATAAAAAAAGAAATAACATTCTTTTTTGCTGCAGTGCATTTCACACTTCCAGGCTGATCTACAGTCCAAATGTCACAATGCCAAGTTAATTCCGAATGTGTAAACCTGCTAAATCTGCAGGGGGTTGAATACTACTTGTAGGCACTGTATATAAAACAAGTGAGCAGAAAGCGTTACGGAGTAATTACTATTGTATATTAATTAATAGTCAAAGCCAACACTAATTAATATACACAACACCCCATCCGCAATTGGCAGAGGAGTTCCCCTTTAACATAGAGAAAAAAAAGAGTTGGCATATTTTTATCTAGAAAATAATACAAAAGTAGAGTTTTAAAAGTTGGACGTTTATTTTAATAATTTAATGTAATTAGATTTTCCAAAGTTATATGAAACATTTATACTTTCCACAAAACTACCCTAAAACAATGTTAATTCACAGAGGATGATTTCTAGCATATGTCTCCAAAGGTCTCATTAACTGACATTCACCGGTACATGACATTAACAAAATCTTGTAAAATGGACCTAACTAGTTGTCAATTCCATGGCTATCTCTCTAAGGTGAGAAAAGGATGGAAGATGGAAACAATAATTTCTAATATGTCCGATTTCAGAAATTATGTAAAAATTCAAGTTGATTTAATCAATTCATAGGCAGAGTGGTGGGTCAACTAGATGCAGAATAAATAAGTGAAACTAACAGGCAGTTTTGAAAGGAAAGTGACCAATGAAATAAGGAGAAGAAATATTCATCATTAGTGGAAAAGCATAATAGTGCATGGTCAGATACTTTAATACGGATGTATACCACTGCATTGGAAAAAAGGACAAGGAAAAGTGGAATAAGGTTATGGTCACATGATCAAGCTGCTACAGATTTCATTGTTTTCATGTAGATCGGTCATTTTTCAATCAACAGCATGACCAATAAGTTGCTGAACATTTGGGTATAATTAATACATTTTCTCTATTAACACAATGGTGTTTAAAATCTGCCCTGAAATGCATAAAAATCCAGAACAAAAGTAGCAAATGTTACATATGGACTTAGGTCCAGATCTGACATGGATACCGTCTGCAATAGATCCACCATGTGTCAACATATCCTTAAGGCCCCCTTCACACGTCAGTGATTCTGGTACGTTTGTGCTTTTTTTTAAACGTACCAGAATCACTGACATACGCAGACCCATTATAATCAATGGGTCTGCTCACACATCAGTGATTTGTCACTGCACGTGTCTCCGTGCGGCGTACCCGCGTGTCCGTGATTGCCGCATGGAGACATGTCCATTTTTTTCTGGCATCACTGATGTCCCACGGACTACGCAGTGGTGTGATTCGTGAAACACGTGCCAGAAAAAAACGTGCTTATAAAATAAAAAACATTTTTACTCACCCGGCTTCAGCCGCGCTCTCTGCAGCCTGTTCTGCCTGCTGCTTCTGAGCCGGCTCATTACTGTCGTGCATATTCATGAATGCACGACAAAGCCGACCCGGAAGCAGCTGCTGCGGGGGTCAGCACCAGCCGGATGCTGCACCGCGGGAGCATTCAACACCATGGAGAGCGGGAGCGGGCACAGGTGAGTTAATCTCTATGGGCAATCACGGACCACGGAGAACAGAGCCCGGATTGCACATAGACAACCCACGTGTGCCATGAATTTATGGCAAACGGAGGGACATGTGCGTGTTTTACACGTCAGTGAAGAACGTCTGGGTTTTTCACTGACGTGTGAAACGGGCCTAAGAGCCACAATACCCCCTGAAAAAGCTCTTGCTGAAACATGGATTTTGTGAATTTGGTAGGTGCCTCTTATTTACTCTTTGTTATGTGTGGTTGGGCTACTGGGGGCTTATATTTGACACCTGATATATGATATATGATTCCTTTCTTTAATTCATTCTTGCTTATGCACTTGACATCTATATTTAACTTTTAACCAGTATTTGGCTTTCTATTCTCACCACTTGGTAAAATTTCATTACATTATTATGCCTGGTTTCTTGTTTTTATTTCAGTGTTTATGAGTTTTTTTCTCACAATCTATAAATATATATATATATATATATATATATATATATATATATATATATATATATATATATATATATATACATAATATATAATATAATCTATCTATAAAGGCCCTGTCACACACGGAGATAAATCTTTGGCAGATCTGTGGTTGCAGTGAAATCATGGACATATTGTTACATTTGTACACAGCTACAAACCTGGAAATGATTGTCCACAAATTCACTGCAACCACAGATCTGCCGCAGATTTATCTCTGTGTGTGACAGGGCCTTAAATCAAGGATTTACTATTTTTTCAGCCCTTACTTTTTTCCCCCATACCTTTGAACCCCTTAACACCAAAGCCTGCTTTCACCTTACTGACCAGTAGAGATGAGCGAACCGGTCCCGGTTCGGCTCGAGGTCGGTTCGCCGAACGGAGCTCCCGTTCGAGTTCGGCTCATCGAACGTTCGACGAACCGAACTCGAACTGCATAGGAAACAATGGCAGGCAATCACAAACACAGAAAAACACCTAGAAAACACCCTCAAAGGTGTCCAAAAGGTGACAAACAACTCACAACACAACACAAACACATGGGAAAGTGACAAGGACATATACTCATGCGAAAACAAAACAGCTGGACAAGAAAAAAGAGGAGGACACACAGATATATGAGTATATGCAAGGAAACATCGATTCCATTATTGTGCAACTTGAGCCCTGCTCATTTTAGGCTTCCAATCTTGATAAATTGCCTGAGCTCGCCACGTACGCCTTGGGGATCTTGTCGTGTCCTGCAGCCAGCGTTCTCTCGGAACCTGTCTTCAGTGCTGCTGGGGGTCTGCTGGCAGATAAGCACATGTGTCTGTCCACTGACAATGTGGACATGGCTCTCAGAGGACTTTTCTTCCCCTGGTTCAGCCAGGGGACGGGAAAGGCACGGGTATTTTTGAGAGTGCTTCATGCCAAGCATCTTTTTCTTTTTCAAAAGGGAAGGTCAACTGATGCCAGTCAAGTGGGGTGTGTGTGGCCCAGTTAGTGGCAACGAGGGAGACTGTGGTTGGAGTCCCCTCGCTGTGTTTCTAAAAGAACCAAGATGAACAAGTCATGGCTCTCAGCGGACTTTTCTTCCCCTGGGTCATCCAGGGGACGGGAAAGGCACGCGTATTTTTGAGAGTGCTTCATGCCAAGCATCTTTTTCTTTTTCAAAAGGGAAGGTCAACTGATGCCAGTCAAGTGGGGTGTGTGTGGCCCAGTTAGTGGAAACGAGGGAGACTGTGGTTGGAGTCCCCTCGCTGTGTTTCTAAAAGAACCAAGATGAACAAGTCATGGCTCTCAGAGGACTTTTCTTCCCCTGGGTCATCCAGGGGACGGGAAAGGCACGCGTATTTTTGAGAGTGCTTCATGCCAAGCATCTTTTTCTTTTTCAAAAGGGGGGGTCAACTGATGCCAGTCAAGTGGGGTGTGTGTGGCCCAATTAGTGGCAACGAGGGAGACTGTGGTTGGAGTCCCCTCGCTGTGTTTCTAAAAGAACCAAGATGAACAAGTCATGGCTCTCAGAGGACTTTTCTTCCCCTGGGTCATCCAGGGGACGGGAAAGGCACGCGTATTTTTGAGAGTGCTTCATGCCAAGCATCTCTTTCTTTTTCAAAAGGGGTGGTCAACTGATGCCAGTCAAGTGGGGTGTGTGTGGCCCAGTTAGTGGAAACGAGGGAGACTGTGGTTGGAGTCCCCTCGCTGTGTTTCTAAAAGAACCAAGATGAACAAGTCATGGCTCTCAGAGGACTTTTCTTCCCCTGGGTCAGCCAGGGGACGGGAAAGGCACGCGTATTTTTGAGAGTGCTTCATGCCAAGCATCTTTTTCTTTTTCAAAAGGGAAGGTCAACTGATGCCAGTCAAGTGGGGTGTGTGTGGCCCAATTAGTGGCAACGAGGGAGACTGTGGTTGGAGTCCCCTTACTGTGTTTTACATGCTTTTAGAAGGGCATGACATGGCTTAGAGGTTGACTTTCAGCATCTGGAAACTGTTGGCTACCAAAATGCTGCCTTTCCAACCTTTTTAACCGAGGATTTTCGAGACCTTATGCCCATCGCAGTGCCCCAAGAGCCGATGCCCAGGCGCCACTCCTTCTCCAACAAAGGCGTGCACGCGCTACACCAGCATGTCGCACTAAACATCACTGATTCCTTGAGAAACTCTGTGTGACAGGGTGCATTTCACCACAGATAATTGGCCCAGTAAGCATGGACAGGGGCATTACATGTCGCTGACTGGGCAATGGGTTACTGTGGGGAGAGATGGAGAAGGGTCTGTTGTACAAGTCTTGCCGTCCCCACGAGTTGTGTCAATCCTTCTTCTGTATGTAGAAGTTAATACACTGCTTCTGCCTCTTCAACCTCGTGTGGGTCCTCCACCTTGGCGCAAACCCTGTGTGGTCAGGCCACCCTTCCTTGTAACTGCGCACAAGGACTACCACACACCTCCTTACTATGCTGGCAGCAGAGCTCAATGCCATCAGGCGGTCAAAGGTTTACTTTGAAATGTATGGGAAATGTGAGTCACACCGCTGAGAAGTTGTGGACGGTTAGCTCTGGAGACCGAGTTTCATCAATGGTTGTCTCCACTCAACCAGCAGCCAGGGAAGGCCGGGTGCGACAATGATGCAAACATGGGTGCGGCCCTTCGCTGTGACAATGTGACACACGTGCCTTGTGTGGTTCACGTGTTGAACCTGGTTGTCCAGCAATTTTTAAAGCACTATCCTGGCCCACATGGCCTTCTGCAGAGAGCACGGTGTAACGCCTTCCTTGATCCACACACTCAGATGGGCTGTAAATGATAGGCTAGAGGGAAGCCACTCACCAAGCAGGACCCCTAGAACCCTGAAACCCTTTAACCCCTATACAGGGATTAGGAATTACACAGGGCCCAAGGTGATTAATACCTGTGGAAGGCTGCAGTTCCAGAGAATAGTAGTCAGGCAGGGTCAAAACATTAATTGAGGAACAGGAACAGAATGGGACGGCCAGGACTTAATCAGAAAACAAGCAGAGGTGAAATGCGGATCGGCCAACAAGGTACATAAACAGCAAGCAGGAAAAGTAGTCAGGTAACAAGCACACAAAATCATAAAACTGAAATGGGGGTAAAATTAACCAGAGGTTCATAGCTATGTCTGGCAGTGGTCTGCAGACAGGATGGGCATAAAAAAGGGTGTGGTGTCTTCCCATTGGTTGTAGCTGAATGATGGTATTTCATCTGTGAGATACCCACCAGCTACATTCAGCCAGAGATTCTGCATCTGTCAAGGTAATGCAGCCCAGTGGGTGAGCATAACCTGCGTCCACCTGCGCCGCTGGCATCGACTCCTCTCCCATCATCAGCACTATGCATGAAAGGAACACGTTGTCACCTGGCGACCGGAGTACAAATTGACGGAGTGTACTCCGTTGGTGACTTAACAGCCGTGTGCGGCAATGATGCAAACCTGGCTGCGGGCCATCGTCAGGGCAATGTGACACACGTGCCTTGTATGGCTCACGTGTTGAACCTAATTCTCCAGCAATTTTTAAAACACCATCCCGGCCTACATGGCCTTGTGCAGCGGGCACGCTCGCTATGTGCTCACTTCCATCGTGCGCACACAGCAGCTCAACAACTTTCATCACTCCGGAAGTTTTAGGGTCTGGCAGTTAAACGCCGGAAATGCGATGTTCCGACACGCAGGAATTGGAATCTGCACATGTTGCAGCATGTGTGGCAGCACCGCAGAGCCCTGCTGAAATACGGTATGACATATAGCCTGGGATAACTTGATCCAGAGGTGGTGCAGATCACGCTGCTGGAGTGGTGTCAGATCAAGGACCTATGCACCCTGCTACACAGTTTACAAATGTCGACGAAGATGTTTAGCACTGGCAATGTCATTCTCAGCGTGACAATTCTGGTCATCTACATGATGGAGCACACTGTAATTATTATTCGGAGTCAGGTGTTGGGACAAGAGGAAGGGGAGGAAGTACAGGAGGAGTCATATGCGGAAGGGATAACAAGATCTACGAGGTCCAGATGGTCAGCGGCACCTATGCGGCAGTCATGGTGAGGGAGAGGGATTAACAAGGGCGCATAGTATCAGCAAAAAGTGTTGAGGAAAGTGCAGGAGCCCATGAAGAAATGGAGGACGAACTGGCGATGGGCATGGAAGACTCAGCAGATGAGTGAGAGCTTGCTCACATTTCGGTTGTGCGAGGTTGTGGGGAGAGGGCAGAGGAAGGAGGCACGATTCTCACCTCTCTGCCACCAACACACCAAGGACTTGGTCCTCCTGGATGCACAAGACACATGAGCGCCTTCTTGCTGCACTACCTACATGACCCTTGGATTGTACGAATTCGAAGTAATCCTGAATACTGGGTTGCCACACTGTTAGATCCCCGGTACAAGACAAAATTTGGCGAAATAATTCCTGCCATAGAAATGGACGCACGTATACAGGAGTATCTGCAGAATGTGGTACGCAATCTTAGATCTGCTTTTCCACTAAACATCAGTGCTGCACAGAGTGAATCTCAACGCTTTGTCATGGATAGGAGGAAATGGTCTTTTCCTTGTCCACATCGGAGGGACCGAGGGATGGCTGCTGTGCTGAGATGGCGTTGAGTACGGTGTCCCTGCAGAGTTGCACTTTTGGTCATATACCAAAATGAGTTGAAAAAGGACAGATGCTGGTGGAAAGGGGAACAGGTGTGTTGGAAAGGGGAAAAAAGTTTTGGTCCGTGGATTTGGTGGTTAAGCAAAAGTAACATTTGATGAAGAAACACCATCTGTTACAGTGGGACTGGCAGATTTGGATAAGGTGGTATATACTATGTTACCGCTATATAACGAAAATTAATAAGAAAAGAAAGAGAAAGGTATATATCCCCATCAGCAGTCAGTGTCCACCGTGCTCCCAGTTGGAAAAGGAGAGGTTGGCAACTGGAAGGTTTGGTGGAGGATACAGAGCTGTGTGGCTATGAAACTAATAGTAGCCTGAACCGAGTTAGACGCCATTCGGATCTGGAGACTGGGAGCCCTGTTAGCGTCACAGGGTCCACATGCCCACCCAGCCCAGGAACTCCCTGTTAACAACACAGGAGCCATTGAGTACGCTGACCGTGTGCGTAGGGGCCACACCTGTGGACAGCAGGCGCATCAGCAGCAGCAGGCCTGTTAATGTCACTGGGCTGCACAAGCAGGACTGGTAGGACAGGAGCTGGTCTTAACCGTTCTGCGTTACCAACTGTGGTGGTGGCCTGCATCGACACCCTATCCCTGCCTACCTCTGGCCTAAAGCCACAATGGGTTCAACACATGGAGGTGTGCTCTTTCGGAGCATAATAGAAGAATGCGCACCTCCTTGTTGGCTCCAGCCCCTTTTATAACCTGGGTCCGCCCCAAACCAGGGTGAACCACAATGAACCTCCTGGAGACAAAAGTAGAGTGACACGTCATGAGTGGCATAACTAGCGTCCTATTTGGAACCGCAACTTCAATGATAACCTCATGGCTGCCATGACCCAAACACCTCACCAGTCATCGTCTGACCATCAATAATGCGGTGACAAGTCATAGGGGTGGGCCTCTGCAAGCCATTTGGGATGACACCTGATGCCCTGTGGTCTATATGGGACCCCCACATCAGGGGCAGGGCCAAAGAGTTCATTACCGGACCTAGTCTCTGATGCAGTAAGTGCCTGAGCATGCTCAGTAGCATGAAATACAGTCTCTGAAAAAAGACTATCAGCTTTAGCATGGTGTCTAGGCACAAAACAGGACTTAGACCCGACACGGAATGCAAGTACCTGTGCAAAGAGGCTTTGACACTTAGTGTGGGAGCATGCGCTGTATCCCGAAATGAAGACTTAGCGTCAGGAATGGCACAGTCAGGCTGAGCATACTCACTAGGCGAAACACTGTAGTTAGGTTGCAGCTGGGGTAAATCGGCACACGCATGCGCACTAGCTGCCTCTCCACACTTAGACGTGGAGGAGAAATTGCTCTTCGGGTGTGAACTTGGAGATGCTGTCTATGAACAGAAGGAAAAGCTAAAGGAAGCCTCACTTTCTATCCCTCCGAATTATCAAATGCAGCAATGAATTCCCTGAGTTTGCTATAACATTAGCGTAGCAAAATGTGCATGAGGGTGTCATGTAGAGGTGCTAGAAATAGCTTGGCACCAGTGGGGCACTAATGGAATACAACAGCCAGTTCTATGATGCCACTAAATGGCAGTATTTTTTGCTATCATTATAGCTTATTAAAAACAGAGCAGGAGGGTGTCATGCACAGGTGCTAGAAATAGCTTGGCACCAGTGGGGCACTAATGGAATACAACAGCCAGTTCTATGATGCCACTAAATGGCAGTATTTTTTGCTATCATTATAGCTTATTAAAAACAGAGCAGGAGGGTGTCATGCACAGGTGCTAGAAATAGCTTGGCACCAGTGGGGCACTAATGGAATACAACAGCCAGTTCTATGATGCCACTAAATGGCAGTATTTTTTGCTATCATTATAGCTTATTAAAAACAGAGCAGGAGGGTGTCATGCACAGGTGCTGCACATAGATTTGCACTAGTGTGACTAGACAAAAGTCCAATAGCCACGTTTAGGATGCCACTAGGTTCACTGACTGTTTGCTAGTATAATGGCTTAGTAACAATGAGTTTGAGTGTGCAATGCAGGCAGAGGTGCTGCAAATATCTTTGCACTAGTGGGACTATACAGAAGTCCAATAGCCACGTTTAGGATGACACTAAGTTCACTCAGTGTTTGCTAGTATAATGGCTTAGTAACAATGAGTTTGAGTGTGCAATGCAGGCAGAGGTGCTGCAAATATCTTTGCACTAGTGGGACTATACAGAAGTCCAATAGCCACGTTTAGGATGACACTAAGTTCACTCAGTGTTTGCTAGTATAATGGCTTAGTAACAATGAGTTTGAGTGTGCAATGCAGGCAGAGGTGCTGCAAATATCTTTGCACTAGTGGGACTATACAGAAGTCCAATAGCCACGTTTAGGATGCCACTAAGTTCACTCAGTGTTTGCTAGTATAATGGCTTAGTAACAATGAGTTTGAGTGTGCAATGCAGGCAGACATGCTGCAAATATCTTTCCACTAGTTTGACTACACAAAAGTACAATAGCCACGTTTAGGATGCCACTAGGTACACTGACTGTTTGTTAGTATAATGGCTTAGTTAAAAAGCGTTTGAGTGTGCAATGCAGGCAGACGTGCTGCAAATATCTTTCCACTAGTGTGACTACACAAAAGTACAATAGCCACGTTTAGGATGCCACTAGGTACACTGACTGTTTGCTAGTATAATGGCTTAGTTAAAAAAAGTTTGAGTGTGCAATGCAGGCAGACGTGCTGCAAATATCTTTGCACTAGTGTGACTACACAAAAGTCCAATAGCCACGTTTAGGATGCCACTAGGTACACTGACTGTTTGCTAGTATAATGGCTTAGTTAAAAAGAGTTGGAGTGTGCAGAGGACAGGAGGGTACAGTGCCAGGATTGTGGGGCTCTGGGTAGAGGAATGGAAGCCTGCCTTTCTATTCCCTCCTAATGGGGAAATGCAGCGACGAAATCCCTGACCTTGGCTACACAGACGCTGTCTCTGTTTTTAGGATCTGTCACCTATGGCTCTGACCCTGCCGGATTGAGCCCTTAAAAGGACTGATAGAAAGTGCTCTCCCTAAGCTGTCTAGCGCTGTGTATGGAACGCATACAGCTGTATCGGCGATAGGACAAAGGACGGAGCTGCGACAGTGATATCTGACACCAAGGACGCAGAAGAGATAATGGCGTCCGGACGGGCAGATACTCGTTTTTATAATGCAGGGACATGTGACATGGACATCCTATCACACATGCCGTTGCTTCTCTGGCTAAAAGTCCACTTAGCTGTGTGTGTGTCTGGGATTGGCTGACATGCTGGCCCGCCCCACAAGACGCGCGCGCTTAGGGAAGGAAGACAAGGAAAAAAAAAAAAAAATGGCGATCGCCATTATACAAACAGCAGTGATCTGAAGGCGCTGTTCCCGCACACTATACACTGAAATGTCATAATAGTGTGAGTCACAGAGTGACTTACACTATTACAGTGGAAAGCCAGCTAGGAATTAGCTGTTTTTTTGCTGCTAGAACCGTTCTCGAACGTTTCTAGAACTATCGAGCTTTTGCAAAAAGCTCGAGTTCTAGTTCGAGCTAGAACAGGCCCCAAAATCACTCGAGCCTAGAACTGGAGAACCTCGAACCGTGAACCGCGCTCAACTCTACTGACCAGGCCAAATTTTTAAAATCTGATATGCTTTATTTTATGTGGTAATATCTCTGGAATGCTTTAACATATCTCAGTGATTCTGACACTCTTCTATCAAGATACATTGTACTATATGATAGTGTCAATATGATTTGTCCTATTTATGAAAATATTGAAACCGGCAACATTTTGAAAAATCTGGATTTTTTAAACTTTTCATTTTTATGGTCTTAAAACAGATGGCCATACCACACAAAAGAGTTATGAAATAGCATTTATTGTGTATCTACTTCACATAAGCATCATTTTCTTTAATCACCTTTTTTTAGGCTGTTAAAAGGGTTAAAACTTTAGCAGCTATTGTTCATTTTTTTTAAAAACTTTATCATACATATTTTTAAAGACCACATAAATTGTGAAGTAACTTTGATGGGCATATATATATATCGAAAAACTAATAAACAAACCTTGTTTCAACAATTACACCCCTAAAAGTAATTATAACCACAGAAAGTTTGTTCACCCTCCAGGTACTTCAGAACATTTAATGCAAATTAGAGGGAAAAAAAAAATCTAATTTTTTTTTCACTAAAATGTTGCTTTAGCTTCACAATTATTCCTTTTCACAAGGGTAAAAGAACAAAATGGACCCAACCATTTGTTGTGCAAATTCTCCTGCATACACCAATACCCATTATGTGGTCAGAAACTACTGTTTGGGAACACAGCCGAGTTCGGAAGGGAAGGAACACTAATTAAATTTTGCAGCTCAAATATGGCAGGAATAGATCACAGGTACCAATGTGCCAAAATAGCAGGAACCTCCCACAAGTGACCCTGTCTTGGAAACTACACCCATCAAGGAATCTATCTACAGATGGGATGACCATGTTGAACCTACAGGTATTACACAGTTTTCCAAAAAAAATGTTACATTAGACCCAAATTTCTAAGTTATTTTAAAGGGAAAAAGGAGAAATTGCACAATAAACTGCTGGGTTCACTTTCGCCTGAGTACAACAATACCCCATATGTGAGCAGAAAGTACTGTTTGGGCGTCTGGTAGGGCTCCAAAGAGAAGAAAAGCTATTTGACTTTTACAGTGCAATTTTTGTTGGATTAGATTGTGAACATCATACTGCATTTAGAGACATGCCCCAAAAAGCAAAAACCCCATAAGTGACTCCATTGTGGAACTGCACCCCTAGAGGAATTTATCTAGGGGTATAGTGAGCATTTTGAATCCACAGTTGATTCACAGAATTTTATAATATTTGGCTGTGAAAATTATATATTACATTTTTCCAAGAAAATGTTGCTTTACCCCCAAATTTTCATTTTGACAACGGTAAAAAAAGAGTATGGACCATCCAATTTGTGTTCAATTTTTCCTGAGTTTGCTGATAACCCTATATGTGGGCAGTAACTACTGTTTGGACACGTCAGACGTCAGAAGGGAAGGAGTATCATTGATTTTCATAATGCAAATTGTGTTGAAATACGTTATGGACAACGTGTTGCATTTGCAGTGCCTCTGAGGTACCAAAGTAGTCGAAACCTTCAAACAAGTGACCCCATTTTGGAAACTAGGCCCGCACAATGAATTCACTTAGATGAGGGATGAGCATCTGGAATCCACAGGTGCTTCACAGAATTTCATATTATGAGGCCATGCAAATTAAATGATATTTTTTCCACATACATAGTGATTTAGCCACACATTTCTTCTTTTCCCAAGCTAGCCAGGAGTAAATGGAAATGATAATTTATTGTGTACTTTTTTCTGAGTTCAATGAAAAAAACATGACAAGACACTAAAGGGAAGGAGCGATATTTGATTTTTAGAGCACAATTTTTGCTAGAATAGATTGTGTATTCCATATCACACTAGGAGAGCTCCTGAGATTGTAAAACAGCAGAAACCCTCACAAGTGACCCCTTAAGTAATTCATCTAGGGGTGTGGAAAGCATTTTAAACCCACAAGTACTTCCCAGAATTGTATAACTTTGGGCTGTGAAAATGAAAATTTATATTTTTTTCAACTACAATGTAGCTTTGTAGCTCCAAGTTTTATTTTTTTTTAATTTTGAGATACATAACATTTTGGATCATTATCAAGACTCAATTCACATTTAACCTGTGTTCTACGCTGACCACTTACATCGGGGGTTCCATCCAGATCTTTGAAATTCATGATTTAGATGGAAACCCAGATGGGGCCATTTTAATACAGCAGGCAGAGTTACTCTGGCCTCTATTCAGTGGTGTATATCTTTTCAGTGGTGCACAAAACTGTGGTCAACTGCGCTTTTATGCATGCCTAAAAGACGGCTATAGGCCAAACAGAGTCCAAAGTGTCTCCATTGCCTCATGCTGAATCTTTCATCTGGTTATTTGTCTGAATCATGTTTTTCAGAGATGTACATGTGATCTCTGACATGAGTACTCATTGTAGAGTGCAGGATAAATGTGAGCCAAACTTTACTGTAATGTTTGAAAGGCTGAATGAACAAATTAACAGCAGTTCAAAAATTGCTTTTTTTATGCCGTTCACCACATGACACAAGTGATGAGATATCTTTATTCTTTCACTCAGTGTAATTACATCAATACCAGATTTACATCGACTTTCATTCTCTTTTCTGATTTTGGAAGTCAAAATTATAAAAATAACAGCAATTCAAAATTTGTTGGTGGTTTTTTTTAACACTGTCCAATGTGTTTTAAAAGTGATAAGATTACTTTATTCTGTGGGTCAGAATGATTACAGTGATGCCACATTTATATAGTTTTTTATGTTTTGCACCTTTTGGGAACTAAAAACAATTTTATAAAAAAATATTATTATTTTATATCACCATATTTTGAGAGCTGTAACTTTTTATTTTTTCACTGGTGGAGCTGAGTGGAGGCATGGTTATTTGCAAAACATGATGGCTTCTATACTTTTTATTCACATTTGACTTTTTGACTGTAATTTATTCCACTTTTTATTCAGCAGTATGATAAAAAAAACAGTAAACACCATAACCATTTTTATGGTGTTTACTGTAGATATAAAATTTTGCCACAGTTTTATAGATCAGGTCACTACAGATGCGACACTACCATACTTTATATGTGTCATTTTTCTTTTCTTTGTTTTTATACATAAAAATGCATACTTTTTGGTATTTAAAAAAAGTCATGATTTTTTCCAATATTAATTTTGTATTTTTAATGTTTTTACAATGTTTTATTTTACTTTTTTGCTAAGTCCCTCTGTAGGACTGCAACTTTTATTGATCTGATCAGTGGGTTTAATGCATTGTAATACACATGCCTTGGAATGTATTAGAAATGTCAGTTTCACATGGCATAATGCCTGGTAGACTGCTTATGGAAGGGTTTATCAGGCCACTACTTGACAGATATGGAGGTCATAATTTGACCTTCAGTAGCTATAATTACCATAGAATCCCCGCAATTGCATTGCAGGGGTGTGGGTGGGGTGAGAGAGCTAACTTCATCTCTCAACCTTCTAAATGCCACAATCACTGTTGTTTGTGGCATTTAAAAAAGTTAAACAGCTAAGAGCTGGCTTACATAGCAATAGCATAATTGAGATCTGAATTAATCAGATCCCAATCATGTTACTGGTCCAAGGTGGTGTTTAGCAGCGGAATTCCGCAACCAACCTATGCACAACCATGCACCATAAATTTACAATGGCGCTGCACAAAGCTCAGTATGTGCCAATGTACCGTTTATCACAAAAGAGAGTACACCCCCACATTTTTTGTAAATATTTTATTATATCTCTTCATGGATCAACACTTAAGAAATACTTTGATATAATTTAAAATAGTCAGTGTGCAGCTTGTATAACAGTGTAAATTTGGTGTGGTCTCTAAGTAACTCAACACAGCGATTAACGTGTAAACTGCTGGCAACAAAAATGAATACACCCCAAAGTGAAAATGGCCAAATTGTGCCCAATTATACTTTTTCTCTTCCCGGTGTCATGTGACTCATTAGTGTTACATGGTCTCAGGTGTGAATGGAGGGAAGGTGTTTATAAACATGACCTAGGCTATTGACAACACCCTGAAACTGAGCTGCAGCAAGGTGGCCAAAACCATACAGTGGTTTAACAAGACAGGTTCCACTCAGAACAGGCATCGCCATTGTCGACCAAAGAAGTTGAGTGCACGTGCTCAGCGTCATATCCAGAGGTTGTCTTTTCAAAATAGATGTATGAATGCTGCAGGTATTTCTGCAGAGGTTAAAGGGGTGGGGGGATAAACCTGTCAGTGCTCAGACCATTCACGGCATACTGCGTCAAATTAGTCTGCATGGCTGTCGTTCCAGAAAGAAGCCGCTTCTAAAGATGATACACAAGTTTGTTGAAGACAAGCAGACTAAAGACAGGAATTGCATCTAGACCCGTAGAAGCACAATCCTCTGCGCAAAATGGCAGCCATCATCTGAGCTCTCCGCATTCTCCCATTCTCCTCTTGTTCGGATGAAATAAAGGACTGTTTTTTCTTAGTTGGGTAAGTGCCTACCATTTTTTCTATGTTTTCTTGTGGCAACAGGGATTACAGGAATCATTTCCTGTGGTCTGATGAGATGAAGAAAAACTTATTTAGTTCAGATGGTGTCAAATGTGTGCAGCAGCAGCAAGGTGAGCAGTACAAAGACAACTATATCTTTTTTACAGTCAAGCGTGTGAGTTTAATGGTTTGGGGCTACATGAGTGTTGCTGGCTGTGGGGTGCTGCAGTTCATTGAGAGAACCATGAATGCCAACATGTACTATGACATGCTGAAGCAGAGCATGATCCCTTCCCTTAGGAAACTTTGCCACAAAGTAGTATTCTAACATGATAATGACCCCAAACACATCTCCAAGATGACCACTACCTTGCTACAGAAACTGATGGTAAAGGTGCTGGACTGGCGAAGCATGTCTCCAGACCTAAATCTTATTGACCATCTGTGTTCTCAAATGGAAGGTGGGGGAACGCAAGGTCTCTAACCTTCACCAGCTTCGTGATGTCGTCATGGAGGAGTGGAATATTATTCCAGTGGCTCCTGTGGTGCTTTAGTGATCTCCGTGCCCAAGAGAGTTCAGGCAGTGCTTGAAAATAATGGTCGCTTCATAAAATATTGACATTTTGGGCACAATTTGGCCATTTTCACTTAGCTGTGTACTCACTTTTGTTGCCAGTGGTTTTGACATGACTGTGTTTTGAGTTAGGTAGAGGGCACACCAAATTTACACTGTTATACAAGCTGTACACTGACAACTTTACATTGCATCAAATTGTCATATCTTCAGTGTTGTCCCATGAAAAGTTATAATAAAATATTTATAAAAATGTGAGGGGTGTACTCACTTTTATGATATACTGTAAATTTACCTTTGGTGGTTGTGAAGAGGTTTATGTCTGTGCCTCAGTGTTTCTTTTTTAATGGCTATTATTTTATTTAATTGGTAAAAAACAATTTACATATTTTAACACTGATATTTGTGTTGCACATTATTTTTGTAGGAACACTGCTCAAGAATCTGACAACAGATTTTCAATTTTCCTGCCCTGCCACTAAAGAGAAAAATTAAGTATTTAATAATCCTCTTTGAAATCATTAGTAGAGATGGGCAAACCCGGACTGTAAAAGTCCAGACCCACGCGGTTTCAAAGTTTTCAGGGTGCTGGGTAGAGTTGAGTGCGGTTCGCGGTTCGTGGTTCTCCAGTTCGCGGTTCGAGTGATTTTGGGGGCTGTTCTAGATCGAACTAGAACTCGAGCTTTTTGCTAAAGCTCAATAGTTCTAGTTACGTTCGAGAACGGTTCTAGCAGCAAAAAGCCAAGCTAATTACTAGCTGGCTTTCCGCTGTAATAGTGTAAGTCACTCTGTGACTCACACTATTATGAAATTTCAGCGTATAGTGTGCGGGAACAGCGCATTCAGATCACTGCTAGTGGGATAATGGTGATCGCCATTTTTTTTTCTTTTTCCTTGTCTTCCTTCCCTAAGCGCGCGCGTGTAGTGGGGCGGGCCAGCATGTCAGCCAATCCCAGAGACACACACAGCTAAGTGGACTTTTAGCCAGAGAAGCAACGGCATGTGTGATAGGATGTCCATGTCACATGTCCCTGCATTGTAAATACAGGCATCTGCCCGTCTGGACGCCATTATCTGCCTTCTGCGTCTGGGTGTCAGTCATCGCTGGCGTAGCTCCTGTCTCCGATACTGCTGTGTACGCTCTACACACAGCGCTATACAGAATAGGGATAGAAGTTTCTATTAGCCCATGTAGTATTTCTCTATGTGGGTCTACGTAGAGAAATACTTTGGCGTAGTGTTGGGGCTCTATTGCATTGATCAATTCAGTAGCTAAATTTCTCTTGATTCATATGTTCATGACAGTAATGCAGATTCCATTTTTCACATTTTCACTCTTAAATATAGCTATTGGATTTTTCAAGTCAGTATTCACACAGCAGTTTCTGCTATTTCATGTATTCCCCTTACACAGTCACTGGTGTGCATACCTTATCTCCCCATAGTGATGTTTTTTAGGTTTTTGCACCCAGTTCAGACTTAGAATGGTGTTCCAAACGTTATTCCTTATTTGTTAGTAGTTTTTCGTTTGTGAACCCTCCCCAACCACACCTATTGCCAATCCATATCATACGCATAAATAGCCTGGTTCTCAGCTTCCCATACACGGTAAGTTTTTTAACTGCATGAGAGGACACACACAAGCTAGAGACCCCAACGTAGAGAAATACTTTGGCGTAGTGTTGGGGCTCTATTGCATTGATCAATTCAGTAGCTAAATTTCTCTTGATTCATATGTTCATGGCAGTAATGCAGATTCCATTTTTCACATTTTCACTCTTACATATAGCTATTGGATTTTTCAAGTCAGTATTCACACAGCAGTTTCTGCTATTTCATGTATTCCCATTACATAGTCACTGGTGTGCATACCTTATCTCCCCATAGTGATGTTTTTTAGGTTTTTGCACCCAGTTCAGACTTAGAATGGTGTTCCAAACGTTATTCCTTATTTTTTAACTGTCTGCAGGGGTGACTGCTTGGAGGTTGCTGGAAGGACCGCGGGCGGGTGATGGCCCGGCGGTACCGGAGCGGTATACGAAGAGCAGTCAGCACCAGTGGCAGGGGCCTTTCGGATCCCGGCAAGGCTAGGAGTCGCCGTGAATTTGCCAAATCCGTTAGTGAAGGGGACCTCTGGGTCTCCCAACAAGCAAGTCCCGATTGAAGGCAACAGTCCAACCGTTACAGAGAGACACCGCCACAGCCAGGGCACCAGTTTCTCAGGGCCAGCGCCTGCGGGCAAAGTAGGGCTCCTCCGGCCCATATCCAAGCCGGGGAGCGGGTTACCGGTGGGAACCCATCGCAACCATCATCATCTTAGGTGCAGTAAAAAGGGACCGTCACCGTCAACTACTGGGGAAAGCAAGTGCAGCCGTCCGTGGGAACCGTCTTTCCAGCCGTGTGTTTTACCGAGAACTGTGTCATCGTCTCAGGCTGAGTGAGTACCACAGTGCCGCAAGGCACAGAGCTGCCCCCGCGTCCCTGCACCCCACCAAGCCCTGCATCACCCACCTCATCCCTGGGCCCCGGGACAACCAACCCCCTACCCACGGAGGGGAGGACTAACATCTAGCTGCTCCATACCATCACTCCCGGGATCCCCATACAGAGCAGCGGTGGTGTCAACAAATCACCACAACCGTGGGTGGCGTCACGGACAATAAACTATCCCAAATCCCAATCCCCTTTCACTCACGGGCAAGGAGCGCCGCTCGAGTCCCCGGGATCCGGCCCATCGCTCGAGCCACTGAGCAGCAGCAGCAGGCCGCAGCAGCCGCAGCGGCAGCCGGACCCGAGCAGAGGGAGAGAGCGGCGTCCCCTCCTCCGCCCGCGACAACTTGGCGCTGTGAACAGGATCTTACTCCTCTGCCGTTGGGTAGAGGTGCGCCTTGTGACCGCCGGAGGTATCCGGCCAGAAAATTTCAGAAGCCGCCATCTTTTGCGCGAAAAGTTCCCGCTCGAGCGTCTTCTCGAGTAGTAGAGGCGCGAAGGCCAAAACCCCGCCCCGATAGAGGAGGGGCCGGAAAGAGGCTAAGGGGGACGGAAACAAGATGTCTGCGCCCGACGGAGCCGCTGGAGTAGCGGTGGTCGCAGCCGCAGTGGCACCCGTGGATGGGAATGGGCCTGCCCAGGACCCGGCCGCGCTGGCGGGAGGTGCCGCGGCCCCCACACTCGCTCAGGTGATGCCGTTCTCCTTGCCCTATGCGCCCGGAGCTACCTGGCTACTGCAGTATGACGAGAAACCTGATGCTTTACAGGTCTTCCGGAAAAAGCTTAACCCGTTGCTAGAACTGTACCCCCTGACCGATAAGCAACATGCAGCGGTAGTACTGGGCCAGTTAACCGGCGCGGCTGAGCAGGAGGCGGAGACCTGGGCCGAGGGGGACCGGTTCTCTGTAGCCACCATCTTTGAGAAGCTACAGACTGCCTTTGAGACCCGTACTGAAGCTGAGCTGAGGATGCAGTTTTACCAGTGTCGGCAACGGTCTGTGGATAGCATTCGGGACTATGCTTTACGTCTGCAAACCGCCCTCCGCACGCTAAAGCGGGTGAATCCTATCAATGAGGCGGACAGCAACAAGATATTAGTAGAGCAATTTGTGCAGGGGATGAGGTCCCCTGAGGATCGCAAACAACTCTGGCTGTGGGCCCTAGAACACCCTGATGTGGACTTTGCCGTGTTAAAGGAACGGGCCATTAAAGCACTGAAGCCCCCAGCTTCAGAAATCTTGGAGCCAGCCCCGTGGCCCATTGAGACGGCCCCCATTGTGGTGGCCCCTGCCCTACCAACCTCTCCAATACCTACAGCCCCAAGCAGCACGATGGAGGAACTGGCAGCCCAGGTCCGTCGCATGGACGGAAACCTCGCCAAGATTCTCGCTGCACTCCAACCTTTGACCAGGTCTCAGCCTCCAGCACAGATACAGCTTGCCAACAACCCTGAGGATGTTCCCTGGATGCAGCGGAGAAGTGCTAACAACCCGCGGAGCAGATCTCCAACCTGCTACAAGTGCCGTAAGCTTGGGCATTACTTCCGACAGTGCCCGTTAAATGAGCAACCCCTGGGGCCCCGGGCCAATCCTCAGGAGTAGAACCCCGTGGCCCCCCAGACTGGTGGGACCGGTATATCGGGGCCCGGCCCATCATCCCCGTGGCTGTGCACGGCATACCGGTGATGGCTCTCTTGGACACTGGATCACAGGTAACCACCATACCATACACATTGTACCAGCGGTATTGGGGGATAGACGAGCTGGCACCCCCAGATACTAGTATAACACTAATTGCTGCTAATGGACCCAAGTGGGGTATAAACAGGTTGCTATGACAGTGGGGCAAGCTGAACTACAACACCAGGGTATGATTGTGATCATGAATGAACCCAGTGATCATAACCCGAAGATAGTGCTAGGAACCAATGTGATGGAGCACTGTATGGGTGATGTGTTGGCCCTACTGCAACAGCTGGCTGCCACGGCGGTGGGGAGCCGACAGAGAGCTGTGCAGCGTGAGATCCGAGCCTTGATGTACCGCCAGCATGTAAACTCAACAGGAGGAGAGACTGGTGGAGTGAGAGTGATGGATGTTGCTCCGTTGATTGTGCCCCCTAGGAGTGAGATGATGATTTGGTGTAGGGCAGCGGCAGGACCTCAGGGGCGTGACTACCCTGCCATGATGGAGCCCATACCCTCTGAGCACTGGCCCACTGTAATGGCCGCCCGAGGGGTGGTAGACGTAAAGAAGGGGAGAGTGCCCGTGAGGGTACTGAACTGTGGGGAGGAAGAAGTCAGGCTTCCCCGGTATGCCACCATTGCCAAGCTGCTCACCCTGGATCCCCACACCATCCACGAGGCCACTCCCTCAGTTTCCCCACCTACTACCAGCACTCCCCCGCCTCAAGGGGAGGTAAATGAGTGGCACCAACATCTACATGTGGGCACTGATGATACCCCTACACATCACAAAGCAGGGGTATACAGGGTGGTGCGGGAGTATGAACACGTTTTCAGCAAACATCCACTAGACTTTGGGCAGATCAAAGGGGTCCAACACTACATCCCCACCGGTGAACACCCCCCTATCAAAGAGAGGTACAGGCCTATTCCCCCTGCACATTACCAGTGTGCCAAAGATATGTTGAGGAACATGAAGGAGGCAGGGGTTATTCGGGACAGCTGTAGTCCCTGGGCCGCTCCGTTGGTACTGGTCAAGAAGAAGGATGGTACCATGCGGATGTCTGTGGACTACCGGAAGATTAATCAGATAACGCATAAAGATGCCTACCCACTGCCCCGTATTGAAGAGTCTTTGGCTGCACTGAGAACCGCAAATTACTTCTCTACCCTTGACCTCACCAGTGGGTACTGGCAAGTGGCAGTGGCCCCGGAAGACCGGGAGAAAACCGCCTTCACCACCCCAATGGGGCTCTGTGAATTCAATAGCATGCCGTTTGGGCTCTGCAATGCCCCTGGAACCTTCCAACGGCTGATGGAGTGCTGTCTGGGACATCTAAACTTCGAGACCGTCCTGTTATACCTGGATGATGTGATTGTGTACTCTCAGACGTATGAAGCCCATCTGGAGCACCTAGCCGAGGTGTTCGCGTCCCTTGCCAAATACGGGATGAAGTTGAAGCCCTCCAAGTGCCACCTGCTGAAACCCAGAGTGCAGTACCTGGGGCATGTGGTGAGTGCGGAAGGTGTCGCCCCCGACCCTGAGAAGATCACTGCCATCCAGGACTGGCCAAGACCAACCACCGTGAGGGAAGTAAGGCAGTTTTTGGGTCTGGTGGGGTACTACCGGCGCTTCATAAAGGGGTACACGAAGATGGCTGCTCCCATGCAAGACCTCCTCGTGGGACAGACCAAAGGTGGTAGACCCATCGGAGCCCCACTGGTGTGGGAGGACAGGCATGAGGAATCCTTCCGTCAGCTGAAAGCGGCCTTGACTGGAGAAGAGGTCCTAGCGTACCCTGACTACGGCTGCCCATTCATCCTCTACACAGACGCCAGCAATGTGGGTTTGGGGGCAGTCCTGTCCCAGGTCCAGGAAGGAAAGGAGAAGGTGATTGCCTATGCTAGCCGAAAACTCCGGCCGACTGAAAGGAACCCTGAGAACTACAGCTCCTTCAAGCTCGAGCTCCTGGCACTGGTGTGGGCTATCACCGAGCGGTTCCGGCACTACTTGGCCGCAGCAAAATTCACCGCTTTCACGGATAACAATCCGTTGACTCACCTGGACACGACCAAGCTGGGCGCGTTGGAGCAGCGGTGGGTGGCCAGACTAGCCAACTATGACTTCACCATCAAATACAGGGCCGGTCGTGTCAACATTAATGCTGATGCCCTCTCTCGGATGCCCCACTTGTCAGAAGGAGGGTGCGAGGATGATGACCTCGAGGAGATCGAGTTGCCTGCATTTCACCGGCCACCAACTGAGAAGGTACATGTCTACCAACAACGGGTGAACCTGGATCCGCTGCCCAGTCAGGAGTGGCAGGAAGCTCAAAATCAGGCGCCCGTTGTCCGCCTCGTCAAGACCCTGGTGGGGCAAGGCGCTGCTGGGATGGACCCTGCCGCCCCAGCTGAAGCCCAACGCTTGTGGAAGGAACGGACCCGGCTGTGCCTACATCAGGGGAGGTTGTACCGTGAGCTGATCAACCCGAAGACCCATGAGAAGATCCGCCAGTTGGTTATTCCCCAAGCTGATGTACCCACTGTTCTGCAGGCGTACCATGATGGTGCCGGCCACTTCGGATGGAAGAAGCTGGAGATGCTGTTGAGGGAGCGGTTCTATTGGAGTGGGATGCGGGAGTCTGTGGAGGCCTGGTGTCGAGAGTGCGGTCCTTGTACGTTGAGGAGGAAGGATGAAGCCAGCCAGAAGGCTCCCCTACGCCCGATCATTACACACCAACCGCTGGAGCTGGTCGCCTTGGACCATGTAAAGCTCACCCCCAGCCGAAGTGGGTACACTTACGCTCTGACCATAGTAGATCATTACTCCAGATTCATGGTGGTTGTCCCGGTCAAGGACTTAACCGGCCGTACCGCCGCTAGAGCGTTCCAAGCTTACTTCTGTCGACCCCATGGATACCCTGAGAAGGTGCTTACCTACCAAGGTCCAGCCTTTGAGGCGGAGGTGTTCCATGAGTTCTGTCAGCTGTACGGCTGCAAGAAGATCCGGACCACACCTTACCATTACCAGACCAACGGTATGTGTGAGAAGATGAACCATCTGGTCCTTGGCCTCCTCAAAACGTTGCCATTGGAGGAGCGGAACCTGTGGCCGGAGAAGCTGCCTGACTTGGTCGATATGTACAACAATATCCCGTCTAGCTCAACGAACTGCACCCCAGCGTATCTGATGAGGGCTCGGCCCGGCCGACTGCCGGTGGACCTGGAAATGGGACTGGAAGCCCCAGAGACACTCCCCTCAACGGCTGAATGGGACACCCGGCGGAGGGTGCAGTACCGACAGATTCAGGAGTATGTGGAGAAGAACCTAAGTCGGAGTCGAGAACAACAGGAGCAGCACTTCAATCAGAAAGCGTCTGCGGGCCATTTCCAGCCTGGAGATGTGGTGTTAAAGCGGAAGAGGAAGACCCAGAAGCTGGATGATCAATGGGAACAAAGCCCATACGTCATACAACCCACAGGACGGGAAGATGGAAAGGCCTACCAAATCAGTCGTGACTCGTGACCAAGGGGGCACTTTGGCCACGGTTTCCCGGGACCATCTGAAAAGGTGCCCACCAGCATTGAGGGCGACGGCTGAAGTACCAGTTCCTCCACCAGCAGAGAAGGCAAAAGAGGTGATCCACACTGTGATGGGTGACTTCCCAGCAGACTGGCCTACACAGAACGGCGTGGTGATTCTTCCAGTGATACTGTTCCCACAACCTGTGGATGAAGAAGTGGTGGAAGCGGTCAACCGTGAGCCAGAACCAGTGCCAGTGCCCAGGGATGAACCTGTGCCCAGCTCCCCTATGCCTCCGCCTGCCCCACACGATAGCAGGGAGGAGGAGCCGATTGTTCCCTCTGCCCCACTGCCTAGCCCCACTGCCACCGGACCCCGGAAGTCCACCTGTCCCAACCTAGGTAGGCCCCCACTTAGGTACAGGGAAACCGTTCTTTAAAAAAGGGAGGGGGAAGAAAACAGGTATGTTTTAAGTGTGTTTGAAAAGTTTTTGCAAAAATGAGAATAATAACCGAAGATTTACCTGATTGTCTACCGTGATTGGAAACCGGCCGTTGCCGGCACCGTTGTCCCTGTGGGGACCCTTCAAAAAGTTGTTTGCATGGGAACTCCTATGGACAAGCCCGTGAACTTGCAGGGCAACCACAAACGTTAAGTGGCTTGTAAATAAGTTGTGTTACCATTACCGTTTCCGCAATTGCCGCCTCCGGAGAGGCAGGTTGGAGGGAGGGCTCACAGCAGAGCAGGCTGGGGCCCAGCCACCACAGGAACCGGTGGCTACCCTCTGGAGGGGAAGGACAGATCCCGCTCGGGTAACTGGTTCAGGACTGGGGTCAAGGGGTGCTGCCTGTTTTCTAGGGGCAGCATCAGGGCCAGGTTAGCGGAGACCGTAACCGTTAACCGTTTAAAAAGTTTGCAACGTTTAAGCACTGAACCTCCCGATGTGGGATGATGTCATAAATTGTTATGTTTACCGTTTTACCTTTTATATATTTTCAGAAAATAAAACCGGTGTTGGACGGGCAGCCCGCGGACGGTCTGCATTTTGCTAAGGGGGAATGTGACGCCCTGGGCAAGCCAGGGGTCACAGGTCATAACACCACCACACCCTACACCCCAGTTAGGAACACCAAGGCTAACCTAAAATCCTTGTTGCCTTCCTCCAGGGGCTGATGGCCACACCAGGGGGTGGGCCAGGCGGTTGGCTCTGCCCACCGAGGAGTTCACAGCCCTGGAGGCGGGAGAACCAGGCAGTGCAGTTTAGGAGGAGGAAGTAGAAGGAAGTGGTAAAGGAGGACAGAGTAAGAGTAGTGACAGAAAAGGAACAGTTAAGAAAGCCTGAAGCTGGTCCGGGTGTGTGCCCCGGACTGAGAGACAGCAAGGTCAGCAGACGGTGGTGACTGTCTGCACGGGTGACTGCTTGGAGGTTGCTGGAAGGACCGCGGACGGGTGGTGGCCCGGCGGTACCGGAGCGGTATACGAAGAGCAGTCAGCACCAGTGCCAGGGGCCTTTCGGATCCCGGCAAGGCTAGGAGTCGCCGTGAATTTGCCAAATCCGTTAGTGAAGGGGACCTCTGGGTCTCTCAACAAGCAAGTCCCGATTGAAGGCAACAGTCCAACCATTACAGAGAGACACCGCCACCGCCAGGGCACCAGTTTCTCAGGGCCAGCGCCTGCGGGCAAAGTAGGGCTCCTCCAGCCCATATCCAAGCCGGGGAGCGGGTTACCGGTGGGAACCCATCGCAACCATCATCATCTTAGGTGCAGTAAGAAGGGACCGTCACCGTCAACTACTGGGGAAAGCAAGTGCAGCCGTCCGTGGGAACAGTCTTTCCAGCCGTGTGTTTTACCGAGAACTGTGTCATCGTCTCAGGCTGAGTGAGTACCACAGTGCCGCAAGGCACAGAACTGCCTCCGCGTCCCTGCACCCCACCAAGCCCTGCATCACCCACCTCATCCCTGGGCCCTGGGACAACCAACCCCCTACGCACGGAGGGGAGGACTAACATCTAGCTGCTCCATACCATCACTCCCGGGATCCCCATACAGAGCAGCGGTGGTGTCAACAAATCACCACAACCGTGGGTGGCGTCACGGACAATAAACTATCCCAAATCCCAATCCCCTTTCACTCATGGGCGAGGAGCGCTGCTCGAGTCCCTGGGATCCGGCCCATCGCTCGAGCCACCGAGCAGCAGCAGCAGGCCGCAGCAGCCGCAACGGCAGCCGGACCCGAGCAGAGGGAGAGCGCGGCGTCCCCTCCTCCGCCCGCGACACAATGGTGCCAAGCTATTTCTAGCCCCTCTGCATGACACCCTCCTGCTCTGTTTTTAATAAGCTATAATAATAGCAAAAAATGCTGCCAGTTAGTGGCATCCAAAAAGTGGCTGTTGTACTCCATTTGTGCCCCAATGGTGCCAAGCTATTTCTAGCCCCTCTGCATGACACCCTCCTGCTCTGTTTTTAATAAGCTATAATAATAGCAAAAAATGCTGTCAGTTAGTGGCATCCAAAAAGTGGCTGTTGTACTCCATTTGTGTCCCAATGGTGCCAAGCTATTTCTAACCCCTCTGCATGACACCCTCCTGCTCTGTTTTTAATAAGCTATAATAATAGCAAAAAATGCTGCCAGTTAGTGGCATCCAAAAAGTGGCTGTTGTACTCCATTTGTGCCCCAATGGTGCCAAGCTATTTCTAGCCCCTCTTCATGACACCCTCCTGCTCTGTTTTTAATAAGCTATAATAATAGCAAAAAATGCTGCCAGTTAGTGGCATCCAAAAAGTGGCTGTTGTACTCCATTTGTGCCCCAATGGTGCCAAGCTATTTCTAGCCCCTCTGCATGACACCCTCCTGCTCTGTTTTTAATAAGCTATAATAATAGCAAAAAATGCTGCCAGTTAGTGGCATCCAAAAAGTGGCTGTTGTACTCCATTTGTGCCCCAATGGTGCCAAGCTATTTCTAGCCCCTCTGCATGACACCCTCCTGCTCTGTTTTTAATAAGCAATAATAATAGCAAAAAATGCTGCCAGTTAGTGGCATCCAAAAAGTGGCTGTTGTACTCCATTTGTGCCCCAATGGTGCCAAGCTATTTCTAGCCCCTCTGCATGACACCCCCTTGCTCTGTTTTTAATAAGCTATAATAATAGCAAAAAATGCTGCCAGTTAGTGGCATCCAAAAAGTGGCTGTTGTACTCCATTTGTGCCCCAATGGTGCCAAGCAATTTCTAGCCCCTCTGCATGACACCCTCCTGCCCTGTTTTAATAAGCAATAATAATAGCAAAAAATGCTGCCAGTTAGTGGCATCCAAAAAGTGGCTGTTGTACTCCATTTGTGCCCCAATGGTGCCAAGCTATTTCTAGCCCCTCTGCATGACACCCTCCTGCTCTGTTTTTAATAAGCTATAATAATAGCAAAAAATGCTGCCAGTTAGTGGCATCCAAAAAGTGGCTGTTGTACTCCATTTGTGCCCCAATGGTGCCAAGCTATTTCTAGCCCCTCTGCATGACACCCTCCTGCTCTGTTTTTAATAAGCAATAATAATAGCAAAAAATGCTGCCAGTTAGTGGCATCCAAAAAGTGGCTGTTGTACTCCATTTGTGCCCCAATGGTGCCAAGCTATTTCTAGCCCCTCTGCATGACACCCTCCTGCTCTGTTTTTAATAAGCTATAATAATAGCAAAAAATGCTGCCAGTTAGTGGCATCCAAAAAGTGGCTGTTGTACTCCATTTGTACCCCAATGGTGCCAAGCTATTTCTAGCCCCTCTGCATGACACCCTCCTGCTCTGTTTTTAATAAGCAATAATAATAGCAAAAAATGCTGCCAGTTAGTGGCATCCAAAAAGTGGCTGTTGTATTCCATTTGTGCCCCAATGGTGCCAAGCTTTTTCTAGCCCCTCTGCATGACACCCTCCTGCCCTGTTTTTAATAAGCCATAATAATAGAAAGAAATGCTGCTAGTTAGTGGCATCCAAAAAGTGGCTGTTGTACTCCATTTGTGCCCCAATGGTGCCAAGCTATTTCTAGCCCCTCTGCATGACACCCTCCTGCTCTGTTTTTAATAAGCAATAATAATAGCAAAAAATGCTGCCAGTTAGTGGCATCCAAAAAGTCGCTGTTGTACTCCATTTGTGCCCCAATGGGGCCAAGCTATTTCTAGCCCCTCTGCACGACACCCTCCTGCTCTGTTTTTAATAAGCTATAATAATAGCAAAAAATGCTGCCAGTTAGTGGCATCCAAAAAGTGGCTGTTGTACTCCATTTGTACCCCAATGGTGCGAAGCAATTTCTAGCCCCTCTGCATGACACCCTGCTGCTCTGTTTTTAATAAGCTATAATAATAGCAAAAAATGCTGCCAGTTAGTGGCATCCAAAAAGTGGCTGTTGTACTCCATTTGTGCCCCAATGGTGCCAAGCTATTTCTAGCCCCTCTGCATGACACCCTTCTGCTCTGTTTTTAATAAGCTATAATAATAGCAAAAAATGCTGCCAGTTAGTGGCATCCAAAAAGTGGCTGTTGTACTCCATTTGTACCCCAATGGTGCGAAGCAATTTCTAGCCCCTCTGCATGACACCCTCCAGCTCTGGTTTTAATAAGTTATAATAATAGCAAAAAATGCTGCCAGTTAGTGGCATCCAAAAAGTGGCTGTTGTACTCCATTTGTGCCCCAATGGTGCCAAGCTATTTCTAGCCCCTCTGCATGACACCCTCCTGCTCTGTTTTTAATAAGCTATAATAATAGCAAAAAATGCTGCCAGTTAGTGGCATCCAAAAAGTGGCTGTTGTACTCCATTTGTACCCCAATGGTGCGAAGCAATTTCTAGCCCCTCTGCATGACACCCTCCTGCTCTGTTTTTAATAAGCTATAATAATAGCAAAAAATGCTGCCAGTTAGTGGCATCCAAAAAGTGGCTGTTGTACTCCATTTGTGCCCCAATGGTGCCAAGCTATTTCTAGCCCCTCTGCATGACACCCTCCTGCTCTGTTTTTAATAAGCAATAATAATAGCAAAAAATGCTGCCAGTTAGTGGCATCCAAAAAGTGGCTGTTGTACTCCATTTGTGCCCCAATGGTGCCAAGCTATTTCTAGCCCCTCTGCATGACACCCTCCTGCTCTGTTTTTAATAAGCTATAATAATAGCAAAAAATGCTGCCAGTTAGTGGCATCCAAAAAGTGGCTGTTGTACTCCATTTGTACCCCAATGGTGCCAAGCTATTTCTAGCCCCTCTGCATGACACCCTCCTGCTCTGTTTTTAATAAGCAATAATAATAGCAAAAAATGCTGCCAGTTAGTGGCATCCAAAAAGTGGCTGTTGTACTCCATTTGTGCCCCAATGGTGCCAAGCTATTTCTAGCCCCTCTGCATGACACCCTTCTGCTCTGTTTTTAATAAGCTATAATAATAGCAAAAAATGCTGCCAGTTAGTGGCATCCAAAAAGTGGCTGTTGTACTCCATTTGTACCCCAATGGTGCGAAGCAATTTCTAGCCCCTCTGCATGACACCCTCCTGCTCTGGTTTTAATAAGTTATAATAATAGCAAAAAATGCTGCCAGTTAGTGGCATCCAAAAAGTGTCTGTTGTACTCCATTTGTGCCCCAATGGTGCCAAGCTATTTCTAGCCCCTCTGCATGACACCCTCCTGCTCTGTTTTTAATAAGCTATAATAATAGCAAAAAATGCTGCCAGTTAGTGGCATCCAAAAAGTGGCTGTTGTACTCCATTTGTACCCCAATGGTGCGAAGCAATTTCTAGCCCCTCTGCATGACACCCTCCTGCTCTGTTTTTAATAAGCTATAATAATAGCAAAAAATGCTGCCAGTTAGTGGCATCCAAAAAGTGGCTGTTGTACTCCATTTGTGCCCCAATGGTGCCAAGCTATTTCTAGCCCCTCTGCATGACACCCTCCTGCTCTGTTTTTAATAAGCAATAATAATAGCAAAAAATGCTGCCAGTTAGTGGCATCCAAAAAGTGGCTGTTGTACTCCATTTGTGCCCCAATGGTGCCAAGCTATTTCTAGCCCCTCTGCATGACACCCTCCTGCTCTGTTTTTAATAAGCTATAATAATAGCAAAAAATGCTGCCAGTTAGTGGCATCCAAAAAGTGGCTGTTGTACTCCATTTGTACCCCAATGGTGCCAAGCTATTTCTAGCCCCTCTGCATGACACCCTCCTGCTCTGTTTTTAATAAGCAATAATAATAGCAAAAAATGCTGCCAGTTAGTGGCATCCAAAAAGTGGCTGTTGTATTCCATTTGTGCCCCAATGGTGCCAAGCTTTTTCTAGCCCCTCTGCATGACACCCTCCTGCCCTGTTTTTAATAAGCCATAATAATAGAAAAAAATGCTGCTAGTTAGTGGCATCCAAAAAGTGGCTGTTGTACTCCATTTGTGCCCCAATGGTGCCAAGCTATTTCTAGCCCCTCTGCATGACACCCTCCTGCTCTGTTTTTAATAAGCAATAATAATAGCAAAAAATGCTGCCAGTTAGTGGCATCCAAAAAGTCGCTGTTGTACTCCATTTGTGCCCCAATGGGGCCAAGCTATTTCTAGCCCCTCTGCACGACACCCTCCTGCTCTGTTTTTAATAAGCTATAATAATAGCAAAAAATGCTGCCAGTTAGTGGCATCCAAAAAGTGGCTGTTGTACTCCATTTGTACCCCAATGGTGCGAAGCAATTTCTAGCCCCTCTGCATGACACCCTGCTGCTCTGTTTTTAATAAGCTATAATAATAGCAAAAAATGCTGCCAGTTAGTGGCATCCAAAAAGTGGCTGTTGTACTCCATTTGTGCCCCAATGGTGCCAAGCTATTTCTAGCCCCTCTGCATGACACCCTTCTGCTCTGTTTTTAATAAGCTATAATAATAGCAAAAAATGCTGCCAGTTAGTGGCATCCAAAAAGTGGCTGTTGTACTCCATTTGTACCCCAATGGTGCGAAGCAATTTCTAGCCCCTCTGCATGACACCCTCCTGCTCTGGTTTTAATAAGTTATAATAATAGCAAAAAATGCTGCCAGTTAGTGGCATCCAAAAAGTGGCTGTTGTACTCCATTTGTGCCCCAATGGTGCCAAGCTATTTCTAGCCCCTCTGCATGACACCCTCCTGCTCTGTTTTTAATAAGCTATAATAATAGCAAAAAATGCTGCCAGTTAGTGGCATCCAAAAAGTGGCTGTTGTACTCCATTTGTACCCCAATGGTGCGAAGCAATTTCTAGCCCCTCTGCATGACACCCTCCTGCTCTGTTTTTAATAAGCTATAATAATAGCAAAAAATGCTGCCAGTTAGTGGCATCCAAAAAGTGGCTGTTGTACTCCATTTGTGCCCCAATGGTGCCAAGCTATTTCTAGCCCCTCTGCATGACACCCTCCTGCTCTGTTTTTAATAAGCTATAATAATAGCAAAAAATGCTGCCAGTTAGTGGCATCCAAAAAGTGGCTGTTGTACTCCATTTGTGCCCCAATGGTGCCAAGCTATTTCTAGCCCCTCTGCATGACACCCTCCTGCTCTGTTTTTAATAAGCTATAATAATAGCAAAAAATGCTGCCAGTTAGTGGCATCCAAAAAGTGGCTGTTGTACTCCATTTGTGCCCCAATGGTGCCAAGCTATTTCTAGCCCCTCTGCATGACACCCTCCTGCTCTGTTTTTAATAAGCAATAATAATAGCAAAAAATGCTGCCAGTTAGTGGCATCCAAAAAGTGGCTGTTGTACTCCATTTGTGCCCTAATGGTGCCAAGCTATTTCTAGCCCCTCTGCATGACACCCTTCTGCTCTGTTTTTAATAAGCTATAATAATAGCAAAAAATGCTGCCAGTTAGTGGCATCCAAAAAGTGGCTGTTGTACTCCATTTGTGCCCCAATGGTGCCAAGCTATTTCTAGCCCCTCTGCATGACACCCTCCTGCTCTGTTTTTAATAAGCAATAATAATAGCAAAAAATGCTGCCAGTTAGTGGCATCCAAAAAGTGGCTGTTGTACTTTATTTGTGCCCTAATGGTGCCAAGCTATTTTTAGCCCCTCTGCATGACACCCTCCTGCCCTGTTTTTAATAAGCTATAATAATAGCAAAAAAATGCTGCCAGTTAGTGGCATCCAAAAAGTCGCTGTTGTACTCCATTTGTGCCCCAATGGTGCGAAGCAATTTCTAGCCCCTCTGCATGACACCCTCCTGCTCTGTTTTTAATAAGCTATAATAATAGCAAAAAATGCTGCCAGTTAGTGGCATCCAAAAAGTGGCTGTTGTACTCCATTTGTGCCCCAATGGTGCCAAGCTATTTCTAGCCCCTCTGCATGACACCCTCCTGCTCTGTTTTTAATAAGCAAAAATAATAGCAAAAAATGCTGCCAGTTAGTGGCATCCAAAAAGTGGCTGTTGTACTCCATTTGTACCCCAATGGTGCGAAGCAATTTCTAGCCCCTCTGCATGACACCCTCCTGCTCTGTTTTTAATAAGCTATAATAATAGCAAAAAATGCTGCCAGTTAGTGGCATCCAAAAAGTGGCTGTTGTACTCCATTTGTGCCCCAATGGTGCCAAGCTATTTCTAGCCCCTCTGCATGACACCCTCCTGCTCTGTTTTTAATAAGCAATAATAATAGCAAAAAATGCTGCCAGTTAGTGGCATCCAAAAAGTGGCTGTTGTACTCCATTTGTGCCCCAATGGTGCCAAGCTTTTTCTAGCCCCTCTGCATGACACCCTCCTGTCCTGTTTTTAATAAGCTATAATAATAGAAAAAAATGCTGCTAGTTAGTGGCATCCAAAAAGTGGCTGTTGTACTCCATTTGTGCCCCAATGGTGCCAAGCTATTTCTAGCCCCTCTGCATGACACCCTCCTGCTCTGTTTTTAATAAGCTATAATAATAGCAAAAAATGCTGCCAGTTATTGGCATCCAAAAAGTGGCTGTTGTACTCCATTTGTACCCCAATGGTGCCAAGCTATTTCTAGCCCCTCTGCATGACACCCTCCTGCTCTGTTTTTAATAAGCAATAATAATAGCAAAAAATGCTGCCAGTTAGTGGCATCCAAAAAGTGGCTGTTGTACTCCATTTGTGCCCCAATGGTGCCAAGCTTTTTCTAGCCCCTCTGCATGACACCCTCCTGCCCTGTTTTTAATAAGCTATAATAATAGAAAAAAATGCTGCTAGTTAGTGGCATCCAAAAAGTGGCTGTTGTACTCCATTTGTGCCCCAATGGTGCCAAGCTATTTCTAGCCCCTCTGCATGACACCCTCCTGCTCTGTTTTTAATAAGCTATAATAATAGTAAAAAATGCTGCCAGTTAGTGGCATCCAAAAAGTCGCTGTTGTACTCCATTTGTGCCCCAATGGTGCCAAGCTATTTCTGGCCCCTCTGCATGACACCCTCCTGCTCTGTTTTTAATAAGCAATAATAATAGCAAAAAATGCTGCCAGTTAGTGGCATCCAAAAAGTGGCTGTTGTACTCCATTTGTGCCCCAATGGTGCCAAGCTATTTCTAGCCCCTCTGCATGACACCCGTCTGCTCTGTTTTTAATAAGCTATAATAATAGCAAAAAATGTTGCCAGTTAGTGGCATCCAAAAAGTTGCTGTTGTACTCCATTTGTGCCCTAATGGTGCCAAGCTATTTCTAGCCCCTCTGCATGACACCCTCCTGCTCTGTTTTTAATAAGCTATAATAATAGCAAAAAATGTTGCCAGTTAGTGGCATCCAAAAAGTGGCTGTTTTACCCCATTTGTGCCCCAATGGTGCCAAGCTATTTCTAACACCTCTGCATGACACCCTCCTGCACATTTTGCAACGCTATTTTTATAGCAAACTCATGGAATTCCTTGCTGCATTTCACCATTAGGAGGGATAGAAAGTGAGGCTTCCTTTACTGTCCTGGTACACACAGAACACGGCCATTGTACCCACCTGCCCACTTTTGCCACGCCATTTAATTTGCCCAAAGAGCTGACACTTTTTCTGCCATTCTAAAATTGTCTGGAATACTAAATCTTTGTTCCTTTGCTGCCAAGCAAGGTACAACACCTGTGCATTCTACACTCCTTTCCATTTGTGGAGCGCAATAATTAACTGCAGGTAGTCCAGCCAAACTTTCACGAAGGTGCAGGTGTGGATATAATGTTGCCTTCATCCAATGGTGGTTCTCTCGATGTCTGACAGCTCAACAATACCATCTGTTTCCACTTCCAAAACAAGTGACGACCTGCCAATCACACTCCCGCTTACTGGTAAAGGGGTGGAATTTCATTGTGAAAAAGCATGTGTGACTGCTGTCCCCACAGTCACAGAAGATGAAGAGCACGCAGATGCACTTGATGGGGCAGGCGGTGGTTGCACAGCCCCGCTAGGCCGCATTGTAGCAGAGTGAAATTCCCTTTGCGACTTATGCTTCATTTTAAGTCTTGTATTTGGTGGGATCGACAGTATGCAGCAAAACCACACAACATGAAAAGCACTGTTTGCAGTTGGGTTCATAAATGATTCTGTCACTTTCCCAAAACAAACAATAAGAACCATGCATTAAAGTGAAATAATAGAACAATCTAATCAGTGGCCTACTGCTTGGTAAGCTCTCTGCGTAGCAGCAGTAATTGTGTGTTTGTGTGTGTGTGTGTGTGTGCGAAGACAACTAACTAGTGGCGCATCACAAGAGCTTCCCAGTTATCTACCTAAACATAGACAAAACACATTACCCCCCCTGAATACCCTTGTTAGCTGAAGCCTCACAGATAAGGCAGATGGTAACAGTGTGAATGCAAACCACACAGCTCTGCAACACAGTCATGTAAATATTGAAAAGCAACATTCAATGCAAACATGTGTCGCTGTCACTCTATGATTTAAACTGTATGTGACAATTTGACAGTGCAGAGGCAGCAAGTATGATTGTCTATATAGTCATCCTACCCAGAACAGATATGTGTTTTCATAATAAAACAAAGTGTTGCATGCATGCATTACTGTCTGGGCACAGCCTACCGTACCCGGGTAATGTGATGTCCAGTTGCCATAAATACAGACTTTACGCTCCTATCATGGTTAACAGTATAGACAGCACCGGAAGAATGTTGGTCTGTGGCACAGGATACTGCTCACTGGCGTTACGGTACTCCTCACAAAACTCCAAAATGACTCCCCTCACAATTGAACGAAGTGTTTCCGCAGTTGCTCCTTCCTGTGTGCCGATTTACCCCAGCCGCAGCCTAACTCCAGTGTTTCGCCAACTGAGTATGCTCTGACTGACTGTGTCATTCCTGAGGCAAAGTCTTAATTTTGGGCTAGAGCGCATGCTCGTTTGGACTGTGCCTGAGTCATTCTGTGACCTGCGGCTCAACACACTTACATAGGGCCCTGGTGCTTGACTCACTCTCGGGAGGCCACTAAAACTAACTGCACCCAACATCAGCCCCAGGTGTCCCCTTACACTGCAGTGGCGGTCCCCACTGACCACAATACCGAGAGTGGCGTCACGAAAATACATATAAAGAAGCAACCTAAGTGTGACCAGACTCTTCCTGCACGTGGAGTCCCTGAAGGTAATGCACCAACACAACACCTGTGGGACTTCACACTGACTGAGAAAAGCCTCTTTGCACAGGTACTTGCACTCCGTGCTGGGTCTAAGTCCTGTGTTGTGCCTAGACAGCATGCTGAAGCGGATAGTCTTTTTTTCAGAAACTGTATTTCATGCTACTGAGCATGCTCAGGCACTTACTGCATCAGAGGCTAGGTCGGGTAATGAACTCTTTGGCCCTGCCCCTGATGTGGGGAGCCCATATAGACCACAGGGCATCAGGTGTCCTGACAATTTGGCCAGGCCACTCCCAACAGGCTTGCAGAGAGCCTCCCCTATGACTTGTCACCTCATTGTTGTTGGTCAGACGATGACTGTTGAGGTGTTTTGGTTGTGGCAGCCATGAGGTCATCATTCAAGTGGCGGTTCAAAATAGGACGCTAGTTATGCCACTCATGACGTGTCACTCTGCTTTTGTCTCCAGGAGGTGCATTGTGGTCCACCCTGGTTTCGGGCGGACCCAGGTTATAAAAGGGGCTGGAGCCAAGAAGGTGCCCAGTCTTCTGTTATGCTCCGAAAGAGCACACCTCCATGTGTTGAACACATTGCGGCTTTAGGCCAGAGGTAGGCAGGGATAGGTCATCGATGCAGGCCGCCACCACAGTTGGTAAAACAGAACGTTTAAGAACAGCTCCTGTCCTACCAGTCCTGCTAGTGCAGCCCAGTGGCATAAACAGGCCTGCTGCTGCTGATGCGCCTGCTGTCCACAAGTGTGTCCCCTACGCACACGGACTGCGTAACCAATGGCCCCTGTGTTGTTAACAGGGAGTTCCGGGGCTGGGTGGTCGTGTGGACCCTGTCACGCTAACAGGGCTCCAAGTCTCCAGATCCGAGTTGCGTCTAACTCGGTTCAGGCTACTATTTGTTTGAGAGTCAAACTGCTCTGTATCCTCCACCTAACCTTCCAGTTGCCAACCTCTCCTTTTCCATCTGTGAGCACAGTGGACACCGAATGGCGATTGGGATATCTACCTTTCTCTTTCTTTTCTTCTTAATATTTTTGATATAGCGGTAACATAGTATATACCACCTTATCCAAATCTGCCAGTCCCACCATACCAGATGTTATTTCTTCAGCAAATGTTAATGTTGCTTAACCACCAAACCCACGGACACAAACTTTTTTACCCTTTCCAAAACACCTGTTCCCCTTTCCACCAGCATCTGTCCTTTTTTAACTCAGTTTGTATATGACCAAAAATGCAACTCTGCAGGGACACCGTACTCAACGCCGTCTCAGCACAGCAGCCAGCCCTCGGTCCCTCAGATGTGGACAAGTAAGACCATTTCCTCCTATCGATGAAAAAGCATTGAGATTCACTCTGTGCACCACTGGTGTTTAGTGGAAAAGCAGATGTAAGATTGCGTACCACCTTCTGCTGATACTCCTGCATACGTGCGTCCCTTTCAATGGCAGGAGTTATTTCGCAAAATTTTGTGTTGTACCGGGAATCTAATAGTGTGGCAACCCAGTAGTCAGTATGACTTCGAATCCGTACAATCCGAGGGTCATGTTGTAGGTAGTGCAGCAAGAAGGCGCTCATGTGTCTTGAGCATCCAGGAGGACCAAGTCCTTGGTGTGTTGGTGGCGGAGAGGTGAGAATCGTGCCTCCTTCCTCTGCCCTCTCCCCACAACCTCGCACAACCAAAATGTGAGCAATCTCTCACTAATCTGCTGAGTCTTCCATGCCCATCGCCAGTTCGTCCTCCATTTCTTCCTGAGCTCCTGCACCTTCCTCAACTGTTTTGCTGATACTATGCTCCCTTGATAATCCCTCTCCCCCACCGTACCATGACTGCCGCCAAGGTGCCGCTGACCGTCTGGACCTTGTAGATCTTGTTATCCCTTCCGCATATGACTCCTCCATTACTTCCTCCCTTCCTCTTGGACCAACACCTGACTCCGAATAATACTTACAGTGTGTTCCATCATGTAGATGACCAAAATTGTCACGCTGAGAATGTCATCGCCAGTGTTAAACATCTGCGTCGACATTTGTAAACTGTGTAGCAGGGTGCATATGTCCTTGATCTGACACCACTCCAGCAGCGTGATCTGCACCACCTCTGGATCAAGTTAGCCCAGGGTATACGTCATAACGTATTTCAGCTGGGCTCTGCGGTGCTGCCACAGACGCTGCAACATGTGCAGATTAAAATTCCTGCGTGTCGGAACATCGCATTTCTGACGTTTAACCGCCAGACCTTAAGACTTCAGGAGCGATGAAAGTTGTTGAGCTACTGGGTGCGAACGATGGAAGTGAGCACATAGTGAGCGTGCCCGCTGTACAAGGCCATGTAGGCCGGGATGTTGTTTTAAAAATTGCTGGAGAATCAGATTAAACACGTGAGTCATACAAGTCACGTGTGTCACATGGGCCTGACGAAGGCACGCTGCCATGTTTGCATCATTGCCGCACACGGCTGTTAAGTCACCACCGTAGTCCGCTACGTCAATTTGTACTCCTGTCGCAAGGTGACAACGTGTTCCTTTCGTGCATAGTGCTGATGATGGGAGAGGAGTCGACGCCAGCGGCGCAGGTGGACGCAGGTTATGCTCACCCACTGGGCTGCGTTACCTTGACAGATGCAGAACCACAGGCTGAATGCAGGTGGTGGGTATCTCACAGATGAAGTACCATCATTCAGCTACAACCAATGGGAAGACACCACACCGTTTTTTAGGCCCCTCCTGTCTGAAGACCACTGCCAGACATAGCTATGAACCTCTGGTTACTGTTACCCCCAGTTTAGTTTTATGAGTTTGTGTGCTTGTTACCTGACTACTTTTCCTGCTTGCTGTTTAGGTACCTCGTTGGCCGATTTGCATTTCACCTCTGCTTGTTTTTTGATTAAGTCCTGTCCCTCCCATTCTGTTCCTCTTCCTCAATTACTGTTTTGTACTCCTGTCGCAAGGTGACAACGTGTTCCTTTCGTGCATAGTGCTGATGATGGGAGAGGAGTCGACGCCAGCGGCGCAGGTGGACGCAGGTTATGCTCACCCACTGGGCTGCGTTACCTTGACAGATGCAGAACCACAGGCTGAATGCTGTCGGGCTTTATCTTGGCTGGGTATCAAGATTGGGGGAACCGCACAGTGCTTTTTTAAATTATTTATTTAAATTAAAAAAAAAAAGCTGCATGTGGTTTCTCTTATTTTGATACACAGCCAAGATGTGTGTAGGGCTGGGGCTGCAGCCTGTGGCTATGGTTTCATCTGGGCTGGTGTTATAATATTGGGGGGACCCTACACCAATTTTTTTATTTATTTATTTATTTTACTGTATGGGTAGAGTCACACTGACATATGACTTGCACGAGTGCAGTGAGAAAATCTCGCATTGCACTCGGCCTCATGTAAGACAATGCTGCAGCTGACATCTGCGAGTTTTTCCTCAGCCCTAATGAGACTAGGAAAAAAATCATAGCATGCTGCGATTTTGGCTGGTGTTACACTTACGTCTGACTTGCACGAGTATTCAGTCGCATCACCCAGCCTGCCACTCTCCGGACACAAGCGTGCGACTTCAAAGAAATACATGCAGATGCACGCTCCTGTCCAGAGAGTGGCTGGCTATGCTGGGTGATGCAACTCAATACTCATGCGAGTCATATGCAAGTGTGACACCGGCCTTTCTGCGAGTCTCCTATCACTCCCACCCATACAAGTCTACGGGTGAGAGAGAAACATCGGACTTCACTCGGATGTTATCCAAGTGCAGAGCAATATATGTACAGGCTGACAATGGAGGAGATGGGGGATTAATCCCTCCCTTTCCTCCACAGCTGTGCCCCGATTGCAGGATCAGGTCACAGTCACATGACGCTCGGCTCACGCGCGCAGCAGAGCCTGAGCTGAGGGTCATTAGCATATCACATCTGATGCTCTCGCATCGGATGCCATACCCCAGTGTGACCCCGACCTATGCTATAGATGAGCTTAGCGCCTGTAAATGGAAGCAGTCAGCTGACAAGCTGCCACTCAGTGTGGGTGCGCGGCTAACTGCAACCAATTACAGGAACCAGTGGGCAGGGAAAGCAGTGTATATTCAAAGAAGTCTGCTCCGGAAGTGAATACGTAACCTGGAAGCAGCTTGCTGCATGACAGAGCATTGGTGAGTACAGCGCGCCCGCTCTTATCTCCCTATTCCTTCTACAAACAATTTCAATCTCCAGTTTCTGATCCCCATAGACTTATACAGGGACCGGATTCTGGATAAGTAGGTTTTAGAAAAAAGGTAACAGGGACCCACCAGTCCCGGTTTTCTTTATGTCCGCCCAGCACTAATCATTAGGCCATCCATGACAGATCAAAATACTTTTCAGGACTTTTCTCTACTGTGGCTAGTAGATGAATGTCTCGAATGATGGGTTCCAATCTATTAATTCAAAACTCCTTAAAAATGTGTGTAAAAATATTATTAGATTATTAGTTGCACCATTTTGTAATGAATGTTGATATATTCTCAAAGAAAACAGAAAACTTAAAATAAATATATTATTTAGTAATGCAAACAATTTTTTTTTCTGCTTTTCCTATGTCAGATGGTGAAGTACATGGTAACGTGTAAGGCTAGTTTCAGACTTGCGTTGAACGGCATCTGTTGCATTGCATTGTGTGATGGATGCAACGGATGTGTTGCATTTAGTGGCACAACGGATGCAACGGATTGTACAAAACAACGGAATCTTTTTTTTTTTCTTCTTTACAGTTTTACCGGCGGCAGACTATTGTGAACGATCAGCTGATCGCTCACAGCAGCCGGTCGCCGGGTGATCAGCTGATCGCTCACAGCAGCCGGTCGCCGGGTGATCAGCTGATCGCTCACAGCAGCCGGTCGCCAGGTGATCAGCCAATTGATCATAGCAGCCGGTTGCCGGGTGATCAGCTGATCGCTCACAGCAGCCGGCCACCGGGTGATCAGCTGATCGTCCATCCGCCGAGAATGTGTGCGGGGTGGGTGGAGTCAAGTGGGGCCATGGTGCTGAGGACGTCAGTGCCGCGGGGACTGCATGGCTGGGGACAGGTGAGTGTGTGTGTGTGTGTGTGTGCGTGCGTGCGTGTGTGTACATGCGGACTGCGTGAGAGGGCGGAGCCAAGCGGGGAAGTGTCGGGCTCCCTGCACACATAGCCAGGGTAAATATCGGGTAACTAAGCAAAGCACTTTGCTTGGTTACCCGATATTTACCTTGGTTACCAGCATACACCGCTTAGCGCTGACTCCTTGCACCCGTAGCCAGGGTAAATATTGGGTAACTAGGCAAAGCGCATTGCTTAGTAACCCGATGTGTACCCTGGTTACATGTGCAGGGAGCCAGAGAGAGCACGCGCAGCGAAATCCTACGGCTTGCGCTGCTCAAAAAACATTACATGCTGCGTTCCTTCCGCCTGGCGGAAGCAACACAGCGTCGCCCAGTGGAAGCAACGCAGGTCCATCACTCGCAATCCGCCATCCATACAAGTCTATGGGAAGCAGCGCAATCCGTTAACGCATTCCGCTGTTTTCCAAATTAGCAGATTGCGACTGAAGGAAAACAACGCAAGTGTGAAAGTACCCTATGATTATGTCAGAAACATAGTATTATTTCTATGTTGAGTGATTGTTTAGGCTGGGATTGTGCACAGATTTTGGATGCAACCCAGGTTTCGGTCTCGTGGCAGCTGTATGCTGCTGCTACATCACAGCATAATGCAAGTGAATAGGGTCACATTGGAGCCTGCAAAGAACCTAGATTGCAATAGGCAAGTTACAAAAAATCCACCTGGCTCTGACTTTTTTACTTGCTTGTCGCAGTGCCTTGGGAGTCACAATGCAATTCCATTTATGTAGCAGTGGCATACAGCTATTTTAGAACACACAGCCTTTATCAAGGCCGAAGTCACTGTGTAGCCCTAGCCTTATAGCTAAAGAGCTTAAGAATTAAAAAAATAGAATATAAACAAATCCCAATGGAGGACCAACTATCCATACTAATAGATTGCAGGGGGATACTATATTATTATTGTAATAGTATGTTGTTTATTAAAAGTGAACCTGTCGGTGCAATGTGCACCCAGAACCATGAGCTTTTCTGGGTGCATATTGCTAATCCCTGCCTAACTGTCCCAGACTATAGTAGAATATATAAAGAGATCTTTAGAAAAAGCATTTCTAAAGATTCTTTACAATATGCTAATGAGGCCAGGGACTAGTCGCAAGGTCGTTACTTCCCACGGCTAGTCCATCCTCTTAGCATGGTAGCATGCTCACAGAGGCGTGCTAGCATGCTACTCAATGCAGCATCACCAGCGTTGACCCGCGTACCTGTGTCTGTTATCTTCGCTATTCAGAAGTCTGTTGCTATTATTTTCTTATTTTTTTGTATTCTTGGCAATAACTTCAATCTACAATATAACAAACAATCTTATTTTTTTTTTTTTATATAAAAAAAAGGCTCATATGCCCAAATCAACTTTAAATTTGTAGCTCTCTTGCATAGTTACTGTAAGATCAGTAGGAAAATAACATGGATTTTGGAAAATTGACGGTTTCAATTAGAGCTCCTGTCTCTTTGTATCCCAGAGGAGGCCGGGTGCTCACAGTTCACTACTCTCTGGCATTTCTGATTCTTAGCCTTGTTTTAAGGAAAAGTTACTGTTTGTCAAGCAGCTTTAGTTTTACTAATATAATTTTAATAGAATACTTAATCTAGTAGTAAATGTATCATTGCTCTATTTATTATTTTATCATATTTAAAGAGTATATTCACATTTGAACAACACTTTACACATAGAATTAATCTACATAATAGTGTAACTACAGTTCGTTGCCCATCTTGTAGTAAAGGAGTTGTCCAGGTCTGACATATTCAGGATCTTTTCTTAGTAAAAGTAATGAATATGATATTGGTGGGAGTCAGACACCCAGTACTTTCCTCCGATCATCTGATAACAGCTCCATTGGTGCCTGAATGTAAGCAATGTCCTGGGTAGTACACCGCTTTGCAAAACATTGTTTCGTTGGCATTGCCGAGTACTGCAGTTTATCTCCTATTCCTATCTGCCTCTAATTTCTGCATGTTATTAGTACTTTTTGAAGTGCTGTCCTTACACTAGATATTCTATTATATCTTAAAGGTGTTGTTCACTACTAGGACAACCCCTTCTGATTCCATGTTTCACCCAGGTAAAATAATAAACCCAATTCTCCCCTTCTGTACCGGTGACCTTTCAGTGGTGCTGCGACTTGCATTCCAAGAGCTCACCTTGGGGTTGGGATGTCACACGAGCCCCACGTCCAATCAGTGCTGACTTCCTGATCCTCATTTTCAGACAAAACGAGCAATCAAAAAGAAAAGGAGCTCAGATTGGTAAGGGTTCACCACCTGGCACCCCCATCGATCTGCTCTCTGAAGCTGTACACAGTGTACAGTGCTGGAACAGCTCAGCTGTGTGCATTGTTTACTGCAGAACATCTCCTATTCACTTTCATGCTGAATAATTTAAGTGCAGGGTGTTGGATCCCATCAATTTGATATTGATGATCTATCTCAGGGATAGGTCATTAATATGCAGTATTAGCCCTGGACAACCTGTTTAACGTAAAACACTAATTCTTCCATATAGGAGGTCAGCTAAGCTGTTAGATGTGTGTCTATCAATAAGCTTCATAACTATATCCAGTGGCAAGAAAAAGAATTCTGAATATTGTTCAGGAAAGATTCTAGTCTCTATTGGAGATACAAAGAAAATTATCTTGCCAAATCAAGCATTTGATTAAATTTGAGAATACGTAGAAAACCGCTGAGCTTGTTGCCCTGGTTGCATCCAAACACAAGTATTATTCTTGGATGGCAAAAATGGCACTTAATTCGTAGGTTTCCATCCTCAAATCATGAACACCTCTAATACTGGGCATACATCATTGATTTTCTTCTGCTTGATAGAAACTGTATTCTTGTCTTCTGTGTGTTGGATGTATATTGAGAAATGTTTTATATCTAACTGATAAAAGAGAAGTATGTTTTTACTTTTCTGATTCTTTGCCTTCATGGATGATTTCCAGAAATGTTTCCTGTGATTCTATTTTGTGTTTCAGTTAAAGTTTATTTCTTCTGATAAAAATCTTTCGCATGCAATAATAGAGCATATGTCTTGCAAAAGTGCACAAACCGCACACACAAAATGAAATATTGGCAGTTTACAGGACACTAATCTATTAACACTAAACTACTAAACTAATGACACTAATTATACAAACTCTTTGATCCACAAGCTCCTCCTCATAGAACTTCGATCTATTGATACCTACTAAAAAATTCCTGAACAATTACCAAAGTAATTCCGGCGTCACACGGGACGATCTATCGTGCGATCGCACGAGCGATCGTATCCGCCCCCGTCGTTTGTGCGTCACGGGCAATTAGTTGCCCGTGGCTCACAAAGTCGTTATCCTCCGTCACACGCACTTACCTGCTGAGCGACGTCACTTTGGGCGGTGAACATCCTCTTCCTGAAGGGGGAGGGACGTTCGGCAGTGGCCGGCCAATAGAAGCGGAGGGGCGGAGATAAGCGGAACGTAAACATCCCGCCCACCTCCTTCCTTCCTCATTGCTGGCGGCTGCAGGTAAGCTGTGTTCGTCATTCCCGAGGTGTCACATGGAGCGACGTGTGCTGCCTCTGGAACAATGAACAGCCGGAGCACAGAAGAAGGACCGACATTTTGAAAATGAGCGACGTGTCAACGAGCAACGATAAGGTGAGTATTTTTGCTCGTTAACAGTCGTTCAGTGGTGTCACACGATATGATATGTCTAACGATGCCAGATGTGCGTCACTAATGACGTGACCCCGACGATATTTCGCCCAATATATCGTACCGTGTGACGCCGGCATAAGACTCAAAAGGCATTTATAGATACATGGGGTGAAATAACTGTAGAACACGTCACTAATTTCTAAGTAAATATATTTTTAAGGGTGCTATTAACATGAAGTTCTCACCAGATGTCGGTAACAACCCATCAAATTCACACAGGCAAAATATTCAAACCATAGAGGTCCATAAATTATGTGTACTACTGAGAAATGGCACAGGGAAAAAGTACTGAATACATGCAGAAAACACAGGAGCAAAAAGTCAAGGAAAATCAAGACACAAGCTGAAATTTATCAGTAATTATAAAGCAAGCCTTCCACTTAGTGAAATACAATATCAGCTGGTTCAACTGATGGACTATAAAAAGGTGTCTCATTACCAAGTTACCACACAAGAAGCATCTCATGATGGATAAAATCAGTGAGCTGTCTCAAGGCCTTCACAACCTTATTGTTTCAAAACATAGTGATGGCATTGGATATAGAATTTCTAAACTACTGAAGGTTTCAGTGAACACTGCTGGGGCCATAAACCAGAAGTGAAAAGAACAAAACTCCACCATAAGCCAGCCTTTACCAGATGCTTCCCACAAGATTTCAGACAGAAGAGTGAATAGAATTATAAGTAGAGCTGCCCTAGACCCAAGAACCACCTGTGGAGAGTTCCACAAAATACCTGGAATCAGGAGGTACAATTGTTTCAAAGAAAGCAATAAGTAATGCACTCAACCTTCATGGCCTATATGCACGCTCGCTCACCATGCAAGACTCCAGTGCTGAACAAAAAGTATGTTCAAGCACCTTTAAGGTTTGATCAATGACATTTAAACAAACCTGTGAAATACTGGGAGAATTGAGTCTGGTCAGATGAAACCAAAATTGAACTCTTTGGATGCCATAATACACATCATGTTTGAAGGCCAAAAGGCACTGCATATTACTCCAAAAGCACCACATCAACAGTGAAGTTTGGAGGTTTCAACATCATGGTGTAGAGCTATTTTTCAGCATATGGCATTGGAAAACTTCATATAAATGAAGTGAATGGACAAATATACCGAGATATTTTTGATACAAATCTGCTGCCTTCTACCAGGATAATGAAGATGAAATGAGGATGGACATTTCTGCAAGACAATGATCCCAAACACATAGACAAGGAAACTTTCAATCGGTTTCAGAGAAAGATAATAATGCTGTTATAATGGCCCAGACAATCACCTGACCTGAATACAATAGAAAATTTATGGAAGGAACTAATGTTCAGGGTTCATAGAACAAGCCTATGGAACCTTCAAGATTTGAAGAGTGTTTGTGTGGAAGAATTAGCCAAAACCACTCCTGAGCAATGTCTGCTGCTAGTTTCTCCATACAGGAGGCATTTTGAAGTGTCATCACCAACAAAGGCTTTTTGAACGAAGTATAAAATAAATTTCAGTAAGTGTGTTCAATATTTTTTCCTTGCTTCATTTCTCACTATTACACATCATTTCTCATTATTACTTCCTTAGAAATATATTTACTTAGAAAATTGGTGACTTGTTTAATACTTATTTCACCTTTTTTAAATACTAGCAGATAAGATGTATGTTAGGCTCCATCTGTTATGTCTATTAAGGTTACATGCTCGGGGAAACAGAATAGTGGTGCAGACGTCAAGATTCAAAGAGGGCATTACAACTACTGCCCATCACCGTTTTGGGAGTATTGAGAAACTAAGAGCTGGGATGGTGATTGCTGCTGGTGAGTGGTTGTCTTGCCACTTGTATGATTAGGAATAATTCTGAAGTTCATGCTTGCACTTACATGCCCAACTTGTCTTCACGTCTTCCTTCACTTCTTGCTTGTTGGCTGTTCTTCTGTAATTCACTATATAAATAACTTTCTTAACCCATTGCCTTGAATATTTCTGTTATATGCCGCGATTATGATACTGTAAATTGTACACTAGTAATACATACTCATTGCATTTTTTGTTAGTATTTATATATTTTGCATTTTTTGTGGGTACAAAGCATTCTCCAATTATCTGATGTGTCTTCTTGTCAAAAGTTCTCTGAGATATTTTTTTGGAAAGGACATTGTCCTATTTACAGCACTGTGTGAGTATTTTGGTAAAAAAAAGTTAGCACCCATCCAAGGGCTGAGATCTCTAGTGATGAGCGAGCGTGCTCACCACTGCTCGTTATTCAACCGATCATCAAGCATTGGACTTTAAAAATGTTCACGTTTTCCACTGACTTCCATTATACTCAGTACTCGAGTCACACCCAAGCACCGGACTTTACTCTCCAAACTCAACTAACTCTTTCTAGAATAAACCGTCTCTTAACCAATCAATTAACCTCTCACATTATGGGCTATTCCTTGATTTTTGCGCCCTTCAATTTCTGCAGCACCGACAATGGGCGTAGTTTGCTTTTGGAACTGTGTCACCATTATATGTTCAGTGGTATCTATGACCTCACTACGATCGCCATCTTCAACATAACCCAGAACCTTGACAATTAAGGGGTCTTGCTTCTAGAATACTGTCCTTTTGCTCCAATTGACTTGGATACTTCATTCAGGAGTCAGTCTCTTGTTTGAACAGTGTTCATACTCCATGAATCTGTCAATATTCTTGCCTTCTGTCTCTTCTCCTTCATTGCCACAATCCACCCACTGTAAGCGACTTTCATGACTGACTGATTATACATCCGTGACTTTCACTGACTCTTCATGGGCTAGTCCAAGATGCTCGATAGAGTAATGAGCAGTAGCGACAACGCTCACTCATCACTACTAAGATCCTCACAAATTATGAGAATTGGGGACTTCTGAATGGATGGGGATATTTGAATAGTGCAGCACTCATGCAGTTGCACTCGATTCATCGTCTAAGGAACTGTTAGAAATTGCAGAGTGCTGTACTCAAAAGTCTTTGGTAGGTCCATAGAGAATGAATAAAGTGACAGTAAGTATTCTAGACCACCACTCTACATGGTCAGACTTCTTTTTATCGAGAAGTCATCACCTGTGTATACAGTAGGGGATAAATGGCTTCTTTCTTTCTCTTTTTTAAAAAATGGGTTTACTTTAGATTTCTCTTATTTTGTCAACTGGTGAATTGGAGAAGTGGGTTCATGTCCCTATTTTTGTGTGAGTTTGTTGTAAAAGCTTTTTAATAAAAATAACAATTATTAATACTAATAATAATAATAATAATATTTTCCAGAGCACCATTGATTTCATGATGCTATACATGTAAAAAGGGGTTACATATACTGAATGGAAAAAAGGCCAATAGGGTTAAATGCAGCTCTATTGTTTCTCCCTTATTTTTCATTATATGAATTCATTGTGAATAATTTAGCCGGTGGAATTATCCTTCCATCTGTTTTCTGTAAACCAGAAAATACAATATGGTTTGAAGTGCTGCCAAAATAAATCTTCCTCACATTATTTGTATAGGATTTTAGCATCACAGAAGACTGTTTAGCCTTTGGCTGCTAGCAGCGTGTTTAATTTGTGCACCGTGTAAAAGGGCAATTTGTAATATTGGCCAGGTACCTTCTGCGAGGATTGACAATGTATATGGCACATGTTGCTAGTTAAAGTCTTATTCATTCAAGTACAACTGATGTATAATCATTTCTATCACAAGAAAATTACAAGTATTGTTCATACGTAGCCGCAGGTAATCATTTTTTTGTGTAGTAGCTTCTTGTTGGCGTAAAAATCTCACATAAGTGTAGGTGAACGCTTTAGTAGTATTATAGCAAGTGCTTAAATGTAATTGTGTATGTCCATGAAATCCATGACCAGAACAAAGCAGTAAATAGCATCAGAGGAGTATATCAAGCACAATGGATTGTGAAGCCTCATGTAATACAAACAGAGAAAATGAGACTTATCTGAGTAGAACAAGCGCCTCTCAATCACTTGTATCTCATGTGTGTTTAATGTCCCCACTGTCATAAGGCATGGTTGTATTTTAGAGGAGCTGACAAGTAAGGCGTATGCATAGTGTGTATGATTCAGAATATATGGTGTTGAACACATGCCGTATGCATTTGAATAGATTTGGTAAAATTTGAAAAAAAAGACGTGCGGATATAAAGTGACAATCAGAATAATGTCTTTCTCCCTATATGTGTAAGAGTGGTGGACTGTTGTGGTTGCATTCCTACCCCTGAAGACACCAATCGAGTCATTTTATTGTCATGTGGTGTAATGTGAATTGCAATGTATTGTGTTGATTGCATGTGTAATGTGTTCCTGTGATATGTAGTGTTGATAATGTAATATGTAAGGTATAATGTATAATAGTCCTATAGGTAGTAATATAATGCATGATGTGACAAGTATTGGTAATGTGATGCTTGAATGCTTGAAATGTTTATATTGTCCTGCAAAGGAGATTGACTTCTGCCCAGCATCAGACAGCAAGGTCAACAATAGTTAAGTGTTGAGACTAGCCTATGGGAGGGGTTAGTTGATAGGATAAGAGACGGTTCATTCTGGAAGGAGTCAGTTGAGTTTGGAGAGTGAAGACCTAGTGAGCGAAAGTAATGGACATATAATCAGTCAGTCGTGAAATTCGCTTACAGTGGGTAGTTTGGGGCAATGAAGAAGAGACAGAAGGCAAGAATGTTGACAGATTCATCGAGTATGAACACTGTTCAAACAAGAGACTGACTCTTGAATGAAGTAGCCTAAAGGTCCAGTCACACTAAGCAACTTACCAGCGATCCCAACAACGATAGGGATCGCTGGTAAGTTGCTAGGAGGTTGCTGGTGAGATGTCACACTGCGACGCTCCAGCGATCCCACCAGCAACCTGACCTGGCAGGGATCGCTGGAGCGTGGCTACACGAGTTGCTGGTGAGCTCACCAGCAACCAGTGACCAGCCCCCAGCGCCGCGTGGAAGATGCTGCGCTTGGTACCTAAGGTAAATATCGGGTAACCAACCCGATATTTACCTTGGTTACCAGCGCACGCAGCTACACGTGCAGAGAACAGGGAGCAGCGCACACTGAGCGCTGGCTCTCTGCTCTCCTAGTTACAGCACACATTGGGTTAATTACCCGATGTGTGCTGCAGCTAAATGTGCACAGAGCAGGGAGCAGCGCACAATGCTTAGCGCTGGCTCCCTGCTCTCCTAGTTACAGCACACATTGGGTTAATTACCCGATGTGTGCTGCAGCTAAATGTGCACAGAGCAGGGAGCAGCGCACAATGCTTAGCGCTGGCTCCCTGCTCTCCTAGTTACAGCACACATTGGGTTAATTACCCGATGTGTGCTGCAGCTAAATGTGCACAGAGCAGGGAGCAGAGCACAATGCTTAGCGCTGGCTCCCTGCTCTCCTAGCTACAGCACACATCGGGTTAATTAACCCGATGTGTCCTGCAGCTACATGTGCACAGAGCAGGAGCCGGCACTGACAGTGAGAGCGGCGGAGGCTGGTAACAAAGGTAAATATCGGGTAACCAAGGACAGGGCTTCTTGGTTACCCGATGTTTACATTGGTTACCAGCCTCCGCAGAAGCCGGCTCCTGCTGCCTGCACATTTAGTTGTTGCTGTCTCGCTGTCACACACAGCGATCTGTGCTTCACAGCGGGAGAGCAACAACTAAAAAATGGCCCAGGACATTCAGCAACAACCAACGACCTCACAGCAGGGGCCAGGTTGTTGCTGGATGTCACACACAGCAACATCGCTAGCAACGTCACAAAAGTTGTTCGTTAGCAACGATGTTGCTAGCGATGTTGCTTAGTGTGACGGGGCCTTAAGTCAATGGGAGCCAAAGGACAGAAATCTAGAAGCCAGACCCCTTAACTGTCAAGGTACTAGGTTATGTTGAAGATGGCGATCATAGTGAGGTCAAAGATAGCACTGAGCATAGGATGGTGGCACGTTTCCAAAAGTAAACTCCGCTCATCGTCGCAAAAATCTAGGACTAGCCCATAATATGAGAGGTTAGTTGATAGGTTAAGAGACATTTTATTCTAGAAAAAGTCAGTTGAGTTTGGAGAGTAAAGACCTAGTGAGCGACAGTGACAGACGTATAATCAGTCAACTCTAAAGGTCACAAACAATGGATGGTTTGAGGAAACATAGGAGGAGAGGAGATGAGGTAGCATGAACCTCTTGTGTTGACAAAGACATGGAGTGTGAACAACATTGAAACGAGAGACTGACCCTTAAACAGACTGCCCCAGTCAATAGAGACCGGATTACAGAACTCTAGAAGCCAGGCCTGTTATTTCTCAAGGTAACGGGTTAATCTCAACTGGCGTGTGAACGTAGTAGATGACTTGAGAGCGTTCACTATAGACGTCCAGGAGTGCTAAGCTTTACTCCGGTTATGATGAGATCCTTAAGAAGATTGCATGTTAGACTGTGGAAAGGGAAGATGACCACCACAAATTGTGCTGTAATGCTGGGCTTCTATGGGACTCAAAGGACTAGTAAGATCTGAAGCAACCCAGTGGGAACTTGAACTGTGTCTAATAATGGTGTACAAAACTGTAATGTGCTAGAAGATATGTGACCACTATCTGGAGTGTAAAGTTGCTGCTGAGAATGAACTGCCGAATAAAGTGTTGTCTGAAAGAACTATTGGTCTCCTTGTGAGAACAAATCATTATCTGGTATGCGGCCAGCACAGGTTCACAGCCCACATGACAGAAATCCACACACCTAGCCGGGACCAGTCATTTTATGGAACGTGCTGCGGAGTCTCACTCATGACTACTGCCCCACACTACCCATTCATAATAAATGAGACATATTTATTAAAGGCAACTGATTAAATTGCTTCTGTTATGTGAAACATTTTGCAAACTAGTGTTATTATGAAAAAATGAAGGATAACATGTTATGCTACTGGAGAAAAGTACTGAGAAACATTTTTATAGCATGACACAGCTAGCATACTACATGCCCAGAATATTACTTTAGTAAAAAAGAAATTCATTATACAAAATTATTTTCATAATAAATATTGAGCTTCATACAGACAAAGAGGGAACAGAGTTTACCCTCTTCTACCTCCTATGACCTTAAATTGGTTGTTTCATAAAGGTAACACCAGTGCATGATGTGCATTATTGGCAATATAGGCATAGTACGTAGCAGGGTTGCCCCAGTGTTAGCGAGAACAGAAAACTATCCTATAAGAGCAATTCCAAGTCTGGTGGCCTGAAAAACTTCAATGTTATAATAAAAAATGTCTGCAGTCCAAGCCTAATCATTAAAAAATTGAATTATTTTTTCATAATAATATAGTACGTTTTCCTTTAGTCTTGTGTACTTGTGTAAACCTGATGTATAACAAATGAGGAAAAGACAAGTTTAGTTCTTCAAGAAATCTAGAGATACAGATCACATTACTAGGAATCAGCAGGAATAGTATATAACATAGGTTATGATCGGGCACCTCATCATCTGCATATTTCTAATCCAATAAAATTCTACCAGAATAATTCACACCCTGACAGCATTATTGGATGGCAGTACCTATTAGCCATCAGAGATAATGATTCACAAGACCTTGGTCCAGCAGGCATGTCAGTATTCTATGACTGCCGGGCAAGGGCTTTGAGTAAACTTATATAGAAGTTTACTTTTACCTGCATGTCAAGATAAGCTGTTAAAGAGGTTTTCCGACCCCAAAATCCATTTTTCTAAAGCTAATCTATGTTGTATTGTCATAGAATCATAGAATGGTAAAGTTGGAAGGGATTTACTCGGTCATCTGGTCCAAGCCCCTGATCAAAACAGGATTCACTCAATCATCCCACACAGTAGTTTGTCCAGTCTCTTTTTGAGGCTTTCCATGGAAAGAGAACTGACTACCTCTTGTGGCAGCCTGTTCCACTTATTGATCACCCTCATTGTCAAAAAGTTTTTTAGAAAATCTAATCGGTGTCTCCTCCCATTTAGTTTCATCCCATTGCTTCTAGTCTTTCCTTGTGCAAATGAGAATAGGTCTGATCCCTCTACAGTGTGACAGCCCCTCAGATATATTAGATATACTTTTATTTTTTTATTTTCAGTGGGGCAAAATGGGGATGAATTGAATCTTTGTATTTTTTTATATTTATTTTTTCATATTTTTTTTACCTTTTTTAAATTTTTTTACTGGATTTACTTGTACCCTTAGGGGACCTAAAGCTACAACCATCCAATAGCTTATAATTATCCAATAGCCGATAGCACTGGGGGTAACAACAGCATGATTGGATGAAGTGTGAACCCCCGCAAAAAAAAATGTAAATACAAAACCCTCCCGCCCCTGTAAGTGATCTGTTTATGGCTGGCTGCATGTGGGAGGAGACTCAAACTGCCCAATTAGTAACTTCCATTGGGGTTCAGGTCAAGTCCGGGTCCCAAACTGAACTTTATCTAATATTCGGCTGAACCTGCCGAGCTGAACTTCCACGGGTTTGCTCATTTCTAGTGGCCATCATTAATTTACAAGCACTGCCTTAACTCTCTTGGGCATGGAGTTCACTAGAGCTTCACAGATTACCACTGGAATCATCTTCCATTCCTTCATGATGATATCACGAAGCTGGTGGATGTTAAAGACCTTGTGCTCCTACAGAATCCATTTGAGGATGTCCCACAGATGATTAATAGGGTTTAGGTCTGGAGACATGCTTGGCCAGCTCAGCGCTTTTACCCTTAGTTTCTTCTGCAAGACAGTGGTAGTCTTTGAGGTTGTTATGTTAAAATACTGGCCTACAGACCAGTTTATGAAGGAAGGGGATCATGCTCTGCTTTAGAATGTAACAGTACATGTCAGTATTCATGGTTCCCTTGATGAACTTTAATTCCCCACAGCCGGCAACACTCATGCAGCCCCAAACCATGGCACTCACACCCCCATGACTGACTGTTGGCAAGACACACTTGTCTTTATACTTCCCACCTTGTTGCCACCACAAACACTTGACACTATCTGAACCAAATAATTTTACCTTGGTCTCATCAGTTTACAGGGGATGGTTCCAGTAATCGATGTCTGTAGCTTTCTTGTCTGCAGCTAACTGTTTGCAAGCTTTCTTGCTCATCATCTTTAGAAGAGGCTTCCTTCCTGGACAAAAGCCATGTAAACAACTTTGATGCTGTGTAATGCGAATTGTCTTAATTTTATTTTAGCAATTTTGTGCATACACACCTTCATCAGAGCAACACAAATATTGATAAGAAACTGATCTGAGATGACTGCACCAATTACACAAATACCAATTGAAAATAGGAGGAAACAAGGCAAATTTAGTGACAAGATGTATTTAATCACAATTTTTACCATTATATATGTATATTTATAAATAAATATTACATTCTTCCAGTCTACAATACTTTTTATGCATGTAATGGTTTAATTTCCATCTATGTTAGATGACACTGGTTCTGATTCCTCATCTACTTTTTGACTGAATGTTTTATAATACTGTGACTTGACCCATTGTTTACAGGCAACAATGTGTTGATCCTATGGCCTGGAGGGCAATGATTCTCTTGGCGGTCTGACGGCATATCTTCGCACACTGATACAAAGGGGTTTGTAGTTGTACAAGACCTTATAATTCCTAAACCCAGATTATCGAATTTGAGAATGACCAATAATGAACACTAAAAAATTCTCATTAACAAAAGGGAGGACATTCTGTGCAATGTTTTCAGAAAAGCCATGTTTTAGACTCTAGTGTAGCTTAATTACCATTCTGGAATAGCGGTCCCAACAGATACTGAAATCACTGCAAGGATTCTTCACCATTCATGTGCTTCAGTTGGTAATGTCTATGTTAGCACCGGCAGACAGTACTCTTTTCACATCTCTATAAGGCATATGTATAATATATTCACTCAATGCCTTTTACACGTACAATCTCACTCCTATTGGTTTGTAGACCGTGTCAGATTTTATGTTTGAGGATGAGATGTTGCATTGAAGTGATATTCAAAACGTTGTCTGATATTTTATAATCACATTAACACATAACATTTTTAAAATGCCAGTCAATGCTGTCTATGCCGAAATAAAAATGATAGTTAGCAGATATGAATGCGCAAGCCTGTTAGACATACAAGTTCATTTCAATAAATTAGAATATCATCAAAAATGAATTTATTTCAGTAATTCAATACAAAAAAGGGAAACACATATATTATAAAGAGTCATTACACACAGATTGATCTATTTCCAGTGTTTATATCTGTTGACGTTGATGATTATGGCTTACAGCAAATGAAAACCCAAAAGTCATTATCTCAGAAAATTAAAACAATTACCACAAAACATCTGCAAAGGCTTCCTAAGCATTTAAAATGATCCCTTAGTCTGGTTCAGTAGACTACACAATCATGGGGAAAAATGCTGACATGACAGATGTCCAGAAGGCAGTCATTGACATACTCCACAAGGAGGGTAAGCCTCAAAAGATCAATACTAAAGAATCTGACTGTTCACAAAGTGCTGTATCCAAGCATATTAATGGAAAGTTGAGTGGAAGGAAAACGTGTGGTAGAACAAGGTGCAAAAGCAACCTTGCATAACCGCAGCCTTGATAGGATTGTTAAGAAAAGGCAATTCAAATATTTGGTAGAGATTCACAAGGAGTGGACTGCTGCTGGAGTCAGTGCTCCAAGAGCCACCACACACAGACATATCCAGGACATTGGCTACAACTGTCACATTCCTTGTGTTAAGCCACTCATGACCAATAGACAACGCCATAAGCATTTTACCCGGGCCAAGGAGAAAAAGAACTGGACTGTTGCTCAGTAGTCCAAGGTGTTGTTTTCAGACGAAAGTAAATTTTGCATTTCATTTGGAAATCAAGGTCCCAGAGTCTGGAGGAAAAGTGGAGAAGTCACAATCCAAGCTGCTTGAGGTCTAGTGTGAATTTGCACAATCAGTGATGGTTTGAGGAGCCATGTCATCTGCTGGTGTAGGTCCACTGTGTTTTATCAAGACCAAAGTCAGTGCACCTTTCACCAGGAAGTTTTAAAGCACTTCATGCTTCCCTCTACTGACAAGCTTTTTGGAGATGGAAATTTCCAGCAGGACTTGGCACCTGTCCATACTGCCAAAAGTACCAATACCTTATTAACCACTCATTAACCACAGTATCATTGTGCTTTATTGACCAGCAAACTCGTCTGACCTAAACCCCATAGAGAATCTATGGGGTACTGTCAAGAGGAAGATGAGAGAAACCAGACCCAACAATGCAGATGAGCTGAAGGTTGTTATCAAAGCAACCTGAGCTTCCATAACACCTCAGCAGTACCACAGGCTGATCACCTCCATGCCACACCGCATTAACGCAGTAATTCATTGAAAAGGAGCCCCGCCCAAGTATTGAGTGCATTTACTATACAGACTTTTCAGTAGGACAACATTTCTACGTTTTAAGTCATTTTTTCAGTTGGTTTTATATAATATTCTAATTTTCTGAGATAATGACTTTTGGGTTTTCATTGGCTGCAAACCATGATCATCAACATTAACAGAAATATACACTTGAAATAGATCACTCTGGTGGTAATGATGACTCTATATAATATATGCATTTCCCTTTCTGTATTGAATTCCTGAAATAAATTAACTTTTTGATGATATTCTAATTTCTTAAGATGCACCTGTACAGTCTAAGGAGTGATGCATAAATCCATATTCTGGAGTATGTATAGTACAAATACCCCTAGAACGTTAGGAGATTGGGCGCACTTCGAAGCCATGTACATGAACCCTTAACCACCGAGGATAAAAAAATCATGAACATATTCCAGAAAAACAACTTTGTCTGTCTATATGGTGATTGTTAAACGAGATGCACATAGAAAAAAAAAAATCAAGCAATCATCAAATACGCAGATGAATTTCCAGCGGTGTCTGAGGCAAATTTCCCTTGGGGCAAATGTCACACATAAGCTCATTAATGTCAAAAGAACATTTTTTTTTCCTTTAAAACCTAAACTGTTAGTAACAGAACACATCAGAGGAACTAAAGCTTGTCTTGATGTTTAACTTAGTTATCGCATGAACGTTACAGTTTGTACAAAATTTTATCAGAATTTCACAATGTAACACATAACATAGTACAATGCATGAAAAGATTTTTTTTCTTATTTTGGCTAAATCCATTCCAGCAAAAAGCCGTAAACTGAACTTAATGTTTATTTTGGGGAAGATATGATAAAGATCAAAATGTGCCATGTAATTTGATTAATAATTACTACATGATGTAAATGCTTGAACATTTTTGAAAAACAAAATTGTGACTTTTCTCATTCCTTAAATATTGTACATATTTACAGAAAATGGAACAAGCAGTAGACTTAGTTTTCCTGGATTTCTGAAAATATCATTTTTTTACTTGCCATCCGTTAGTTACATTTTCTTAGAAATATAAAATTACTTTTTTTTTGCTGAATTTATTTTTTTTTTAAAAATTGTTTTTGGTATGTCCACTTCATTTGAAATTTCACAATATTTTGGAAAGAGTCTCACTGTATCACATTCGTTTGCTGAGTTGTTCAGGTCTTAAAATCTGTACAGCTGATCCTAAAGTTGAGTTCTTTGTAAAACTAGACTCATTTTGGCATCTATTTTTATCATTTTAAGTTTTTTACTACAACCTTTTCATCATATCATGAGTCATGACCTATAAAACCAAAGGCATCAAAATAAGTGGCATTTCTTCCCCATACACCAAGTTAAATTTTATCTTTTAGCTTCTGCATATAGTTTCTGAGGTCCTTAGATTCTCCCAAATCCATATCTTGGCATACCCACTTTATATCATCCTCATTGGCCGTCAACAATGAGTTGACTGTTGGGCAACTGTCATCAGCTGGGATAGTGGTGAATGTAGTGAATTTCACCCTCTTTCTTTTTGAAGTCGGGGAATGTAGAGGATCATTTTTCTTGTTTTTCGTTGCTTTTTCAGTTTCTTCCATTGGCCGATGACTTTGGCTCTGCAAGTTCTTTTGGGAGTTACCATTAAAGAGATGATGACTCTCTTCTAAGGTAATTCCTCTGTCTATGATAGTAGTATGTTCATCTTGCTGTGGAGATACATCTGGTGTGCTTTCTAACAGCTCTGTTTCATTACCAAGCCATACCCAGTCATGAGAATGAGTCATATTAGCTTGACCTTCTATTGGCAGCTGTTTGTGCCTGTATTTGAGGGCAAATGTTGCACAGTTAATAAGGAAGACCAATATGGCAAGGCAAAAAACACCAAGCAAGGCATACATTCCTATCTCAAGGTCACTCAGTCCTCTAGGTGCATTTAGAAGGTCATTATCTTCAATTTCTCCATTACTTTTTGGTAAGTCCACCTGGCCAGGGAAATTGGTAAAATCTATTGGGATATTTTGCAGAGGACTGTCTTCAGAAAGTTTATTGCCATCAATCTTGCCATTTATCGCAGACCTAGCAGTTGTGCTTCCTTTTCTTATGGCACTTTTATCACGTTCGAGAAGAGAACCATCATACCTCCCATCACTACCATAGCGATCTGTGTCTGACACTTTCTGCCTTCGGTCACTAGTGTGGTTTTCTATTTCTTCTTCATCATATTCAGCCCCACCTGGAGAAATGGCATCATTTTGCCCAAACTTCACTTTTATATAACCATTTCCAACGGCAAGAATGCTTTTTCTCTTTGATTTTTGACAAGCCTCAGAGATCATAAAGTCTATTTTTACCAAAGGACCTTGTCCTTCACCTTCCGCTATTACAATTGGCCACTTTACTGGATTACTCTGGTGAGTGGAGACAATGGACTCATCCAGTGATATTGCAGATATAGTGAACTCCTTGGGATCATAAATATCAAGAGGTGTCAATAAACCATCACTGAACTGTATCCAGACGCTGACCACCGCTTCCTAAAAAGAAAAAAAAAATGTGTTAAATACGTCACATTTTTATTATAGAAAAATAAGCAAGCACATTTACATTTCTACAAGGCCAGTTTTAAATAACAATACCTTATCAGCTATATTTAGTATTCCATGGTGATCTAAATTTAGTTCAGTAGAGCAGAGATGCTGGACGAACAGGTATTGCTGTCTAAAAGGGGTTGTCTAACCTGAGGCTATAAATCTGCAGTCACTCTATGTGAATGCAGACTTGTGAATCCTCACATTGCTTGCATTGCACACTGTGATGATTCTCTAGTGTTGGCATTGCTGGGTGCATGAACGCAACTATGTAATTTGCATACATGCTATTATTAAAGAGGTTGACCACTACTATAACATTAATGATAGGTCATCAATGTCTGATTGCCCAGGATCTGACACCCAGGACCTCTGCCGATCAGGTGTTCTCAGTGCTATAGGAAGTAGCAGGAAGCTGGAAATGCTCAGTTCCTGAGCTGTCCCGTCTTCTGATAGAGACTGTGGCTGGGTACTGCACATCTGACTATTGATTTGGATGGGAGTCAGATGTGCAGTACCCAGCAAAGGACACTATCAGTTGATGGAGCAACACTGGAACTGAACATTTCCGTCCCCCTGCTGCCGCTACCAGCACCAAGTACATCTAATCTACGGGGGTGCCGGGATGCTGAACACCGGCCAATCAGACATTGATGACCTATTCTAAGGATAGGCCATCAATGTAAAAGTAGTGGACAGCCTCTAAGTTAGAGACAGCTGCTATAAGTTAAGGAATCTTTAGGAGCAGTGATGGCTGACATTTTTTGCAGTCACCTTTATAAAGTAAAGCCTAAATCAAGAACAGTTCTGAAATGTTTTTTTCGTTTGTCTTTTTTTATAGCTTATTGAAGAATCAGCACATAAACGTCAAACAAGGACTGCATGACTAGTACATGTATTAATATACAATTGACTGCAGTGGTCATAAGAAGTCATAAAAGTCCATGTGTCGGCCAATCTTACATTACCTGACACACTACATTTAATATAGGCATCTTTGGTTTTATAAGTCATAGGCTAAGAGCACCATAGTTGTTGCAATATGATACAGTTAAACTTTCTTAAATTTTAAAAAAAAAAAAAATACAGAAAAAAAAACTATAGAGTTGTTTGTCCTGGATTTTCAGCCTAAATACCAGATCTTTGCACAAACTAATATTACATTTTATAAAACTATGAACTCATAGCAAAGAGTCAACAACTATATTTACACTTTAATAAGCCAAGACATACGACCACAATGACTTTCTTCTTTTTCACATTTATGGGTTTGATTTTTTGTTTTCAGAATACAGAACACAAGAACGGTGCACTTATACACCTATGAAAAATTAAAAGCAATATATTTTTTTTCTAGTAAACAGGCGCCAGACTGCATAACCGAAACTCAAGGTGATGGCAATGTGTGAGTCATAAGATTGATAGATATTGTGGTGTATCAGTGTGTGTAGAATGGAAGACCTCTTAATCCCCGATGTATATACAGTTAGGTCCAGAAATATTTGGACAGTGACACAAGTTTTGTTATTTTAGCTGTTTACAAAAACATGTTCAGAAATACAATTATATATATAATATGGGCTGAAAGTGCACACTCCCAGCTGCAATATGAGAGTTTTCACATCCAAATCGGAGAAAGGGTTTAGGAATCATAGCTCTGTAATGCATAGCCTCCTCTTTTTAAAGGGACCAAAAGTAATTGGACAAGGGACTCTAAGGGCTGCAATTAACTCTGAAGGCGTCTCCCTCGTTAACCTGTAATCAATGAAGTAGTTAAAAGGTCTGGGGTTGATCACAGGTGTGTGGTTTTGCATTTGGAAGCTGTTGCTGTGACCAGACAACATGCGGTCTAAGGAACTCTCAATTGAGGTGAAGCAGAACATCCTGAGGCTGAAAAAAAAGAAAAAATCCATCAGAGAGATAGCAGACATGCTTGGAGTAGCAAAATCAACAGTCGGGTACATTCTGAGAAAAAAGGAATTGACTGGTGAGCTTGGGAACTCAAAAAGGCCTGGGCGTCCACGGATGACAACAGTGGTGGATGATCGCCGCATACTTTCTTTGGTGAAGAAGAACCCGTTCACAACATCAACTGAAGTCCAGAACACTCTCAGTGAAGTAGGTGTATCTGTCTCTGAGTCAACAGTAAAGAGAAGACTCCATGAAAGTAAATACAAAGGGTTCACATCTAGATGCAAACCATTCATCAATTCCAAAAATAGACAGGCCAGAGTTAAATTTGCTGAAGAACACCTCATGAAGCCAGCTCAGTTCTGGAAAAGTATTCTATGGACAGATGAGACAAAGATCAACCTGTACCAGAATGATGGGAAGAAAAAAGTTTGGAGAAGAAAGGGAACGGCACATGATCCAAGGCACACCACATCCTCTGTAAAACATGGTGGAGGCAACGTGATGGCATGGGCATGCATGGCTTTCAATGGCACTGGGTCACTTGTGTTTATTGATGACATAACAGCAGACAAGAGTAGCCGGATGAATTCTGAAGTGTACCGGGATATACTTTCAGCCCAGATTCAGCCAAATGCCGCAAAGTTGATCGGACGGCGCTTCATAGTACAGATGGACAATGACCCCAAGCATACAGCCAAAGCTACCCAGGAGTTCATGAGTGCAAAAAAGTGGAACATTCTGCAATGGCCAAGTCAATCACCAGATCTTAACCCAATTGAGCATGCATTTCACTTGCTCAAATCCAGACTTAAGACGGAAAGACCCACAAACAAGCAAGACCTGAAGGCTGCGGCTGTAAAGGCCTGGCGAAGCATTAAGAAGGAGGAAACCCAGCGTTTGGTGATGTCCATGGGTTCCAGACTTAAGGCAGTGATTGCCTCCAAAGGATTTGCAACAAAATTTTGAAAATAAAAATATTTTGTTTGGGTTTGGTTTATTTGTCCAATTACTTTTGACCTCCTAAAATGTGGAGTGTTTGTAAAGAAATGTGTACAATTCCTACAATTTCTATCAGATATTTTTGTTCAAACCTTCAAAATTAAACGTTACAATCTGCACTTGAATTCTGTTGTAGAGGTTTCATTTCAAATCCAATGTGGTGGCATGCAGAGCCCAACTCGCGAAAATTGTGTCACTGTCCAAATATTTCTGGACCTAACTGTATTAATAAGACTCTGTCTTTAAAGCACCACTCCAGCATTTGTTTTTTAACTCACTGCTTTAAATATCTAAGCTCCCTGTCCTCAGCCTTATACTCACCAGCTTCTTCAGTTATTGCTTCTCCTCCCGTCAGTCTCCAGTGATTTGTGACCTGCCAGAGCGCTCCAGTATTTCATGGAACGAGCCAGAGGTCACAACTCAATACAAGTCTTTAAGAGCCTTGCTCCAGGCTCATAATGGCTCTCATAGACTTTCATTGAGCAGCTGTGATGTAAGTTTTGACTTCTGGCCAGTTACAAAATATAGGCACAAGATGGTGCGCCACACTGGAGCTACGCCAAAAAAGAATGAATAATCTGTAGGGTAAGTATAAGAAAGTGGGCAGGGGACTTAGATTTAAAGCATCATTCCAGGGGTGAAAAAAAACAAATGTTGTGGTGCTTTAAAAATAGGATAGTACGAGTTATAATAAGTATATTAATAATTACGTAATTCGCCCATTCATGCCCTCTTTTAAGATGTACTAAATAATTGGATTCATATGCTAAGTTTAGCTATATATACCATTCCATTATTTTATACCATTCCAATACTATACAGCAGGTAGCAAATATAGTATGTTAAACAGTTTACACAGGCAAACAGAGCCGGCACATGAGCCCTCTAATTGCCTCTGACTAGTTGATTCATTTTCATAATGGACGCTTGAAAAAACCCAAAGAATCATCGCAAGATCATTTCAACTTCTCTTTCTTAGGTCTTTTCTAGACTACATCAGTGAACAAGAATCAATAATGGCTTTATTCAAATATGGTATCTTACTGTACACCATCATGACCTCAGCTTCCAAAAACATGGACAATGTAAGCAATTAATAAGAAGAGGCCCTAAATTTAAACATATACAGTATAGGGTGATTTAAAAAAAAAAAAAAAAAAGGTGCAATACATAGCTTAAAGGGAACCAATCACCAGGATTTTCGTATATAAGCTAAAGCCAGTGCTATACTAGCACTATCAGGCTGATTCTATACATACCTGTAGTGGTCAGCTTGGATTTAAGGGTTTTGAAACACAAGTAATTAAAGTTTATAAAATCATCAGCTGCTTGAGTGACAGCTGAGGATTAGCTAATAGCTGGGGGGGTATTCATAGTTATCCCCTCACCCTGTTAGGATTAGCATAAGTATTATACAATTGATTTAATTTTTGACTTGCAGGACCTGTGTGAGGTCATACCCATGTGACAAGAAGGGGCAGGGCCTCAGCAAACAGAAAAATGTTGCTTCCTGTTATCAGCTTTGTTGGCTGAAGCCCCGCCCCTTCTGGTCCCATGGGTATGACCTCAGCACAGGCCCTGCAAATAAAAAATTACATCGATTGTATAATACGTATTCTAATTATAACAGGGGGAGGGGATAACTATGAATACCCCCCCAGCTATTATCTGTTCCTCAGCTCCTGTCACTCAAGAAGCTGATGATTTTATAAAGTTTACTTTCTTGAATTCCAAAACCTAAACATCTGAGCTGACCACTACAGGTATGTATAGAATCAGCCTGATAGTGCCAGTATAGCACTGGCTTTAAGTTTCATACGAAAATCCTGATGATTGGTTCACTTTAAATATTTATAATCAAAAGAACATAATACAAATTTACTAACATGCCAAGACACACTATCCAAGGCTTATCAACACAGTAAAAATGTGCAAAGTGATTTCCACTGGTAACAAGGCAGATATGTAAGCAGTAGTCCAGGTCTGTCCAGACATGTATTAGCATATCTTCTGATATGGACTTTTGCTTCACTGAATAGTTGTCTCAGGTCGAGTCATAAAAGTTGTGCTGGCCTCCACAACCGTCAAATATACCCTATGACAATGAAGAATGACAGTGTCCAGCAAAGGTGAAATATTCAGTATCCTTTATTCTGCCATGGTGGAATGTTTCGATCTGTATAGGTCTTTCAAGACCTAAACAGGTTGAAACATTGCACCATGGGAGAATAAAGGATACTAGATATTTCACATTTTCCGGACGCTGTCATTCTTCATTCATGTATGGTAACTCCAAGTTGACTCCTTGCATGTTAAACGTGCATTCCTTTGCGAGCTTATTGCCTGGAGTTGGCACTTGAGAGGAGTGCTGCAGACTGCTCTTTTCCTTTTGACTTAACACTCTATGACATCTTTATGTGGGGCTACATCAAACATTAGTATATCTACCCCTACAGCCACAGGATCTGAACAACCTGAGACAACACATTACAGAAACAGTGGAGTACACATCCAAGGATATGCTGGCATGTGTCTGGACTACCGCCTAGATTTCTGCTATGTCACTAATGGAAATGACTCTGAACACTGTACTCTAGGGATAAAACTTGGATAGATAGTGATCTTTCCATGGTAACCCATTTGTATTATGTTCTTTCAGGTATGAAAATCAAACTATTATTTTGCAACATCCTTTTTGAATCACCCTATACTCTATATAAACAGGCTATCAAACAAGTAGCTGATGGGCAGTCAATTAGGGCTGTCAGATGTCAGGTGTAAATGCACCCTTACGGTATAAAGGCCTAGTTACATAGGCAGACCCCGCTTCAGATAATGTTCACTGCATGATCTATAATACATCATACAGTATTGTACTTGACTGTGTAGGTCCTGTTTACAGAGAGCAATGTATTCCTGAGAATGGTGATCTTTTTGCAGACCAAAACAACGTTTCACTAGATCAACTAGCATTTTGCTCATTTGTCAGTTAATTGGCAGCCTGCAAGACTAACATGAACACATTCCTATGAACACTTGTTTACCTTTACACTTGTAGTGTAAATTTACCTTTAGGGCCCAATTCACCAAACCAATTTTGCCAGAACTCTAGTGTTAAATTTCTTTGAAAACTCACAAAATTTTGATTCCACTCAGAGTTGCGCAAACATTTTGTGACATTTGGCATTTTCACACCCACTTCTCCCAGCTATGCCAAAATGAGCCAAGCTAGGTGGAGATGGGGTGCAATGGGGTGCAACACCTTGGCTTATCTAAATCATGGCGAGCTGTGGTGTTCATGATGCCAGAAAACTTACTCCAGTCAGGGACTGGTGTGAGATTCATGGCATAGCGCACAGAGGTGCACGCCACTCAGATTCATGAATCAGGTATATCTGATTTCATCATGTCATTTCATCAACACTGTTGAGAAAATCACTAGTCTTGATAAATCAGGGCCTAAAGGGTACTTTACATGCTGCGATATCGGTACCGATATCGCTAGCGAGCGTACCTGCCCCCGTCGGTTGTGCATCACTGGCAAATCGCTGCCCGTGGTGCACAACATTGCTAACAACCATCACACAGACTTACCTTCCCTGCGACGTCGCTGTGGCCGGCGAACCACCTCCTTTCTAAGGGGGCGGTTCGTGCGTCGTCGCAGCAACATCACACGGCAGCCGTCCAATAGCAGAGGAGGGGCAGACATGAGCGGCTGGAACATGCCGCCCACCTCTTTCCTTCCTCATTGCCGGTGGACGGAGGTAAAGAGATGTTCGTCGCTCTTGCGGTGTCACACATAGCGATGTGTGATGCCGCAGGAACGAGGAACAACATCGCTACTGACCAGAAAACGATTTTTCATAAATAAACGACCTTTCTCAGACAAACGATTTTTGCCTCTTTTTCAAATCATTTAAGTTCGCTCCAGCCTGTCACACGCTGCGATGTCGCTAACGACGCCGGTTGTGCGTCGACCCCAATGATATATCGTTAGCGAAGTCGCAGCGTGTAAATGGCCCTTTAGTCTCTTAAAGATACTAATTGTCACCAAAAAAAGCCATTCATGTCTGTGGTTTAAAAGTTTACATAGTACTTAGTGTTATGATGTGCTTTTTGTGTTCATGCACCATATCTCTGTCTCCATGGCTTTTATGAATCTGCTTGTATATTTATCTCAAGATTTATTTCCATTAGTCACAAAGTACTCTTGACATTTAAACATGGTCATGCTTGGATTCATTGATACATTATCCAGCCAGTTAGTGGATGAAGAGTCAATATCATTTCTGGTTCTGGTATAATATGTAATTAAACCAAACCCTTCTTGTCAAAATAATTAACGCTTTTATAAACTGGTATTGTCAATGCTACATTTTTCAATTAATTATGTTACAGAGAAAATAATAAAATAAAAAAAGATTAGAATTAGCCTAAATACATTTTCACTTCTTGCCAACTCTCTCAAAATTTTTGGGAGCCTCCTGGAAAGAATAGAAACCACCCAAACTTTCAAAAAAGTATTCAGAAGGATGCCGAATCCTACTGATATATATGGGGAAGCATTGCTTTGGAAGTTTCCTACAATTGAGGGGACATGAAAAAAAAGTGCACAGAATGGCGAAAAAAACTGTGTGGTAGAGTCAGGGACTGTCAGTCCTGAAAAGGGGTTGGGACTATGTAGAAAAAATACAGCGGCATGATCTATGTACAGCACACTTTTGTTCCTTGATTACTTTGCTTAAACACCACTCAATTGTGGGGATGTTAGGGCTGGACTGGTGACGCCATGCCATCTTGTGACCATGATTTTTGATAGTTCAGAAGTTACAGTGGGAAAAAAAATATTTAGTCAGCCACCAATTGTGCAAGTTCTCCCACTTAAAAAGATGAGAGAGGCCTGTCATAGTTAGACCATAACTATGAGAGACAAAATGAGGAAACAAATCCAGAAAATCACCTTGTCTGATTTGGCAAGTTTTTTTGCAAATAATGGTGGAAAATAAGTATTTGGTCAATAACAAAATTTAATCTTAATAATTTGTTATATATCGTTTGTTGCCAATGACAGAGGTCAAATATTTTCTATATGTCTTCATAAAGTTTGCACACATTGTTGGTGGTATGTTGGCCCATTCCTCGATTCAGATCTCCTCTAGAGCGTGATGTTTTGGGCCTGTCACTGGGCAACACAGGCTTTCAACTCCCTCCAAAGGTTATCAATGGGGTTGAGTTCTGCAGACTGGCTAGGCCACTCCAGGGCCTTCATATGCTTCTTACGAAGCCACTCCCTTGTTGCCCTGGCAGTGTGCTTGGGATCATTATTATGCTGAAAGACCCAGCCACGTTTCATCTTCAATGCCCTTGCAGATGGAAGCAGGTTTGCAGTCAGAATCTCACGATACATGGCCCATTCATTTTTTCATATACATGGATCAGTCGTCCTGGTCCTTTTGCAGAGAAACAGCCACAAAGCATGATGTTGCCACCTCCATGCTTTACAGTAGGTATGGTGTTCTTCGGATGCATCTCAGCATTCTGTCTCCTCCAAACACGACGAGTTGTATTTCTACCAAACAGTTCTACTTTGGTTTCATCAGACCAGATGACATTCTCCAAATACTCTTCTGGATAATCCAAATGCTCTCTAGCAAACTTCAGATGGGTCCGGACATGTACTGGCTTAAGCAGGGGAACACGTCTAGCACTGCAGAGTCCCTGGCAGCGTAGTGTGTTAGTGATGGTAGCATTTGTTATGGTGGTCCCAGCTCTATGCAGGTCATTTACTAGGTCCCTCCATGTGTATACCGTTTTTGTGATCATTTTGACCCCACGGGGTGAGATCTTGTGTGGCGCTCCAGATCGAGGAAGATTACCAGTGGTCTTGAATGTCTTCCATTTTCTTATTATTGCTCTCACAGTTGATTTCATCACACCAAGCTGCTTGACTATTGCAGATTCAGTCTTCCCAACCTGGTGCAGGGCTACAATTTTGTTTCTGGTGTCCTTCGACAGCTCTTTGGTCTTCACCATAGTGGAGTTTGGAGTGTGACTGAGGCTGTGGACAGGTGTCTTTTATGCTGATAACAAGTTCAAGCAGGTGCCATTACTACAGATAATGAATGGAGGACAGAGGAGTCTCTTAAAGAAGAAGTTACAGGTCTGTGAGAGCCAGAACGCTTGCATGTTTTTTAGATGACTAAATATTTATTTTCCACCATAATTTGCAAAAAAATCTTGCCAAATCAAACAAGGTGATTTTCTGGATTTGTTTTCACATTTTGTCTTTTATAGTTGTGGTCTACCTATGATTTTGATTACAGGCCTCGCTCATCTTTTTAAGTGGGAGAACTTGCACAATTGGTGGCCTACTAAATACTTTTTTTCCCCACTGTATGTCTCAAGTTCTCAATGCAAGTCTATGAGAGCCAGAATGATGTTCTTGTAGACTCAAGCTGGGTTCACACTAAGCAACAGCGACAACGACGTCGCTGTTACGTCACCATTTTCTGTGACGTAACAGCGACCTTGTAAGTCGCTGTTATGATCGCTGCTTAGCTGTCAAACACAGCGACGCAGCAGCGATCATAGCGTCGCTGTGCTACATGTGCAGAGAGCAGGGAGCCGCGGTTAACGCTGGCTCCTTGCTCTCCTAGGTACAGTACACATCGGGTTAATTAACCCGATGTGTACTGCAGCTACATGTCACAGTGCAGAGAGCAGGGAGCCGCGCACACTGCTTAGCGCTGGCTCCTTGCTCTCCTTGCTACAGTATACATCGGGTTAATTACCCGATGTGTACTGCAGCCACATGTGCACAGAGCAGGAGCTGGCACTGGCAGCAAGGGCGGAGGCTGGTAATGAAGGTAAATATCGGGTAACCAGGGAAAGGTCTTCCCTTGGTTACCCGATGTTTACGCTGGTTACAGCTTACCACAGCTGCCAGACGCCGGCTCCTGCTCCCTGCTCGCTTCATTTCGTCGCTCTCTCGCTGTCACACACAGCAATGTGTGTGTCACAGCGGGAGAGTGACGACCAAAAAATGAAGCTGGACATTCAGCAACGACCGGCGACCTCACAGCAGGGGCCAGGTCGTTGCTGGATGTCACACACAGCGACAGCGATGGGACATCGCTGCAACGTCACAGAAAATGGTTACGTAGCAGCGACGTCGTTGTCGCTGTGTGTGACACCAGCTTTACATTGAGTAGTGACTATTGTCTCGCTCCATGAAACACTAGAACAGTCAACAGATTACAAACTGCTGAAGACCGACCGGAGCGACGAAAATAACAGATGAAGACAATGGAAGGTGAGTAAAACACTAGGGCAAGGATATTTAGATTTAAACCACCACTCTAGAGGTGAAATAAAAAAACACTGCAGTGCTGCTTTACAAAGAGTCAAATATCATCTAACTTCATCTGTAGTGTAGTATTTCCAATGTAAACGTACAGCATGAGACCAGGTTTTAGTAACAAGACTTGGAAGGCTACCTATATTACTTAGCATGTCAAATAAGTAAGGCAAATATGGTCAACTCAAATCTTCCACTTACATTCAAATTCTAGTTAGTTAAATCAACATCCAGGAAAAAACCTTAAGGGTATGTATCATATACCAGAGGACTACTGTCAACATTTTTATTGGTGGAACAAACAAATCTAATAAGACAAGTTCAATCTATATAGCCTTATCTATTTTTTTTCCTTTGATAAATTATTGTAAAGGAAAGGTAGAACAGTTGTACAGAACATCCAATAAATCCTTAGGTCTAACTTTTTAGAAGTTCTTTGAAAAATTAAAGCAACAACCTAATCGGGTCACTTTTCCTCTACATTACTTCTCCTAAATCTGCCTAGTTATCTAGAATAATTTGACTTTTATATTTAAATACTTTTACACAGCTTTTCCCCAATGTCTCGAAGCATATATTGTATGAGAATGCCACTCTTAGTTGGGTAGCGGTTACCTCATACTACAGAATTCATAGGTTCATTGGCCTCGTGTTTACAAAACTAGCAAACTTCCATAAAGTTGAAATGAATATTACATTCACATTTTATGAAGGACTCAAATTTACATGTGATTATCATCAACAGATTTCTAAAAAGTAGATATTTTGAGCATTATAAGTGTGGAAAGTATAATCTATATTGAAGTTGACCAAATAAAAGTCCTAGTTGATAAAAACACAATTTTAATTAAAAAAAAACAACAACAAAAAAAATATGTCATACCATACAAGAAAGTGCAGCTACTCACTGTACATAGCGTATAGAATTTATGATTAGAGATGGGCGAATAGTGAAATTTTCGGGCTTGGATTATTCAAGCTGAATAATTTCTATTATTCGTCTATTCATTATGAATAATGAACCCAATGCAAGTCAAAGGGAAACTCGAATACTTTTCAGGAGGACCTTGGAAGTCGGTCTGGGAGGGCTGTAAAAATGCTGAACTGGATGGAAAAGTGCCTTTGTGACTCACATTTGATTTCTGGGAATAATTTTGTCAGAGTATTATGTGGATTAACAGCAGGAGAATTGCACTTACCGAGATTTTCGCGCGGCTGTCACACAACCTCCAATTTCGCTCATTACATCTCATGCATATGCACTGCTTCTCCCGCCCAAACGCATTTTTTTTAAATTATTTATTTATTCATTTTAAAAAAAATACCACATGGGATCCCTCTTATTTTATTACGTAGCCAAGTTAATGAGGACGGCTGGGGGCTGCAGCCTGTAGCCATATGCTTTATCTGTGATGGGTATCTATATACGGGGGACCCTGTAACATTTTATTTATTTATTTATTTAGACACTATATTAGGGGAAACATTGGCAGTCTGACTGCAGCCAATCACAGATGCCGGCAGAGAGTGTGGGTGGGGAAAGCAGTGCATATGTATGAGAGCTAATGATTGGACAGCTGCAGGCAATCTCAATAAGTCATTTTTTTTTCACTGTGCCTCGTAATCACAGTAATGCCAGTAGCAAAGATGCCTAAGGCATTACTATGATTGGAAGACGATCCCAGCATGTTTACAGGCTGAAAATCAGGTGCCAAACATGCTAGGAGGAGACTCGAACCTCATGAGCCAAATAGCAAAATACTCGATGAGTAATGAATATTGTGGACATCTTAATATTTGTGCGAAACGAATAGTGCCGAGCATACGTGCTCATCACTATTTACAGTATGATTTTAAATCTATCCCTAATTTTTCATACTTGATTATTTGAAATCTGTTGCTATTCCTTAGACTTGGCATATATTTATATACAGTACGTGATACGTTGCGCTTGCATCTCTTTGACATGCCTATATTACAATCTTGGTCACAAAGAACACTACATAAAAGGAGACATTGAATTATATGGGCTCATGCTCCAGCTCTAATTAATGCGCATAATTAATCAAACACCATGTATTATCTTAACAAATTTAGTACAAATACTGGTAATGTATCCACAAGCAAAACTGACTTTAAAAACTCCTCTTATGATGAATTCCCACCAGGGTACCTATAGGACCTAAATATGGATCTGTGGTGCCCTTACTGCCACAATCATACCAGCCCCTTTTATGTAACTAGTGGTAGCCATTTCTCCAGGAATGACTGCTGCAGCTCACACATTAAGACTGATTGTACTTTAGCTTTTAATGTCACCATACATTTAATTTAAAAAATAATAGGGATCGGCACTCGTAGATTTTTCTTTCAACTCTTTTCTTTATTTTAAATCATAGTGCATAAAACACCAAATAGTGTGACGCATTTCGGTCAAAGGGATAACATGACCTTTCTCAAACTCAATTAATCAACAATTTATCTGACCATATATTCATGCCACGGTAATAAACTAGACCAACACAAGTAACTGTTCCCAATCAGGAAACCAATCAGTGGTTCATGTTCAAAACAATAATTTTTATTACACAAATAAAATAACACACATTAAAAAACATAATTATCCTGTAGGGACACCATTTCATGCCCAGAAACCAATGGTTACATCCTGACAAATATGGCTATAAGTTATAAAGGCAAGAGATACTCTATATAAGGCTAAGTGCCTCTGAACAGTGCTGCTAGTAAACCATGCATGCACTGACACACATATTACATCAGTAAAGTTACTCAATGAACGAAATAGTGCCTAATAACTGAAAATTAACAATGCCCTGATGTAAGCAGAAGGTCATCCCAAGTCTGAACGCCAAAATAGCTACCTGATGGAAACCTGGGTCCGGGAAAAATCGTCCCTGCACCCCAACGCCGTTTCGCCCTTGCTTCTTCCGGGGGCGTGCCTAATTGGGGAAAAGGCTGTCTCTTTATAGTGACGCCAATGAAGTAAATTCCTTCACCTGATCGTGCCCCTGTGATGCTCGTTTGCAAAGGGTGTATCTCGGCTGCAGGCGCTGATCATCGGCCACTCACACAGGAACAACACAAGCCGCGCGCGTGGAACGCAAGCTTGAACCGCAAGCTCCGTCTCCATGTGCGTGCGACCGGAAGTTCGGAGGTCCGCTATCAGAGTCTGCGCACAACCATTTGCAAAGACATATGCTGCACGTAATGTGCCGATCACTGAGAAGAGTGTCTATACACATCTCGCTACAATACTAGTACATATATTACATCTGATATGGGAAACTACTGTTTAATAAGAGTGTCTGTACATATCTCGCTACATATATTACATCTGATATGGGAAACTACTATTTAATAAGAGTGTCTGTACATATCTCACTACAATACTAGTACATATATTACATCTAATATGGGAATCTACTGTTTAATAAGATCAATACATAAATATTCATAAATAAATATAACGCTACTTTTTATATAATTTACTACATAGAGTTAAAAAAACTTAATCTCGATTTGAAAAATTAAAGAATTATTGATAAATTGATTTTTACCCTTTCTGAAGCCTCACATAAAATACAAATAATAATACCACCTAACCCCTATCAAATTAATGTGAAATTATATACAAAACCATATATATATATATATATATATAAATACATTCACATATAAAATAATAACAATAAAAAGATCATTATTATAAAATTAACCAATATATATAAATTCATGGATGGTATTTATTAATATGTGAATAATAAATATACAGTAAAGTGAAACATACGATGGTGCATTATGAACAATGTGTATATTAATATGAGGATGATAAAAATGTGTAAACGTGATTATGTTGAAATGAAATATATTATAAGTGTAATAATGATGTGCATAAAATAGCACTATTATACATGCTACCAACAATAAATAGTGGCCAAAAAAGACATAAAGTGTCAATGAAATTTATTATACACCTGTTATACAGAATTAGCCATATAACAGAGTGAATATATACTATACTCGTGACGTATGTGAACATTAAAACATATAAGTGTATTGAATAATATATACAAATATACGTCCAAACCTACATACATATAATATGTGTATATTTATACATAAAAGGAAAGAGAAAAAATCAACAATTTCATTCATCTCCACAATTCTTGAGATAATTCCGAAGTAGATGACTCCCATATCTGATCAAAAGGGACTGATCCAGGGGAAAAAATACAGATATACAGGGCTAAAAATAGAAAGATAAAAAAACAATTAATATACAATAAAATTAAAATAACATAAATCAACCAGACAACCCACCCCTAAAAGAGACCATAAATAAAAATTTAACCTATTATGCATATTACTTGGGAACACAGCCCAGAATTGCCTACCAAAAAGAACCAAAACCTAGGTTTTCATTTAGACCTTGAGGTGCAAGAGTTCCTAGTCTAAAAATCCACCGACTTTCAGTCTGAGCCAGGACCTTCCCCAGGTCACCGCCCCTAGAGCCCAGAGATACCTGATCAATACCTTTGAATGTAATCTCATTTGATTTGCATGCATGATAGATCTTAAAATGTCTGGCTAGCGTCTTCAGTGACGAAATATCCTCAACATCTTTGGCGTTCTCGATATCTCTGATGTGTTCTCTTACACATATCTTCAATTCGCGTGTCGTCAACCCTATATAAACTTTATTAAACCTACATTGGGCATGGTAAATGACACCTTTGGACGCGCAGTTCAATAACACGCGAATTTCAAAGTTTCTGGATCCATCAAAGTTACTAAACGTTTTAGCTTTTTTCATATTTTTGCAGGCCTTGCACATACCGCACGGGAAAAAACCTTGAATCAAAACACCTCGGTTATTGCCAGTCGTTGAGGACTCATAGTGGCTTTTAACCAAGAGATCACGTAAGTTTCTTGATCTTCGTGCCACCATGAGAGGACGAGATGGTAGAACCTTTTTCAAAACAGGATCCATCATTAGCACATTCCAATGTTTTTGTAAGATTGATTTAATTTCGCTCCATTGAGAATTGAAGGTGGTAATAAATCTCAATTGATTATCCGTTTTCTGGGCTGTTTTTTTTACCAAAAAGCAGATCATTTCTATCTGCTTTAAATGCTCGCTTAAAGCCTTTATTAATGTTGCGACGGCTATAGCCCCTTTCTTCAAATCTTTCCGCTAAGTCTCTAGACTGATTTAAAAAAGCAGAATTTTCAGAACAAATTCTCTTGGCTCGCAAGAATTGGCCAACTGGTATGCCACGTTTTGTAGATTCTGGGTGCGATGAGGAAGCATGAAGGAAGGAGTTGGTGGACGTAGGTTTTCTGTACATATTAGTGATCAATTGACCATCCTCAGAGATATCAATCTTAATGTCCAAAAATTCAACACTGCGCCCATACTTATATGTAAGCTTAATATTCAGATCATTGTCATTGAGCGCAGTGATGAATGAGTCAAGATGTTCAATTGATCCTTCCCAGATAAACCATACGTCATCAATGAATCTCATCCATTCCTTAACTTGCGTAATGTCAGATATTGTCTCGTTCAAAAAAATGTCACGCTCCCAAGCACGCAAAAAAAGATTGGCGTAAGATGGGGCACATGATGCCCCCATGGCTGTTCCTTGGGCTTGTAAAAAATATTTGTTCTTAAAGAGAAACACATTGTGTGTTAGTATAAATTCCAGCAACGTAAGAAGTAATTTGACTAAAGGTATATCCAAACTGCTCATATTTAAAAATAAGGCTGTGGCTCTCAGACCATCTTCATGTCTGATGGAAGTATAAAGGGACTCCACATCTGCCGTGACCATAACCATATCATCATCCAGATTGATCTGGTTAAGTCTTTGTAAGGCAGATGTGGTGTCCCTCAAATATGATGGCAAAGATGACACGAGAGGTTTTAAGTAAAAGTCAATCAAACCTCCAATATGTTCACAAAGACCCCCATTGCCAGATATAATTAGTCTGCCCGGAGGGTCCTGGGGGTCCTTGTGAATTTTTGGGATAAGGTAGAGTGTGTATCAGTATCAGAAAAGCAATATTCAGACAAATATATCAGAGCCCATCTGGCAGAGGACATACCTCTTAATCAGATCAATATACATCATCTAGCGATATGGAAGATGGTGGGGAAATTTCTCGTAGAACAAGAAATCAGAACAAAGAAAAAAAGTTCCCCGAGATATTTTCTAAAAATAGAAATTATAAGCGGGCGGACCAATTTAAGGTGATCAATTTGTCTGAATATTGCTTTTCTGATACTGAATTGAGAGTGTTGGAAAAAGGACTTACCTTTTCTCCATCTCATTATGCAGATGTATTCACGTCGGTAAAGGATACATATCTGTTTGCCAGGAAAATGATTCTGAAACGCCTTCATCACAAAACTGATTGTCAGGAAATTTTTTATACCAAGGAAGAACAGACGGCTTTGGATATATTGGAAGAGCTATCTGAGGAGAGTGCGCCACAAGAAACAAGTAAGTTTCCCATACACCTTTTTTCTAAATCCAAGACCTTTCCTTCATTCAATTTGTGTCCTGCCGTGGATATTTTTACTAAATTAGTAACGGCTGATTTGGAACTTTTGCCAAATCATAAAAAAGGAGCCTCTAATTTGAATCAGCAGGAACGTAAGGTTCTTGAAAAATTACAAACTTTTGAGAATATTTTGTTCAAACCGGCGGACAAAGGTGGAAACTTGGTTGTTTGGCCATCAGAAATGTACGAAAAGCAGGCATTTAAGTTACTTAACGATCCGAGATGTTATAAGAAACTGTGGACCAATCCTATTCCATCCTTCAAAGAAGACTTAATTGAGATCTTGGAAAAAGCCTTTGAAGAAGGTATTGTTCCAAAAAAGTGTGTAGAATTTGTTATCAATTTGCATCCACGTACGCCCACACTCTACCTTATCCCAAAAATTCACAAGGACCCCCAGGACCCTCCGGGCAGACCAATTATATCTGGCAATGGGGGTCTTTGTGAACATATTGGAGGTTTGATTGACTTTTACTTAAAACCTCTCGTGTCATCTTTGCCATCATATTTGAGGGACACCACATCTGCCTTACAAAGACTTAACCAGATCAATCTGGATGATGATATGGTTATGGTCACGGCAGATGTGGAGTCCCTTTATACTTCCATCAGACATGAAGATGGTCTGAGAGCCACAGCCTTATTTTTAAATATGAGCAGTTTGGATAAACCTTTAGTCAAATTACTTCTTACGTTGCTGGAATTTATACTAACACACAATGTGTTTCTCTTTAAGAACAAATATTTTTTACAAGCCCAAGGAACAGCCATGGGGCATCATGTGCCCCATCTTATGCCAATCTTTTTTTGCGTGCTTGGGAGCGTGACATTTTTTTGAACGAGACAATATCTGACATTACGCAAGTTAAGGAATGGATGAGATTCATTGATGACATATGGTTTATCTGGGAAGGATCAATTGAACATCTTGACTCATTCATCACTGCGCTCAATGACAATGATCTGAATATTAAGCTTACGTATAAGTATGGGCGCAGTGTTGAATTTTTGGACATTAAGATTGATATCTCTGAGGATGGTCAATTGATCACTAATATGTACAGAAAACCTACGTCCACCAACTCCTTCCTTCATGCTTCCTCATCGCACCCAGAATCTACAAAACGTGGCATACCAGTTGGCCAATTCTTGCGAGCCAAGAGAATTTGTTCTGAAAATTATGCTTTTTTAAATCAGTCTAGAGACTTAGCGGAAAGATTTGAAGAAAGGGGCTATAGCCGTCGCAACATTAATAAAGGCTTTAAGCGAGCATTTAAAGCAGATAGAAATGATCTGCTTTTTGGTAAAAAAACAGCCCAGAAAACGGATAATCAATTGAGATTTATTACCACCTTCAATTATCAATGGAGCAAAATTAAATCAATCTTACAAAAACATTGGAAAGTGCTAATGATGGATCCTGTTTTGAAAAAGGTTCTACCATCTCGTCCTCTCATGGTGGCACGAAGATCAAGAAACTTACGTGATCTCTTGGTTAAAAGCCACTATGAGTCCTCAACGACTGGCAATAACCGAGGTGTTTTGATTCAAGGTTTTCTCCCGTGCGGTATGTGCAAGGCCTGCAAAAATATGAAAAAAGCTAAAACGTTTAGTAACTTTGATGGATCCAGAAACTTTGAAATTCGCGTGTTATTGAACTGCGCGTCCAAAGGTGTCATTTACCATGCCCAATGTACGTGTAATAAAGTTTATATAGGGTTGACGACACGCGAATTGAAGATCCGTGTAAGAGAACACATCAGAGATATCGAGAACGCCAAAGATGTTGAGGATATTTCGTCACTGAAGACGCTAGTTAGACATTTTAAGATCTATCATGCATGCAAATCAAATGAGATTACATTCAAAGGTATTGATCAGGTATCTCTGGGCTCTAGGGGCGGTGACCTGGGGAAGGTCCTGGCTCAGACTGAAAGTCGGTGGATTTTTAGACTAGGAACTCTTGCACCTCAAGGTCTAAATGAAAACCTAGGTTTTGGTTCTTTTTTGTAGGCAATTCTGGGCTGTGTTCCCAAGTAATATGCATAATAGGTTCAATTTTTATTTATGGTCTCTTTTAGGGGTGGGTTGTCTGGTTGATTTATGTTATTTTAATTTTATTGTATATTAATTGTTTTTTTATCTTTCTATTTTTAGCCCTGTATATCTGTATTTTTTCCCCTGGATCGGTCCCTTTTGATCAGATATGGGAGTCATCTACTTCGGAATTATCTCAAGAATTGTGGAGATGAATGAAATTGTTGATTTTTTCTCTTTCCTTTTATGTATAAATATACACATATTATATGTATGTAGGTTTGCACGTATAGTTGTATATATTATTCAATACACTTATATGTTTTAATGTTCACATACGTCACGAGTATAGTATATATTCACTCTGTTATATGGCTAATTCTGTATAACAGGTGTATAATAAATTTCATTGACACTTTATGTCTTTTTTGGCCACTATTTATTGTTGGTAGCATGTATAATAGTGCTATTTTATGCACATCATTATTACACTTATAATATATTTCATTTCAACATAATCACGTTTACACATTTTTATCATCCTCATATTAATATACACATTGTTCATAATGCACCATCGTATGTTTCACTTTACTGTATATTTATTATACACATATTAATAAATACCATCCATGAATTTATATATATTGGTTAATTTTATAATAATGATCTTTTTATTGTTATTATTTTATATGTGAATGTATTTATATATATATATATATATATATATATATATATATATATATATATATATGGTTTTGTATATAATGCACATTAATTTGATAGGGGTTAGGTGGTATTATTATTTGTATTTTATGTGAGGCTTCAGAAAGGGTAAAAATCAATTTATCAATAATTCTTTAATTTTTCAAATCGAGATTAAGTTTTTTTAACTCTATGTAGTAAATTATATAAAAAGTAGCGTTATATTTATTTATGAATATTTATGTATTGATCTTATTAAACAGTAGTTTCCCATATTAGATGTAATATATGTACTAGTATTGTAGTGAGATATGTACAGACACTCTTATTAAACAGTAGTTTCCCATATCAGATGTAATATATGTACTAGTATTGTAGCGAGATGTGTATAGACACTCTTCTCAGTGATCGGCACATTACGTGCAGCATATGTCTTTGCAAATGGTTGTGCGCAGACTCTGATAGCGGACCTCCGAACTTCCGGTCGCACGCACATGGAGCCGGAGCTTGCGGTTCAAGCTTGCGTTCCACGTGCGTGGCTTGTGTTGTTCCTGTGTGAGTGGCCGATGATCAGCGCCTGCAGCCGAGATACACCCTTTGCAAATGAGCATCACAGGGGTACGATCAGGTGAAGGAATTTACTTCATTGGCGTCACTATAAAGAGATAGCCTTTTCCCCAATTAGGCACGCCCCCGGAAGAAGCAAGGGCGAAACGGCGTTGGGGTGCAGGGACGATTTACCCGGACCTAGGTTTCCATCAGGTAGCTATTTTGGCGTTCAGACTTGGGATGACCTTCTGCTTACATCAGGGCATTGTTAATTTTCAGTTATTAGGCACTATTTCGTTCATTGAGTAACTTTACTGATGTAATATGTGTGTCAGTGCATGCATGGTTTACTAGCAGCACTGTTCAGTGGCACTTAGCCTTATATAGAGTATCTCTTGCCTTTATAACTTATAGCCATATTTGTCAGGATGTAACCATTGGTTTCTGGGCATGAAATGGTGTCCCTACAGGATAATTCTGTTTTTTAATGTGTGTTATTTTATTTGTGTAATAAAAATTATTGTTTTGAACATGAACCACTGATTGGTTTCCTGATTGGGAACAGTTACTTGTGTTGGTCTACTTTCTCAAACTCAGCCTAGATCATACTAGACCTTATTATCAGTATGATCTAGGCTGAGTTTGAGAAAGGTCATGTTATCCCTTTGACCATACCGCATCACACTATTTGGTATTTTATGCACTATGATTTAAAATAAAGAAAAGAATTGAAAGAAAAATCTACGAGTGCCGATCCCTATTATTTGTTTGAGTTGTGGAGACCATCCAAAGATACGTGCACTGCAGTATTGGGAGTGCCTGCCTGTTTTTTTCAAGTCAACAAGTCATCCATTTCATTTAATGATATATTTAACTTATAGTTTGTTTATATTTCTTTTTTCTTTTATTACGATTTTCTGTAACATAAAGTCTTTCTTTATTTCACATCAATCATTTGATGATGTTCTGGAGGAAGCTATTATGTCAAGTGTAATATTTCCGCATTTTTACCATTTTTCAGGTTATTGAGTATTTTGAGTAACTACAATATTTTATACATCTCAGCCATGTGTTTAGTATATATGGAGGTGATGAAATGTATGTGAATATGTTCACATTGTTTGGTACGTGATTTGTTTGCAGATCTGTTCAATGCTAAATAACGGCACATGGGCCGTCTCATGGTCCCCAAAACAGCTCCGTCTTGGTTACAAGGAAACAATCGGTATCCTCTATTGACTGGACAAGCAGTAAACAGGCACTTAATAAAGGTAACTGCCTGAAATAAAGGCGACAATGTGATTTCCAATTAAGTAAAATGAGATGTAGCTGTTTAGTAATTAACAAACACCGTCCGCTGTCAGTCTTTCCTCTTAGTGATCTGGATGAGGGCAGATTTTTTTCCCCTCTTCAGATAAGCTGTCTCCAATCCATCTTGATCTGTTGATAGTAATTGGAGAACCTTGTCAGGAACCGGACTAAATTTATTGACGTGGTTTGCAGGATTTGCAGAAGCAGCGCTCTGAAGGACAAAGCACTAAATCACCACATCTATTTTTCCGCACTTTTAACAATTTCAAATTTTAATTGGGAATCTAAGAACTGGCGCTTTTTTAATGTATTAAAACATCTCTATGCAGGTCTGTATTTTATGGTGACAATTTAGTTATATATATTACCATTCGCTATTGCAGAGGCGTTATTATTTATGCACTCATCAGAAAGCTGCATTTTTGCACACTCTGATAATTACTGGGTTGGGGGCTCCTTGTATCAGCAATATTGTCATTTTATAGAGATATATAATATTATTTTTAAATAAAATAGTAAACAGTGGTGAAAAATTAAGTTTATAAAAAATGAAAAATAAAAATAAGTGAAAAAATTCAAAGTACCACTTTAACCACAAAAGCTTAAACTCTACAAGAGACAAAAACTAAGGCTGGAGTCACACTTGCGAGTGACTCACGCGAGTCTCGCATCACATCACCCGACACGGCCGCACACTCTCCTGACAGGAGAGGGTCGGTTATATGTATTTCTATGCAGCTGAGACGCTCCTGTCCGGAGAATGTGCGGCCGTGCCGGGTGATGTGATGCGAGACTCACGCGAGTCACTCACAAGTGTGACTCCGGCATTACCCAGTGACTGGAGATGGCAAACAACTCAGGGCATTATGCAGAGACCTTTAATGATGTTACCCTGCTCTCTGATGCTGCGCTGGGAAAGGTGTTTTTTGTGAATCACGAATCAAATCTTAAATTGTTCGAATTCGCCTAAAACTGTGATTTCAGGAATTTGACTCAAACTTGATCTTATAACAATCGCTCATCTCTATTGCTCTCACTATTGATTGGATTTAGATTTCTCTTTTGCCCATTCACTTTGCATTTTGTTAATTAATAAAAATAAACTATTTAGGCTGTGTGTGTTTTTTGCGATTTTGATGTTTTTGTCTTGCAGATTTTAATCAATCCGCAAGAGAAAACCCTTCCCAGCAAAGTCTATGAGAATCCTGAAGTGCTGTGCAGATGTTGTCGATTGTTTACTTGCAGTTTTTAATTGTTTCTGGGGTTTTTCCCAACGTTTTTCCTATCACAACGCATAAAAATACATAAAAAAAGCATAGAAAAATGCAGAAAAAAGTATCAAAAAAGGCAAAACCACAACAAAAAATGCGTTTTTCAGCAGCATTTTTTTCATGCCAAGAGATGCAGTTTTGGGTGCAGAAAATCTGCAAACAAATCTGCAACATAGGAACACTACAGCATTTTAAAGTATTTTTAGTTTGAAGCATTTCAATACATCTGCCTAAAATTTTGGCACAGTACTGTATATATACAGTATATCCACATATATATATATATATAAAAATATATATATATATATATATATATATATATCTATAAAAACAAGACCGTAAAACTTGGCATTGTCTTCAAGATAAATAAGTTAAAGGTGCAACATGTACCCAGAAACACGAGCAGTTCTGGGTGCATATTGCTAATCTCTGCCTAACTGTCTCTGTATACACTAACATAGATAAAGGAATCTATAGAAACTGTATTTTTAAAGATCATTAATTATATGCTAATAAAGCCAGCGACTAGTCGCAAGGGAGTTGCTTCCCTTGGCTAGTCGGCCCACATGCGCGCACACTAACACGCTAATGAATAAGCAGCGACGCCACACATACCTCACTCTTGATGGTAGCTAGAGGCGGATGGATGTGCATGCACACTGCACATGATCCAGAGTTCCCAGCACTGGTCATGCGCACTCTACCTCATTGAAGTCGTGAAGTTTACACTCGGCATCAGTTTAGTGCGCATGATCGGAGGTGCCGTAGACTCCGGATCATGCCCAGTGTGCATCCATCCGCTTCCGGACGCCATCAAGAGTGAGGTATGTGCATTCATTAGCATGTTAGTACGCCCATAGGGGCGTGCTAACATGCTATGTATGCCGACTAGGCAGTAATGCCCCTGCAACTAGTCCCTGGCTTCATTAGCATATAATAAACGATCTTTAGAAATACTTTTTCTAAAGATCTCTTTATCTATGCTACTAGGATGCACGGACAGTTAGGCAGGGATTAGCAATATGCACCTAGAACTGCTTGTGGTTCTGGGTGCATATTGCACCTAACAGGTTCCCTTTAAATCCAAAATTAGCTTTAAACAAAGTTAATACAATAAGTGAAGCTGAATTTCTGTGTTGCTCTCGGCAGGATTCCATCTTGCCTGGTTGATGGAGATTACCCTAAATTCCATTTGGAATTTTATTATACAGGTCATATATATTGCCTTATACAAAGATAGCTGATGCTATTTGACATTATATGCACCATGTGGGCGTCTGCTTCGGTGTATGAAATGGACTGAATATAATTGGTGTGCTAGATATTGTAGAAATTCAGCTTTATGTTAAACCAATCTGGGTTAATGGCACCTTTCTTTACAAAGCTGTTTCCCTAGATAGACGGTAATCATGTCACCTTTGCAAACACTCTCCTTGCTTACATTACCATAATGTCCAGCGCATAAAAATTGTCTGAGTATATGCACAGTTGTCTGAAAATGTCAAAACAATTTCAGAATTTCTCTTTAAGCACGTATAGTAATTAATATTACAGTATAGAACAACCTTTATTAGGTGTGTTGTTCAGTGGATTGCACAATTTGATAAAGAAGACTGAATAGCACTAAATGTAGCATAATGGAGATGAATAAAAATTACATATAAGATAATTAAATGTAATTAGTAGCAATGTATAATTATACTCATATGAATAATTTTGAATGATGCAATATATGTCAATTAAAACTCTTTAAAGAATATAATATACCCAATCCAATGCACATACCATATCCAATGCAATGCATATACCAAATTCAATCCAATGTCCATACCATACCCAATCCAATGCATATACTATATCCAATCCAATGCCTATACCATTCCTAATCCAATGCATATACCATACCCAATCCAGTGGAAATATGTAAGCCAATCTGTGACGCCCCTGGACTATCAGGGTATTGCACAACCTATCCACCTGTGAAGTATTCCACCTCCCTCTTGGTTCTGTGTCCCTATCTTAATAGTGTTGCCTCCAACAGTAAATCAAATCTTAGATACAAACTGCACCACACCCATCAGGCATACCAGTGGACGGTTTGAGTGGAATAGAGTCGTCCACCTGGGGGGTCAGAGAGGGGTGGTGAGGAGTGTAATCAGTGAGTAGTGAGGGGTGAGGAACCTCTCAATCTGTGAGGAGCTCAAAGGAGGCTGGGAGTAGTGGCTCCCAAGAGAAGCTGTCTAGGATGCAGACGTTAGTCTGGACCTAGAGGAGTCGGACCCCCGGTCGCAGGAGATTGTGGCAAGGTGCCTGGACCTGTTGAGGAGAACGGCCAGCAGCCTAGCACTGTCTCCGGTCCGGGACCGAAGGCACGGCAGGGTACATGGATCCTAGGTCAGGGAGAAGCTTCAGGCAACCCGACAATTCACCTGAAGAGAACGGAGCCTTTATGATCTGTTCCCACCCACTCCAGAATCGGGACATTAGCACAAAGAGAGAGATAGGACTTTCCAACCCAAAACGGTCCAGGAAATCCCAAGCGTGAGCCCTGAGAGCAAGCTCCAACACTTAGCCACAGTGGGGAGCGGGGCCCAGAAAGTTTCAGACTACTGGGCTACCACGTTGAAGTTAAACTTAGTGCCAGGAGGCAGGTCACGGATCACCAGGCAACACTATAAGGGACGGGTTGTCAACGTCTGCTTATGGATTGAGTGAGTATGACAGTGACCCCTGCATCCGACGGCATCCCACACCGAGTCCCGGGGCATCCCTCCTACTCGTGGAGGGCTACGACACCTTGCTGCCCCACTTTATCACCCCGGGTACTCCCAACGGCAGCGGCGGTACTCCCAATTACCGTACACCACGGGTGGCATCACGAACTATATCTAAATTCCCCTGTACATACTCCCGTTTCATTTCCGTTGCCGCACGATCAGCGAACCCGGATCCAAGCAGCTCGGCTGCTTCCCCAGGGGTGGCACAAATTCAATAAACCAACTATGCCCAATCCAAGGCACATACTATACCAAATCCAATGCATATACTATATCAAATCCAATGGAAATATTTAACCCAAGACAATGTACCTACTATACCCAATCCAATGCACATACCATATCCAATCCAATGCATATACCATACCCAATCCAATGCATATACTATAGCCAATCCAATGCATATACTATAGCCAATCCAATGCACATACCATACCCAATGGATAAACTTTACCCAATCCAATACACATAGTATGCCCATTCCAAAAGATGCCAAGGCATCTATTGTCTCTTCATAATTCCCCATAAGTGTTTCAGTTGGGTTCAGGTCAGGAGACATATTTAGCCACTGAATCACTTTCACCCTGTTCTTCTTCAGAAATGCAACAGATATATATTCAGCATCATTATCATGAGGGAAATCTGCACGTCTAGTAAGGGCACAGAGAGATGGTAGCATTTTTTCTTTCAATATGAAGTAGTTAATATCTGATTCATGGTACCATTACTGAAATTTAGCTCCACAACACCAGAATCACTCTTGCAGCCTCATATAAGGACACTGTTACCATAATGTTTCATCGTAGGCACCATGCATTTAAAAAAAAAAAATAATTTTGATAAATGCATGGTGCCTACAGTGAAACATGGTGGAGGCAGTGTCCATATATTAGGCTGCATGAGTGCTGTTAGTATCAAGGAGATACATTTTATTGATAGTATTGTGAATTCACACATGTATTGCTCTATATTGAAACAGAAGATGCTACCATCACTCCATGCTCTTAGTAGACATGGTACTTTTCCAACACGACAGCAATCCAAAACACATATTTGTTGCATTTTTGAAGAACAGGGTGAAAGTGATTTAGTGGACAAGCATGGCTCCTGATCTGAACCCTATTGAACACCTATGAGGAAATCTGAAGAGATAAGTTGTCATCCACTCTCCATCCAGCATCCAGGCTTTAAAGAGATCATTCTTAAAGAATGGAAAAAGATAGATGTTTTCACCTTGTACATTCCATGACTAAAAGACTTGGTGTTGTGCTTACAAATCATGGAGATAGTAGAAAATACTAGATGTAGTACTTTTTGATGTGGGGTGTATTCATTTTTGCATCAGCTAATTTGAATAAAAGTGAAGATTTTGTAATTAAAATTATATTATTCACCTAATGTTCATGCTATGAGTTAAAAAATGTAATATATAAAGCTGAATGCATGTATGTATGTGTGTATGTATGTATTTGTGTGTAAAAAAAAAAAGTGACATTTATGATCACGAAATTTTGCACAGACACCTCACTTGACTCAGGGAACATCATTGATGATGTTTTGAGGAAAAAATGTAACCCTGTGCATTACAGTTATTTGCCAAAAAAACTGCTTACATTAAAGTCAATGGAGCTGGGAGCTACAGGTCATTATTAGGAATTCTCATGGGTTGCTATAGGCAACAAAGGACATTCTTAGTAAAAGAAACATATGTGTGAGGTAATATGATTTTGGTTAACACAAACACAGAGACACACAGAGACAGTGACACACAGAGACATAGAAACACAGAAACAAACACACAGAGACAGATAAACACAGAGACGGAGAGACACAGAGACACATAGAGACACAGACACACACACAGAGACAGACACACAGAGACAAACAGAGACAGAGACACACAGAAACACACAGAGACCGATAAACACAGAGACGGAGACACACAGAGACAGAGACACATAGAGACACAGACACACACACAGAGACTGACAGAGACAGACACACAGAGACAAACAGAGACAGAGACACACAGAGAAAGAGACAGACACAGAGACACACACAGAGACAGACACAGACACAGAGACACACATAGACAGAGACACACACACACACACAGACACAGACAGACAGAGACAGACACAGAGACACATAGAGATAGACACATGGAAAGAGACATACAGAGACAGAGACACACAGAGACAGAGACACACAGAGATACACACAGACATACAGAGACACATGGAAATAGACACAGAGACACAGAGACAGAGACACACACAGAGACACACAGAGATACACACAGACACACAGAGACACACAGACACACACAAAGAGAGAGGCAGACAGAGAGGGAGACACACAGACAGAGGGAGACAGACAGTCAGAGAGTGAGACAGTCAGAGAAGGAGACAGTCAGAGAGGGAGACAGACAGACAGAGAGGGAGATTGAGAGAGTGGGAGAGAGGGAGAGTGAGAGAGACAGAGAGACACTTAGGTACTATCCCGAGTATCGCCAGGTACTACAGCTAGAGTTTAGTAAAACTCAGTCTTGTCAAAATTTTGGATATTGTTGTTATGTTCAGTGAAATATGTTTTAAAATCTTACTTTTCAAAGGAGACGTACTCAATTATGCTGAACTAAGGATAATATACAGATGACACCCACTGCATTTGTGGCATGGCACAACTTACTTATTAATATTTATTTATTTAATGACCACCATAAAAAAGGAGATAAGTACAGTTGATCAAATCCGCCAATATCCGGGACTGGCGGATCCCTGCCGAATTGAAAAAAAAAATCCGGAACCGCTCCGGATTCCGGTTCCCGTATAAGTCTATGGGGACCAGAATCCGGAGATTAAAAATGTTTGTGGAGGGGATAAGTGGGTAGGAGCGTGCACGGTATACTCACCCGAGGCTGTGTCATGGCAGCAAACTCCTTCCGGGTCATGCTTTTCCCTTCTGGAGCCGACAACTCAATATTCATTGTTTTGCCCGCCCACCGGCGCTTATAATTGATTGCAGCTAGACCCGCCCCCACCCTGAGTGTCAGCGTGTCAGCTGACTGCAACCAATCACAGGCGGTAGGACGGCCAGTGGGCGGGGAAAGCAGTGCAAGTGTCTGCGGGTCAGTATGGTGAATGTACATGTCTTTCAGAAACACATGCACGTTCCTGTCAGAAGTGTGCGGCTGTGCCGGTAATGAGCTGTCAGACTCGTACAAGAATGACATGACATCAGCCGACACAGCCTGCGCTCTCTGAACATGAGCGTGCATGTACACAGAAATACATGCACGCTCTTGTCAAAAGAGTGTGCGGCTGTGCCGGTGATGAGCTGTCAGATTCGTACAAGTCTGACATGACATCAGCCAGCACAGCCTGCGCTCTCTGAGCATGAGCGTGCATGTACACCGAAACACATGCACGCTCCTGTCAGAAGAGTGTGCAGCTGTGTCAGTGATGAGCTTCCAGACTCGTACAAGTCTGACATGACATCAGTCGGCACAGCCTGTGCTCTCTGAACATGAGCGTGCATGTACACAGAAACACATACACATTCCTGTCAGAAGTGTGCAACTATGCCGGTGATGCGGCTTTTTTTTATTATTTAAATAAATAATTTTTTTAAAAAATGATGTGCGGTCCCCCTAATTTTCATCCCCAGCCTTGATACTGCTGGCTGGGGGCTGGTATTCTCAGCCTGCAGGCACCCGGTATTGCCGCATCTATTAAATGTGACAATCCCGATGCAATACCGGCTCTTCTCGATTGCCCTGGAGCAGTGGCAATCGGGGTAATAAGGGGTTAATAGCAGAGCACAGCTACTACTAAACCCTAAGTTAATGATGGCACAGGCATCTATGAGATACCTGCATCACAATAACCTGTAAATGAAAGTAAATAAACACAGACACAGAGAAAAATCCTTTATTTGGAATAGAGTGCAAAATACACCCTCCTTCACCTCTTTATTAACCCCCAACACTCTGCAGGTCCGTCGTAATCCATATGAGGTCCCACGCCGCTTCAGCTCTGCTACATATTCAGTGGCCATACTTTGTTTGGCGGTTCGCCTGTGACTCATGTTTCTCTTCTTCCTCTCCATGCAAAACCTCGAGAAAGGCTTACAGAGCCGAAACGTCGGGTTTGCTATACCTTATGTGCACTTATTGCAGTTTATCAAAATAAAATAAAAATTTTCAAAATCTTCTCTTGTCCATATGAGTACTGAGGTTACTATTGTACTATATCTGTTTACCTCAATAGCACCTACCCACTGAGTAGTAGAGCCTGATTTAACTTATCAAGGAGATCTGTGTCTGGTCCACAAAGCCCATAAAAATGGCTTTGCAGGATAGCTCCTACTGACAGATTCCCTATAAAATACTTAGCTATCACAGTCTTTCCCAGTTTCCAGGGCCATTGTAGAAAGATGATCATAGTTATAGAATAGACAAAATAGTGTTTGGCACTGGTCTCTGTTGTTAGCCATTATGCATTTATTCCAGGGAATAAGCTGCTTAAAACTCAAATACGTATCATGGTGATGCTCTATAACCTAATAAACCAGTTCATCTAAAGAGTAAAGGTGAAATGGCACTCCCCAAATAATGGAATTCCCTATTTTAGTATATTCAGTGAACAAACAAGGTAATAGCAGAGAGGACAAACAACAGACAACCTACAGCCATTTCATGTCCTCAGTAGTGATGAGCCACCCTCCTAGTGTTCGAGTTTGGTTCGGCTCGTCGAACAGCGGGTGTGTTCATCGAACGGTCGATGAACACCTTTGAACCACATTGAAAACAATGGCAAGCAAACACAAACACATACAAACACATTATACATATACACATACAGTTAAAAACATTGCCATTATACTTACAGGTCCCCGCGAAGCGTCCTGCAGACTGTCTCCCGCCACTTCTCCTTCCGATCATCGCTGCGCCCTCCCGGTAACCAGCACTAATGATAGGACCTTCCGTGACGTCATAGCATGTGACCAGTCACGTGTGTATTATGTCATTGGTTGCAGACTGGTCACATGGCTATGACGTCATGCTAGGTCCTGTCAGTGCATCTCTCCGGTTTGCGGTACTCGTTTGAGCATCCCCGTGTACCAGCGAGATGCTCTGGCACATGGTCAGCTCCCCGTCCCTGCATGTCGGCGCTCTTTACAGAGTCAGCCCACATGCACGGACTGGATGCCACAACAGGTGAATAGCTGTGCCGGGAATCAGGTGATCGGAGATCACCATTGCTATAGTAACCCGCCTGTCAGGTTACTATTGCAACGGTGGTAGCGGTGACGTCACCGCTTACCAACCCGCAGCCTCTGCTCACTCATTGAGTGATTACACTGCACGGGAGCAGCAGTGTCTTCCTCCCATGCAGTACTGTCTGTTGTAGCAGAGCTGCATGGGTTGGAGGAGAAAGAAGACAGAAGACCAGGATCGTGGAGGGGTGAGAGGGAGTAATAAACGTGGAGTCTCTAAGTGTGTCTGTGTATTTATTTCTATTAAAGTATTTTTTCTCTGTGTGATGTCCTTTTTTTAGCCCTTTATTAAAGATTCACAATGGCCAGGTCAAACTTGCCTGACATTAAGAATCTCTGGCTTAATAATAGCTAGTAAAACCAGGGCAGCAGGAAGAGTTGGATACAGTGCCAGAAAATGGCGCTTCTATGAAAGCACCATTTTCTGGGGCGGCTGCGGACTGCAATTCACAGTGGAGGGGCCCAGAAAACTCGGGCCAACCTGTGCTGCGGATTCCAATCCCCAGCTGCCTAGTTGTACCTGGCTGGATACAAAAATGGGGCAAAGCCCATGTCGTTTTTTTTTATTTCATGAAATTCATTAAATAATTAAAAAAAGGGCTTCCCTATATTTTGGGAATTTTTTGGCGAAGCCCACGTCATTTTTTTGGGGGGCGAAAAACTCCTGCATACAGTCCTGGATGGAGTATGCTGAGCCTTGTAGTTCTGCAGCTGCTGTCTGCTCTCCTGCATACACTAGTGAATGGAGCATGCTGAGCCTTGTAGTTCTGCTCCCCCTGTCTCTCCCTCCAGCATACAGTCCTGGATGGAGAATGCTAAGCCTTGAAGTTCTGCAGCTGCTGTCTGCTCTCCTCCATACAGACAGACAGCAGACAGCAGCTGCAGAAATACAAGGCTCAGCATAGTCCATCCAGGACTGTATGCACAAGTTTTTTGCCCCCCCGTCCAAAAAAAAAATGACGTGGGTTTCGCCATATTTTTGTATGCTAGCCAGGTACAGCAGGCAGCTACGGGCTGCCCCCAACCCCCAGCTGCCTATTTGTACCCGGCTGGGAACCAAAAATATAGGGAAACCTTTTTTTTTCAATTATTTCACGAATTTCATGAAATAATTAAAAAAAAAATTACGTGGGCTTCGACCAATTTTTGTGTTCAGCCAGGTACAACAAGGCAGCTGGGGATTGAAATCCTCAGCGCAGGGTGCCCAAGCTTTCTGGGCACTCCCGCTGCGAATTGCAGTCCGCAGCTTCCCCAGAAAATGTCGGTTTCATAGAAGCACCATCTTCTGGCGCTGTATCCAACTCTTCCAGCTGCCCTGATGACGGGTGGCTCGCTGGGTAATAATGGGGTTAGGGCTAGCTGTATATTATCAACTGACCCTAAGGCCGAAATTCATGGTGTCGCGCCAATATTAGACATGGCCCCCATGAATTTCTAGTACAGATAAAAAAAAACACAACACACAGAAAAATATTTTTATTAGAAATAAAACACAACACAATTAGTGACTCCATCTTAATTGAAATAAAGAACCCCCCTCCGCAGTAATCCTGGGTCAAGGGTCCCGCACTGTCCAATCCAGATCCAATATCATCTGATCAGTTTGCTGGAAGGCAAAGCGATCAGATGATGTGTCAGGTGCAAGGGCCTGAATCACATGACACAGCAGCTGATTGTATAAACAGCTTTTATACAATCAGCTGATGCATCAGTGAAAAAAAAAACTACACACTTCGGTGCAGACTCCTGAGAGAGAGAATAGAGAGAGAGAGCGAGAGAAGAGAGAGAAGAGAGGAGAGAAGAAAGAGAAGAGAGAGGAGAAAGGAGAGAGAAAGAGAGAAGAGAGAGAAGAGAGGAGAGAAGAAAGAGAAGAGAGGAGAGAAGAGAGAAGAGAGAAGAGAGAGAGAAGAGAGGGAAGAGAGAGAGAAGAGAGAAGAAAGAGAGAAGAGAGAGAGAGGAGAAAGAGAGAAGAGGGAGAAAAGAGAGAGAGAAGAGAGAGAGGAGAGAGAAGAGAGAGAAGAGAGAAAGATAAGAGAGCAGAGAGAGAGAAAAGAGAGAGAACTGAGAGAGAAGAGAGAGAGAGGAGAGAGAGAGGAGAGGGAGAGAGAGAGAAGAGAGAGAGGAGAGAGAGAAGAGAGAGAGGAGAGAGAAGAGAGAAAGAATAGAGAGAGAGAAGAGAGAGAAGAGAGGAGAGAAGAAAGAGAAGAGAGAGAGAAGAGAGGAGAGAGAGAAGAGAGAGAGAGAAGAGAGAAGAGATAGAGGAGAGAGAAGAGAGAAAGAATAGAGAGAGAGAAGAGAGGAGAGAAGAAAGAGAAGAGAGAGAGAAGAGAGGAGAGAGAAGAGAGAGAAGAGAGAAAGGAGAGAGAAGAGAGAGGAGAGAGAGAAGAGAGAGAGGAGAGAGAGAAGAGAGAGAAGAGAAGAGAGAAGAGAGAGAAGAGAGGAGAGAGAGGAGAGAGAGAGGAGAGAGAGGAGAAAGAGAGAAGAGGGAGAAAAGAGAGAGAAGGGAGAGAGAGGAGAGAGAGAAGAGAGAGGAGAGAGAGAGTGAAGAGAGAGAGAAGAAAGAGAAGAAAGAGAAGAGAGAAAGAATAGAGAGAGAAGAGAGAGGGAGAAGACAGAGAGGAGAGAGAGAGAGAGAGAGAGAGAAGAAAGAGAAAGAAGAGAGAGAGAAGATAGATGAGAGAGAAGAGAGAGAAAAGAGAGGAGAGAGAGAGAAGTGAGCGAGAAGAGAGAGGAGAGAGAGGGGAGAGAGAAGAGAGAGAGTGGACAGAGAAGAGAGAGAGCAGAGAGATAGAAGAGAGGAGAGAAGAGAGAGGAGAGAGAGAGAAGAGAAAGAGGAGAGATAGAGGAGAGAGAGATAGGAGAGAGAGAGGAGAGAGAGAGGAGAGAGAGAGAAGAGAGATAGAGAGAGAGGAGAGAGTGAGAAAGACAGAAGAGATAGAGAGAAGAGAGAGAGACAGACACGCAGACAGTACCGCCGCCATCATCATCCCCGCACACACCCCGGCACTACCCCGCACTTATCAACACCGTACACAACCCGACACTACCGCACACATCATTATCCTCGCACATACCCCGGCACTTCCGCACTCATCATCATCCCCGCACACACCCCGACACTACTGCACTTTTCAACACCGTACACACCCCGGCACTACCGCACTCATCATCATCCCCTCAAACACCCTGGCACTACCGCAGTCATCATCATCCCGCACACACCCAGACACTACCACACTCATCATCATCACCGCACACACCCCGGAACTACCGCACTCATCATCATCCCTGCACACCCCAGCAGTACCGCCCCCATTTTCATTCCCACAGACACCCCGACACTACATGATTTTCTATATATTTTAATTTACATTTGAAAAAATTGTAATCTGCATTTATATTCAGCCCCCCAGGTCAATTCTTAGTAGGACCACGTTTTGCTGAAATTACTGCTACAAGCCTTTTGGGGTATGTCTTTACCAGGTTTGTATGTTTAGAGACAGAGATGTATAGCAATAATTCATTTCAAACTATAGCGGGCTTTACATGCTACGATATCGTTAATGAATTATCGTCGAGGTCACGGTGTTTGTGACGCACATCCGGCTTCATTAACGATATTTCAGTGTGTGACACTTATAAGCGACCTTAAACGATCGCAAAAGTGGTCAAAATCGTTTGCCGCGGAGAGGTCGTCCTGAAACAAAAAATCGTTCTCTGCTTATTAGCGATGTTGTTCCTCGTTCCTGCGGCAGCACACATCGCTGTGTGTGACACCGTAGGAGCGACGAACATCTCCTTACCTGCCTCCACCGGCAATGAGGAAGGAAGAAAGTGGGCGGAATGTTACGTCCCGCTCATCTCCGCCCATCTGCTTTTATTGGACGCCTGCCGTGTGACGTCACTGTGACGCCAAACAAACCGCCCCCTCAGAAAGGAGGCGGTTCGCCGGTCAGAGCGATGTTGCAGAGCAGGTATGTGCGTGTGACGCTGCTGTAGCGATAATGTTCACTACGGCAGCGATCACCACATATCGGCCGTACGACAGGGGAGGGTGCTATCGCACACGACATCGCCAGGAAATGCTAGCGATGTCACAGTGTGTAAAGCCCTCTTATCCCTAGCTCAGTGAGATTGGCCGGAGGCATCTGAGAAGAGCAATTTTTTATCTTTTGAAACAGATTCTCAATGAGATTTAAGTGTTGACTGTGACAAGCTGCGTCCCCTACATGGCATGTGAAAAATGGTGTTTTGGTCAGATGAATACACACAAAGCCATACTGCTGCTTCTTAGTATTTATCTAATCCTAGTGGTGGATTCACAGCTATCCTGCTCACTACTTAGCTACATTCATCCATAAAGCATGGACCTTGTTGACACATGTGGATAGGACTGAAAGTAGGGTGGAGTTTTGGACAGTGATACAGCCAGTTTGCTAGTAAGGTCAAAAGTTCTAAAAAATTTTGAAAAACTCAAGAGTCTTCACAATAGCTTTGTATAATGTTTTCTTTATGACATTGTGGCTCTTTAATATGCATTGAAAAGTACACTGTAGGTTCATCAGTCTGAAGCGGATCTTTAATTCAGCAAGTGCTTCTCAAAGTACCATAGAGACAATTTTAAGGACAGACTTAATTATCTGTGTATAATAAGACACCCTCGGATAGCCTTAAGCACCCTACCTGCTTTTGAGTATGCAGTAGCTCCTGTGCCATAGAGCTGACCACGACAGCCTTGTTATTTGCTGTGCTAGAATGAAGGTAGAGTGACAGTCCAGAGACAAGCTGCACTCCTAGGTCGGTTATTGTCACTTTCTCATCGAGCACTGTCACTGTCTTTTCTGCCAGGATGGAATCGGAGAGAGGGGACATCACCTACAACACACAAAGAAACTGATTTAATAATAAGCAAGCAAATCCATTATTTATAGACTCTTCCCCACTGAGCTCAAATAAACAAAATAAAAATAATTTCCTATGGCACTGTCTTATTATACAGTCATAAAAGATTAGGAGGAAGATTTAACTGCTTTGGTGCTGAATGGTCATGAAAAATATATTAAAGCAAATGATATGTGCAAAGATCCTATGTGCCGATACATAGTGTATATTTAACAATGCACTAAACCATTAGCGCAGTAAGTTTTATCTATAATATACTGATGTTCTTCATAAGGTAACCTGTCACCTTCAGAAATAGGTCAATAAAGGGTTAATCTGCAGGGCAATAGCATTAAAATGATAGCAGCAGCTATAAGGAAATACTGAAGTGTTATCCTCCTGGCTGTAACCTGCTTCCAGTTGTCAGTGTGTCTGTGCAGAGCAGTCTGTCAGTTAGTGCCTGGAGTGATATTAGCCATGTTCTCTGAATAGTGAATAGTGACTGTTACTGCTCCCTGCACCTCCCCGATCACTGGAAGTGTGTAGCTGCAGGGAGAACAAAAGTTCATTTTTACCCTGTAGCTGGTGCTTCGGTTATTCAGCCTTATGTAACTGTATCACAATTTACCTGCAGATTAAGCCTATGTCTGTAGGCATATGACGTTTCAGCAGAATATAATTTACCTTTAAATATTCATAAACCAATAGAAAACTAAAAACAAAACCCACCACACATATATTAGTGTTTATTACGAACCTACAGTTTAGCAAGATTATTTTTCTGCATATACAGTATATGACAATTAAATGTATAATAGGCATATTTTAATTTGGCCTCCACACGTATGGTAATCCGATATTCGGGTTTGGTGTATGTACATTGTACATAAAAAGTCTACACACCCCTCTCGCCATTTTTACTTATGTAAAAAATCATGCCAAGAAGAAATATTTCAGAAATGTTCCAATCTTTAGACTACATTTCCATTATGAGTACGCTGTGCTCCGGTGTGCTGTGCTGCGGTGGGCTGTGCAGCGGGGGCCACCTTTCTGAAAATGTTGCCAGTGCGGGCTTCAAATAATGGCGCCCTGAGTCGGCACGTGTGCAGATGAAGCTCTTGGCTCAAGATCTCATCTGCGCATGTGTTGGCCCATTGATCTTCCTACAGCAGAATTAAGGAAAATGGCATCTGGAGGTGGTGTGTGCACACATGAGATCTCGGCTTGTCATAAAGCTGAGCGCTCCATTTGCACGTGCCGACTCCGGGCACCATTTCTTTGAAGCCCACACTGCAGACAGTTTCAGGATGCTCCTCCTGCATCACAGTGCCTACAGCAAGCATCTAGGACATCCACTGAACCGCCCCTGCCTCCTGTGACCCCGTTCCACCACCGCTGCCACTCCCTCCTCCGGTAAGACACCACCGGATTATAAGACAGACCCCATATTTTTTTTCTTTTTATTTTTTCTCTAAGTTTTGGGTGAGTCTCAAAAAGTCCGGTATTTGTTTTTCCAGATTTTATGCAGCATTTTTACACTTTAGATAAATTAGGTTACGGTACTTGCTTTTTTATTGCGTTTTTGAGTGCTCTTTTTTACAAGCATTTTTTGCGTTTTTTATGCTGTTTTTTTTGTCTCTTTTTTTTATAGGTCATTTTTTAATTACAAACGTATTTTCTTTTTGATACTTCGTAGTATTTGGTTTTGAGAAAACTTTATTGATACAGTTATGTGTGGATTGCATTCAGAGGAAAGCCCTAAAATCACATATGCATTATCTACCTGGGGATTTTCCGCATCAAATGCATTTTTTTGCAGACAATCTGCACATAAAACTCAGTGTACTCACAAGAGAAATTCCAATCAACAGCAAATAAAAGGCAATTTTACTGCACTTATTTTAGACCGAATATTGGAAATTTTACGTACTTGTATCGTGGTCATTCCAACTTCCTTCCCAATGAGAAGTCTTCCATCTTGGAGCTTTGCAACGTGAGGCTCTTCTAGTTTCATAAAATCTTTCACTAAATCTGTCACATCAACCTGCCAATCAGAACCTAGCAAGAAGTCAAGCTGTCCGAGAGGTGTTGAGTCTTCTGCCACAAACTGAGTGAGAACCCGGATCATTGCATGTTGATACTGAAGGGAACAGCCTCGTCCTTTACGTTCATCTTCTTCATCATCATCACTGTCTCTCGTTGGTCTGAAAGGTAAGATTTCATCTATAATGTTTTGCTGAGGTTATAAGTGGATTTTTTATGACCAGATTTCACCATTCTAACTATATTCATTATTAACTAAAGAAGCTCTCTTAGACTTGATGAGACTGGTGGACTTTGAAAATCCATGCTCATTTTAATATTAGATTAGAAAAGGAATAACATAGCTCTGACATGGATTTTCAAACTAAGTACATTGATTAGCAAAAAGATATGGAGCCTGAAAGTCAAAAGTTGAAAAGTTGTTACCCTTTAGCTCATCAGTGTACAACAGCCACATCAACTGCATTGTGAAATCTAAAAGGGGTTGTCTGGTGTACACTCGCACAGCGCGCTGTGAAGATACTCCAGTGTCTGAGGCGGGGACGGTGGTCACGTGGCCGAAGTATGCGATATGCATTTTCTCTGCCACATTCCAATAAGGTGGGCGTGGCCACACTCAATACACTTGCATTGGGAGAGGCTGCACCCATCTATCCAGTATGTGGCAGAGGGTATGCATATCACATTCTTGCAGCCAGATGATCACTATCCCCTGCTGTGACACTAGGTTATCTTCACAGCGCACCTGTCACAAGTGTCTTCCATCCTTAAAATGTTTGTGATGGTTCAGGGATCTGAGCTTCCCATGAACTCGTGAGCCTCTCTATATTAAATGTATTTTGCTGTCTGTTAGAAAAGCTTGGGCTAATGTCAGTTTTCACTGCTAGCAACTCCTGGTTTATTCACCTCATGTACAGCTTGTTTGTGACCACTCCTATATCCTTCAAATACACTGTGTGCAGAATTATTAGGCAAATGAGTATTTTGATCACATGATACTTTTTATACATGTTGTCCCACTCCAAGCTGTATAGGCTTGAGAGCCAACTACCAATTAAGTAAATCAGGTGATGTGCATCTCTGTAATGAGGAGGGGCGTCGTGTAATGACATCAACACCCTATATAAGGTGTGCTTAATTATTAGGCAACTTCCTTTCCTTTGGCAAAATGTGTCAGAAGAGAGATTTGACGGGCTCTGAAAAGTCCAAAATTGTGAGATGTCTTGCAGAGGGATGCAGCAGTCTTGAAACTGCCAAACTTTTGAAGCGTGATCACCGAACAATCAAGTGTTTCATGGCAAATAGCCAACAGGATTGCAAGAAGCGTATTGGGCAAAAAAGGCACAAAATAACTGCCCATGAATTGAGGAAAATCGAGCGTGAAGCTGCCAAGATGCCATTTGCCACCAGTTTGGCCATATTTCAGAGCTGCAACGTTACTGGAGTATCAAAAAGCACAAGGTGTACCATACTCAGGGACATGGCCAAGATAAGGAATGCTGAAAAACGACCACCTTTGAACAAGAAACATAAGATAAAACGTCAAAATTGGGCCAAGAAATATCTTAAGACTGATTTTTCAAAGGTTTTATGGACTGATAAAATGAGAGTGACTCTTGATGGGCCAGATGGATGGGGCAGAGGCTGGATCAGTAAAGGGCAGAGAGCTCCACTCCGACTCAGAAGCCAGCAAGGTGGAGGTGGGGTACTTGTATGGGCTTTGTATCATCAAAGATGAACTTGTGGGACCTTTTCGAGTTGAGGATGGGATGAAGCTCAACTCACAGACCTACTGCCAGTTTCTGGAAGACAACTTCTTCAAGCAGTGGTACAGGAAAAAGTTGGTATCGTTCAAGAAAAACATGATTTTCATGCAGGGCAATGCTCCATCACATGCATCCAAATAGTCAATAGCGTGGTTGGCCAGTAAAGGTCTAAAAGATGAAAAAATAATGACATGGCCCCCTTGTTCACCTGCTCTGAACCCCATAGAGAACCTGTGGTCCATCATAATATGTAAGATCTACAGGGAGGGAAAACAGGACATCTCTCGGAACAGTGTCTGGGAGGCTGTGGTGGCTGCTGCACGCAATGTTGATCGGAAACAGATCAAGCAACTGACAGAATCTATGGATGGTAGGATCTTGAGTGTCATCATAAAGAAAGGTGGCTATAATGGTCCCTAATTTTTTTGGTTTTGTTTTTGCATGTCAGAAATGTTTATTTCTAAATTTTGTGCAGTTATATTAGTTTACATGGTGAAAATAAACAAGTTTAATGGGAATATATTTGGTTTTTATTAAGTTGCCTAATAATTCTGCACAGTAATAGTTACCTGCACAAACAGATATCTTCCTAAGATAGCCAAATCTAAAAAAACCCCACTCCAGCTTCCAAAAATATTAAGCTTTGATATTTAAGAGTCTTTTGAGTTGATTGAGAACATAGTTGTTGATCAATAATAAAAAAAATCCTCTAAAAAACAACTTGCCTAATAATTCTGCACATGGTATAGTCACATGATCCATCAGTTGACACCAGAAATAGAGGATTAATTTTGTTCTGACCACCTAGTAGGCCACACATCTCTAGGAAGTATAGCATTAAGTTGTTGGAGCTAAGTTGTTTGCAGTTTTCAAGTTTGTGGTTTTGTTGTTGCCCTGTCTGTCTACTTCAATTGTGTTTATTATTGTAGCATTGTATTGGACTAGGGGACTAGTGATCTCACCAGCCATCTCACTAGTAGGTTGAGTTTAGGGATTGCAAGAGACTAGGAATCTTGCTCGGAGACGGGTTGAAAGAACCCTTATAGGAATATCAGGGAGCTTAGGGAACAGCCTCAATTGAGTGCAGGAGGTGTGTCTGCTCCCCTCTTCTTAGCACTAGGGCCTACCATTGTTTCTATGTGACTGGTGCACCCTGCTCGTGTCGACGATTGTTGGGGATTCCCTGGTGCCTGGTGGAACCGTGACAGCATGACAGTACCATGCGCATGGACAACCTCTTTAGGATTTCACAATGCAAACTACATAGAACCACTTCAAATTTTCAGTATACATTACTAAGTATTTCTGAACAGGGCTACCATCAGGGCATTACAATCATGACTGGTGTACTGGGATCGGTGAAGAGGGGGGGCCCGGCTGTGCCTGGGATATTTACTTAGCTTTATTAAGCCCCGGCCGGGCCCCCTTTCATCACCGAGCCCCAGTCACAGCCGCAGCAGGGGGGCCTGGCAGCGTCTCTTCAGCCACTTGATATGACTATGGTACATGCGAAGCCCTTCTAGGGCATCACATGTAAATTAGCTATGAGGCTGGAAGCAAGGCAAGTGGAGCTGAGCAGGGAGGCTGCATGTCATCCCGTAGCCCAGCATCATAAGGTCATCACTCTGCGCCTCATCACAGTGCTGCATGCAATATGGAGGTGGCGAGGACGTGGCATTCAGCGGGGACAGGTATGCGCTCTAAGAGCTGAAGATCGCCAGGAGTGGTGGGGGGGCTTGCAGTCTTACTGACAGCTTGTGTCGGGGATAGTATACAAAGGGGCAGTGTAACTGAAGGTAATTATATAGAGGGGCAGTGTATTTGGGGGAATATTATACAGAGGCAGAATGTGTGTGTCTGGGGATATTATACAGAGGAGCAGTGTGTGTGTGGGGGGATATGACTGTATATAGAGGACCAGTGTGTGTGTGTGGGTGATATTATACAGATGACCAGGGTGCGTGTGGGGGATATTATATAGAGGAGCAGTGTGTGGGAGGATATTATACAGAGGAGCAGTGTGTGCGTGGGAGGATATTATACAGAGGAGTAGTATGTGTGGGGGGATATTATACAGAGGAGCAGTGTGTGTAATGGGGATATTATACAGAGGAGCAGTGCGTGTAATGGGAATATTATACAGAGGGGCAGTGTGTGTGGGGAAATTATATAAAGGAGCATTGTGTGTGGGAGAGATATTATACAGAGGAGCTGTGTGTCGGGGGATATTATACAGAGGAGCTGTGTGCTTGGGGGGATATTATACAGAGGAGCAGTGTGTGGGAGGAATATCATACAGAGGAGCAGTGTGCGTGTGGGTATATTATATACAGGGCATTCTGCTTGTGGAGATATTATACATGGGGCATTGTGTGTAGGTATGTTATATAGAGAAGCAGTGTGTTTGGGGGGATATTATAAATGGGGCAGTGAGGGCAAGATATTATGGAGAGGGGTGGTGTAGAGGGTGTAATATTAATTTTCTGAGGGAAATACTTCATTTTCTGGAACAACTTCAAGGGTGCTAAAAATTTTGGCCATGACTGTGTGTGTATATCTATGCACGTTTTTCCAAGCATGGCAGTGAGAATGTGGAAAGTTTGAGTGGTGGAGGTGGAGCTGGTGTGGAGCCTGGGCGGAGTCTCAAGGGGGCCCAAAAATTTTGCCAGTGTGGGGCCCTGAAATTCCTAGTGGCGGCCCTGTTTCTGAATAATGACCGCAAACAAACTGAATTACTTTAGAATTTCCCAAAATGTTTGGATTCTGGTTTATTGGTGATTGAAGCAATCCAGCTGACATTTTTCTGGATTTTGCTGGATTCATGTGGGCAAAGATAGAATTTAAAACAATAAAATATCATAGTTACTTTGTCTCTCACCTATCATTACCGCCTCAGTAACCTGTCGATCCTTCACGTGCTCGCTAAGACACCAGGTTTATACTCTTCAACAATTTTACCTAAACCATTAAGACCTCGATACACGTCATGTCCTCATAATGTACGATTCCGATCACTAGTATGTGGGACAATGTGATGTGTAGGACGATGTCAAGGAACAATGATATCAAACTCCCCATTTTGAGAGCTAGTCGGCATTCATTTGGAGCGAAGAGTGAAGAGAAGACTAAAACTAGAACTGGTACCTCAGGGAGAAAGCGGAGTCAGGTTTGGGATGTGCCTGGTGAGGTGAGCATGATGTTTTATTATTTTAATCTCATTTCAGGAAAATTACTTTTTGGGCTTTTTTGGTCTAGAGACCTCAGAGCATAATAACCAGTTTTTGTAATAAAATAACTTGACATTAAATTATATTTTTCTGTTAAATCTGAGCGCATTTACCAAACTAGGTCTTTTTCAGATTCGCTCATCCTTATGACATTGCCACTATTTGTATCGCTCCACACATCATGTTTATGAACATCTATAAATAAGAATATTTCCATTCTCTGATTTGATAATAGTATCTTATAAAACAAGACAAACCAACCTTCTGTTGGAAATAATGGGAACCCGCCATCCTTTGATTTGACTGAGTTCGGTGTCAGAGATATCTATCTGCAGAGGCAGTCGAGGAACCCAGATAGTAATCAGCAGAGGTGCACTCAGATACTGGTACGTGAAGTTCACCATCACATCGACTTTGCCCTTCATTTCCTTGCCGTTGACATACACATAGTCGCATCTCTCTGAAACCTGAAGAAGAAAGAAACCTTCAGGGCTGACAGTAATAAGCAGGCTCTGGTGATATGTATGTCCATAGTCTGTTCTTTATTGATTTATAATCCAAGGCTGAGTGTTGCTGCAAATATTTGAAAATAATAGATCTCATACAGTAGAATGGCTCTGGTGTCAGCTGTCGTCACGAGACAGTCCAATACAATATTCCATATATGTGTGAGCACTACAATGTAACACAGTCGGAGACTTGTTACTAAGAACTGACTCTCAAACTACCTTTAATTTTTTTTCAACCTTTTAAATAATTTGATTCCTTGGGGCAATCTATGTAATAAATCCATATATATTGCTTAATCCCTCTTTCTACATGAAAATGTGGGTGGTGTATTAGTTTCTTATAGGTGATTGTTTTTTATTTTTTTTCCTTGTTGCATTTAAAGCCTTAATAATTACTTGATTTTATTTTTTGTTAAACAAGATCATATGGAAACTTTGCAAGAAGTGCTGTTTTTCTTAGACACCTTTTTACAAGACACATAAGTAAGTATGTGTAATATATTTTAGAAACATATTATAGGTTAAATGAAGTAATGAGTGAGCACTAATGATGAGCAAATACCAAAAAGCTCGGGTGCTCGAGGCTCGGGCCGAGCATCCCAAGATACTCGTGTACTCGGCCCGCGCACCGAGCCCAATGTTATCCTATGGGAGACCCGAGTATTTTTATGAAATGACCCCCGGCAGCATGTAGAAACCCTAAAAATGTCACAAAAGTCTTAGAAGAGTGCTCAAATGACATGGCAACAGCATGGGGAAGACCCCTTGAAGCATTTATCACTCAAAAGTTACAGCTGTGAACAATTTTGTCCGAGTTTTACGCCATTTTTACGGACTCACCAGAAAACCTTCCAAAATGACACCAAAATGAATTTTCATGGCGGAAATGTTAACCCCTTCAGCCCCGGGGCACTTTCCGTTTTTGGGTTTTTGTTTTTTGCTCCCCTTCTTCCGAGAGCCGTAACTTTTTTATTTTTCCGTCAATCTTGCCATATGAGGGCTTGTTTTTTGCAGGACAAGTTGTACTTTTAAATGAAACCATAAGTTTTACCATATGGTATACTGGAAAGCAGCAAAAAAATTCCAAGTGTGGAAAAATTGCAAAAAAAAAGTGAAGGTTTGTGGGATGTTTTATTCACGGTGTTCACTATATGGTAAAACTGATGTGTAGGTATGATGCCTGAGGTCGGTGCGAGTTTGTAGACACCAAACATGTATAGATTTACTTGTATCTAAGGGGTTAAAAAAAATTCACAAATTTGTCCAATAAAAGTGGCGCACGTTTTGCGCCATTTTCCGAAACACGTAGCGTTCTTATTTTTTGGGATCTATGGCTCAGTGACGGCTTATTTTTTGTGTCTCGAGCTGATGTTTCTAATGGTAGCATTTTTGCGCAGATGCTACATTTTGATCGCCTGTTATTGCATTTTGCGTAAAACTTGCGGCGACCAAAAAACGTAATTTTGGCGTTTGGAATTTTTTTGCCACTACGCCGTTTACCAATCAGATTAATTGATTTTATATTTTGATAGATCGGGCATTTCTGAACGCGGCGATACCAAATATGTGTATATTTATTTATTTTTTTAACCCTTTAATTTTCAATGGGGGTAAAGGGGGGTGATTTGAACTTTTAGGTTTTTTGGGTTTTTTTTAATTTTTTAAAACTTTTTTTTTACTTTTTTTATTTTATTTTACTAGTCCCCCTAGGGGGCTATAGCAATCAGCAATCCGATTGCTGATCGCTATCTGCTGATCACAGCTATACCGCTGTAAACAGCAGAAATAGTCACTTTCTTTTTTCCTCTGCTCCGTGCCGAGGAAGAATGAAAGTGAAACTTAATAGCAGCAGGCGTCATCACATGACCCTGTGCTACGATGGCAACCACCGAACGTCACGTGATCACTCACGTGACGTCCGGAGGGGGCGGCGGTAAGTAAAAAACATGGCCGCGCGCATATAGATCTCGCTGCCAGACTTTGGCAGCAAGATCTAAGGGGTTAATGTTCCGGGTGGAATGCGATTCCACTCGGAACATGTAGGCACACATGTCAGCTGTTGAAAACAGCTGATATGTGTGCCGATCCACGCCGTGGCTTACCGGGACACGATCCATGACGGAAAGATTCGTCCATGGTCGTGAAGGGGTTAAGGGCACATACCCAATAGTGAGATAGAGCTGGTGTATGTTACTTTTTGAGATTACATAAAAGATGTTACGTGAAAACATTGTGTGGCACTCCGATGTCCAAAACGCACGTTTTGTGCTTTTTACTAGCGATGTCGGTCATTTTTTTTTTTTCATTCTATCTCCCTCAGTCCGTCGGTCGGTCTCTCTGTCTGTCTGTCGGTCTCTCTCTGTCTTGTCTGTCCCCCTCTCACAGTCTGTCGGTCAGTCTCCCCCCTCTCTCATACTTACCGTTCCCCGATCACTGCCGCGGCGCTGCACAGCTGTTCACTAAACTCCAGCGGCTTTTCCTCTTTTAAAAAAGCCGTCCGCTCATTAAACAATCTCGTATTCCCTGCTTTCCTACTTTTCGGCGCCTATGATTGGTTGCAGTGAGACACGCCCACACGCTGAGTGACAGGTGTCTCACTGCACCCAATCACAGCAGCCGGTGGGCGTGTGTATACTGTGCAGTGAAATAAATAATTAAATAATTAAAAAAAATGGAGTGCGGTCCCCCTAATTTTAATACCAGGCTGGTATTCTCAGGATGGGGAGCTCCACGTTATGGGGAGCCCCCCAGCCTAACAATATCAGTCAGCAGCCGCCCAGAATTGCTGCATACATTAGATGCGACAGTTTTGGGACTGTACCCGGCTCTTTCCGATTTGCCCTGGTGCGTTGGCAAATCGGGGTAATAAGGAGTTATTGGCAGCCCATAGCTGCCAATAAGTCCTAGATTAATCATGTCAGGCGTCTCCCCAAGAAACCTTCTATGATTAATCTGTAAGTGACAGTAAATAAACACACACACCCGAAAAAATCCTTTATTAGAAATAAAAAGCACAAACCAATTCCCTTGTAACCAATTTAATAAGCGCCAAAAAGCCCTCCATGTCCGGCGTAATCCACGGACCTCCAGCGTCGCTTCCAGCTCTGCTGCATGGAGGTGACAGGAGCTGCAGCAGACACCACCGCTCCTGTCACCTCCACGCAGCTAATGAAGACAGCCGAGCGATCAGCTGAGCTGAGCTGTCACTGAGGTTACCTGGATCCAGCGGTGGATGCAGCGGTGGCCGCGGGTAACCTCAGTGACAGCTCAGCTGATCGCGCTACTCACCGCCGCTCCTGTCACCTCCACGCAGCTAATGAAGACAGCAACGCGATCAGCTGAGCTGTCACTAAGCTTATCCGCGGCCACCTCTGGATCCAGCGGTGGCCATGAGTTACCTTACTGCCAGCAGCTGATCGCGCTACTCACCTCAGTTGCTGTGTGAAGCTGACAGGAGCGGCGGTGTCTGCTCCTGTCACCTCCATGCAGCAGAGCTGGAAGCGACGCTGGAGGTCCGTGGATTACGCCGGACATGGAGGGCTTTTTGGGGCTTATTAAATTGGTTACGAGGGAATTGGTCTGTGTTTTTTATTTCTAATAAAGGATTTTTTCAGATGTGTGTGTTTATTTACTGTAATTTACAGAATAATCATGGAAGGTTTCTCGGGGAGACGCCTGACATGATTAATCTAGGACTTATTGGCAGCTATGGGCTGCCATTAACTCCTTATTACCCCGATTTGCCAACGCATCAGGGCAAATCGGGAAGAGCCGGGAACAGTCCCAGAACTGTCGCATCTAATGTATGCGGCAATTCTGGGCGGCTGCTGACTGATATTGTTAGGCTGGGGGGCTCCCCATAACGTGGGGCTCCCCATCCTGAGAATACCAGCCTTCAGCCGTATGGCTTTATCTGGCTGGTAATAAAATTGGGGGGACCGCACGCTGGTTTCTTTAATTATTTAATTATTTATTTCACTGCACAGTATACACACGCCCACCGGCTGCTGTGATTGGGTGCAGTGAGTCACCTGTCACTCAGCGTGGGGGCATGTCTCACTGCAACCAATCATAGGCGCCTGTGGGTGAGGAAAGCAGGGAATACGAGATGGCTGTGTGCAGAGCACAGCGCGCCCGCCGGTATAAAGGCTCGGTGACCCTGTGCGGGCTGGCCAATCACTGCAATTCCACAACTAAGAGGGCTGTGGCATTGCAGTGGTCTGCCAGACAATCCCTGCATGAGGGCTGGCTCTCAAAGAGCGCCAACATGCAGGGATGAAAACCACGAGAACAGCACGAGTATCGCGAAATTACTCGGTACCCGCCGAGTAGCCCGAGTACAGTGATACTCGTGCGAGTACCGAGTAGTGACAAGCGTACTCACTCATCACTAGTGAGCACTAAAATGCTCACATGCTCGGTACTCGAATTGAGCAAGTCAGAAACTCAAGCAATTTTCCAGAAGACTCTAACATAAATGAAATGGATGAAGACATCTGGACACATCTCTGACTCCCAGGTCACTGCTGGGAATAATGTTGTCAGAGTATTAGGGTATGTGCACACATTGAGTGTTTGGGTGCTGAAATTTCCGCATCTATGGAGACGTCGCTACGCAGGTAAGTATGTGTGACGGGTCCTAGCGATGTTGTACGCTACGGACAGCGATTTGCACGTGATGCACAACCGACGGGGGCGGGTGCTTTCACCAGCGACATCGCTAGCAATGTCGCTGTGTGTAAAGTGATCTATATAGACAAACAGACATATAATTGAACAACTCCCCGACAAATAATAAAATTGTATCCTGTGGAGCTTATTGGACAGCTTTTTATGTTAAAAAAAGGCTGAAGGCTCGTATTTTTCGGCTGAGAAGGGCCCAATAACCATAGACCTTACCAGACTGCTAATATCAGCTCTCAGCTGTCTACTTTACCTTTGGTGGTTACAAAAAAATGGGGGGATCCCTACGTTGTATTTTTAGTTCTTTCTTTTATTTATTTATTTATTAGTTTAATACAAAGCTGGACAATAAACTTCAGATGCCAAAGTGCAATTTTATAATGTCTCATGTAGTTGTGAAGTTATAAATCTGCCGGATGTCTGTCTGTCTGTCTGTCTGTCTATCTATCTATCCCTCTATCTATCTATCTCTCTATCTATGAAGATACAAAGAATAAAGAGTCCATTTGACTGGCTGTGCACAACAACCGCCCCTCTTCACCTATTAGCCACAGGTGTTTTTATCCTCTAATAGTATGTCACTCATCACCCATACATGTAGTGTTTTTAAAACCCAGACATAGGCAGTAGGATAGAGTAGTACCCAGTATAATAAGGTTGCTGTGGCGTGGTTATTGGGCAGTTATAGAAATGGCCATTTTTATATGTGAAAAACCTCAAAAAAATGTTTTACATCTTTTTCAGTACTTTAAAGTTTTAGCATTTCTGTATATGTGTATGGCTGGTCCTTTCTTTTCAGTGTCGATCTATCTGTCTATCTATCTATACAAAATCAATCTATCTATCCCTCTATCTATCTATTTATCTATCTATCCATCTATCTATCCCCTCTATCTATCTGTATATTTATCATTATCTTTGAACAGCTTTAACACATAAACATGAGTAATTTCTTAGATAATTTCATACATGTATAGCAATAAATAATATCATTTCCCTGCAATCTGAATAAAATTAACCCTAAGAAAGTCATGACGATATCGGACTTCCATTTCCCTTTTACATGCCTATTTTTATTTTTTTCCAGGACAAAAACCCAATGATTTCTAGTTATCCCTGTCTTATGTGGCCTAGTTTATGTCTATTTTCATTTTACAGCCCAAAAAAAAGTGTGAACATGAAATCTGTAGTGATTGATATTCACCAATACACTCTCTGTGGATGGGGAATATAAAATAAGGTGCTAATGCAGTCCTCTGAAAGACAGCAGCACAATACAAAGTGCAACATTTTAATGAAAGTCTCTCTAGCAGCGAAGGGACCAGTGGAAATGCAATTGCATTGCTTCCCGTGTCATCAGGCTGATCCTGAGGTGTGCCTACAAGCTCGCACATTATTTATGGGGCTCCTGGTATGTTATGCAAACACAGACACTTCCAGCATTTCTCTGCTGAATTTCTAATGAGCTCTACTTTGCAGCCAAGCACAGACGTGGCATTGGAAGTGGACAGCCCATCAGCACAACTTTCTGACAAGAGCTTCACCTCTAGAACAAAACACAGCAGCGAGATATGAAAGCTGCTCTTTTGTTCCGGTATTTCTGCATATTGACACCAAAAACACGTTGCTTTTTTCTCTTTGAAGAGTCTTTTCACCCAGGGAATATGTCTTAATGCAAAGTGGAGTGTCATTTATCACATCATGTATGGAAGACACATTTATCTTTAGAAAGCACCTTCTAACCAGAATGTGCCAGCCGGTGGAAAAGTGCTCCGAGTGTGCCAAACTTTCTAAGTCATTCAAACTAAGGAGCTAGGCTGAGAAACAAGTCAGAATGCATTTTCCTTTCAAGGAAATAGTCTTTCAGATTCTTTTCAGAAGTTGAGATAAAACATAGGTTATCTGAGATCAAGTTAGATCAGAACTTCTAACTTGTTTTTGTCCTTTTTCTGGCTTGGCGGAATCCCCTCTATTGAAATCGGGTTAGGTCTATTGATTTCAATTTTTACTCTTTAAAGGGAATCTGTCATGTCCCCAAATAATATTAATCTGTGGCTATACACAGGGCCAGATTTCTCATAAGGCCAACCTAGGCCATAACCTAGGGTGCAAGACAAAACAATCACTGATCTCAGAGAGACCAGCCAGAGAAAACACTGCCGGCAGTCAACAAAGATTTCACAACACAGTGAAATCCTAGGTGCATTGCATTGACCTCTTTTGATTTGCATACTTCCCAGTGGGCAATGCATCTAGGATTTCACTGTGTTGAGCGCCCTCGTTGGCTGCCAGCAGTGTTTTCTCTGGCTGGTCTCTCTGAGATCAGTGATTGTTTTGTCTTGCTGGTCTACTAGGCATTGCTCCCACCTAGCCAGAATCCTACTCCACACTGATGAGGGGCAACACTCCAAAAGATCTGTCTGTGAATGGATACCTGGCCTTGGTATTTTCCTTGTCATATCTTTAACCTCGTCAAAGAGTTTGATATTGACTAAAAGGGCCACTTAATATGGTGGTTAGGGTGGTCTCCTAAAAAGAGCCACTCCTTGGCTAGGTCCTTCCTGGAGGGATATATGGCTATTTTCTCAAGTTGAGACTTCTAACAGAGGCTCCACGGACCTTTTATGATTTGCATAACCTAGGGTGCAGCAGTCAGGGAGGCGTGTATACAGAAGAAATAACAACCAAACATTGACACATTTTTCAGTATTTTTTTGAGAAGGCCATATAAAATTATGTTTATTAAATTTAGATGCATAGGGCGCCTTGGTGGCTCAATGGTTAGCACTGGAGTCTTGCAGCGCTGGGGTCCTGGGTTCCTATGCCACCAAGAACAACATCTGCAAGGAGTTTGTATGTTTTCCCCCTGCTTGCGTGATTTTCCTCTGGGTTGTCTAGTTTCCTCCCACACTCCACAGACATACAGATAGGGAATTTAGATTGTGAGCCCTTATGGGGACAGTAATGATCACGTATGTAAAGCGCTGTGACATTAATAGCACCATATAAATACATTAAATAAATTGAGTGGTACATTTACGTTGTCCCTCTCTATAGCCTGGTCTTGGGGTTTTATGGTTACATGTTCCTATCTTGTAAGATCTCATACTTTTTCCTTTCTTCCTTTTCAGATCTAATTGATTTAACTTTTACTTTTCTATGCATCGAATAATTATTCTCCTTTTCCACAGGCTCATGACCATATATCTCCATATTATATGACTTTACTACTTGGTATGTTCTCACCATATCAAATAGTAGCTTGCTTCATCTTTTGACCCATTATCGCTGATCTCCGTATGCCAAATATCCCAATAGTTATATAAATGTTTCTCATATATTTACTGTACACATAATATATATATCCATCATGAGATTTTGTCAGTCTTATTTGCATTTATTATTTTTGTCTTCTAATTTTTCTTTTATATTTTTGATTTCACGGTTATTATGCAGAGAATACTTGATAAAGGCCCAGATAGGGCGAAATGTTGTACATTTAGAAATTTGATGTGATTGAAAAATAAACCTATGTAAAGTATTTATCTACGAGCCACCAATTATTTACGCACAAATTACTTGCACTTTGAAACACTTTACTCCTTGTTTGTTTGCAAAAGATTATTCCTGACATTTATTACTATTTTTCTTTTGCGCAAACAAGGTTTACAGTGAGCAAGCATATTCTCTTTGCACTATATATTTTTTTGGCTATTGCTCCTGCTATACAGATGTCATTCTTCACTTTATCTTACAGTGCCATGAGCAGTGACCGTAGGCTCCCCGGACTTGCCTCTATGGCTAAAAACCAGTGGCTCCCTGAAGGAATAAAGTTCATTTTCTCCCAGTAACTGTGCTTTATTGATGCCTGCCGTACAGCATTTTAACGCCGTTCACCTGCCGATTACCTCAATAGCATTTGTGGACATGACAGGTTCTTTATAATGCTGTTTTCCATTACACCAGTGTCTATCAGAGCTTACCTTTAGCAGTGTTCAGCATGGCTATGGGAATCTGTAATCTTTCTATCATTGTCACAGTTAGGCGGGCTTTGCACACTACGACATCGCAGGCCGATGCTGCGATGCCGAGTGCGATAGTGCCCGCCCCCGTCGCAGCAGCGATATGTGGTGATAGCTGGCGTAGCGAAAGTTATCGCTACGCCAGCTTCACACACACACTCACCTGCCGTGCGACGTCCCTGTGGCCGGCGACCCGCCTCCTTGTTAAGGGGGCGGGTCGTGCGGCGTCACTGCGACGTCACACGGCAGGCGGCCAATCAGAGCGGAGGGGCGGAGATGAGCAGGATGTAAACATCCTGCCCACCTCCTTCCTTCCGCATATCCTACGGAAGCCGCAGTGAGGCCGGTAGGAGACGTTCCTCGCTCCTGCGACTTCACACACAGCGATGTGTGCGGCCGCAGGAGCGAGGAACAACATCGGACCATTGCGTCAGCGTAATTATGAATTACGCCGACGCTGTACCGATGATACGATTACGACGCTTTTGCGCTCGTTAATCGTATCATCCAGCCTTTACACACTGCGATGTCGCATGCGATGCCGGAAGTGCGTCATTTTCAATTTGACCCCACCGACATCGCACCTGCGATGTCACAGTGTGCAAAGTGCCCCTTAGAGTTGTGGCGAATGAGCTGTAATTATGAGCAGAATATTTCTATTATTTTTGCATAGGTTGTAAGACCTTTTGGCATTTTTATTTCACAATGTCACCAAGAATTCTGCTGTTCTAAGACCTGTAACACATTCAGATTTATTGAGGGAGGAAACTAAAATACCCAGAGGCAACTTACACAAGGAGAACATACACGTTCCATTAATGTGCCCCAGACCAGAACTAATCTACATTATCCATCCTTGGGAAAAGGAAAGTGGTATTTTTTTAGTGTGATGTATAGTAAAACATACCGCCGTCTTGTTTTTGTGGGGATAATGCTGATTATGATACATTGATTCCCAGTATATAGTTTATTCTTGAAATCTGTATGTTTTATCAGTTAGAAGCAACAGTCAGCAGCAGGACCAAATTAAAGGCATAGAGCACATTATAGAAAATTAATTTCCACTAGGCCCCTTTCACACGTCTGTATAAATCAGGTAAGTGAAAAAATGGTACCAGTGTCATCAGTAATTTTTACAGATGGTAAAGAAATAAAGAAATTACAAAGCTTTTCCAATACTTTACAATCTTAAAGGGAACCTGTCAGGTGTAATATACACCCAGAGCCACGAGCAGTTCTGGGTGCATATTGCTATTCCCTGCCTAAAGGTGGTGTCACACACAGCGACGACGACAACGACGTCGCTGCTACATCACCATTTTCTGTGACGTTGCAGCGACGTCCCGTCGCTGTCGCTGTGTGTGACATCCAGCAACGAGCTGGCCCCTGCTGTGAGGTCGTTGCTCGTTGCTGAATGTCCTGCTTCATTTTTTCGTCGTCGCTCTCTCGCTGTGACGCACACATCGCTGTGTATGACAGCGAGAGAGCGACGAAATGAAGCGAGCAGGGAGCAGGAGCCGGCGTCTGGCAGCTGCGGAAAGCTGTAACCACTGTAAACATTGGGTAACCAAGGGAAGACCTTTCCCTGGTTACCCGATATTTACCTTCGTTACCAGCCTCCGCCGCTCTTGCTGCTAGTGCCGGCTCCTACTCTGTGCACATGTAGCTGCAGTACACATCGGGTTAATTAACCCGATGTGTACTGTAGCTAGGAGAGCAAGGAGCCAGCGCTAAGCAGTGTGCGCGGCTCCCTGCTCTCTGCACTGTGACATGTAGCTGCAGTACACATCGGGTTAATTAACCCGATGTGTACTGTAGCTAGGAGAGCAAGGAGCCAGCGCTAAGCAGTGTGCGCGGCTCCCTGCTCTCTGCACATGTAGCGACGTTATGATCGCTGCTGCGTCGCTGTGTTTGACAGCTAAGCAGAGATCATAACAGCGACTTACAAGGTCGCTGTTACGTCACAGAAAATGGTGACGTAACAGCGATGTCGTTGTCGTTATGTGTGACACCAGCTTAACTGTCCCTCTTTACACTAGCATAGATAAAGAGATCTTTAGAAAAAGCATTTTTAAAGATCTTTTACCGTATGCTATTGAGCGCGGGCACTAGCCCCCTAGGCGTTAGTTCCCTTGCTAGTCTGCTCAATTAGCATGCTTGTACACCCCTGTGGGCGTGCTATCATGCTAATAAATGTGCAGTGTCAGAGGATGATCTCACTCACCTCTCTGCTGCCATCGCCACCCAACACTGTATTTCGGCTCATTGCGCATGACCCCGGAGTTTCGGTCATGTGCACTACTTCAGTTTCAAGCCAGGACACATACACCCAGCTTCCTAGTGTGGAGAGGTGAGTGAGATCATCCTCTGCACATTCATTAGCATGTTAGCACACCCACAGGGGCGTACTAACATACTAATGGAGCCGACTAGCCGGCGCAACTAATGCCCAGAGGACTAGTCCCCTCGCTCATTAGCATATGCTATAAGATCTTTAGAAATACTTTTTCTAAAGATCTCTTTATCTATGCTAGTGTATACAGGGACAGTTAGGCAGGGATTAGCAATATGCACCCAGAACTGCTTGTGGTTCTGGGTGCATATTGGGCCTGACAGGTTCCCTTTAAAGACTTAGAGCATACAGATTACACACCATCCATGTGCTGTACGTGTTTTTCATGGAACCATAGACATGTATTGGCCCTTGTCATCCATGCTGCCTGTAAAAAATGGACATGCCTCCATGTGGTTTACATAGACACATGGTTTGTGTAAAACTCGGTCATGTGAGCAGCCCCATAGGCAGAGTTGCCAACCGTCCAGAAATTCCAGGACAGTCTGAAAAAAGGTCAGTAAAAAAATTCAAGGCGTCCCTAATTTTTTTAAGCTACAGTAGACATGTATCCCTTATAATCATAATGATTTATTATCATTATCTGTAATTATGTCCGTCATCATGGGCTCCATCCTCTGATAATGTCATATGACCAGGGCCTTTCTTGTAGCTATGTCCCCCATCATGGGCACCATCCTATCACAATGTCCTCCATCCTGACCCCTTTCTGTAAGAATTGCGCCCTATTATGGGATTCTTCCTGTAATAAAAGCCTCCATCATGGGACCCTTCTTGTAATAATGTACTCCTTCCTAGCTCTTTCCTAAAATCATGGCCCCAATGATGAACCCATTCCTGTAATAATAACTTCCATTCTTGACACTTTCTGTAATAACGTCCCCCATCCTGGGCCTCTGCCTACAATAATAGCATCCATCCTGGGCCCCTTCCAGATATAATATCCTTTATCCTGGGGCCCTTCAAGTAATAATGTTAACTGCTCTGTTGCTCCTTTACCACACATTTTAAAAAGACAAAATTCTTCCTTTCTCTGCTCTGCTCCCACAACATGCAGTGTTCTCTTCAACAGCCAGTGAAGTGGCAGGCAATTGACTTCGGTGTGGCCCGCCATGGGTGGCATTCGATGTCACTGCCATGTGCTGCCCATGACAGATTTGACCACGTCAAATGCTGGCCTCTGCACCAGCTATGGAAGAGGATGCTTCATGCTGCGGGATCTGGGGATAGGTAAGAGTGGCTGAAGATATATAATGCAGTACAGAAAACTGATAGGTCTCTGCACCGCAATACACTTCAGTTGAATGTGCATTTATGCAACTCTGAAATAGTATGTCACAGGACACAAATACTTCATCTCTAATGGAAATAAGGAATCTTCTCCTTATTGATAGCAGAGAGAAAATATTATCTCCGTACGCAACACTATTCATTGTACAAAATCCATTACACCAAGGCCAGTATACTTTTAATACCATAAAAAGGGACAAATACCACCCAACCATGACCAGATCACATAGTGATTGAATAATACTACCATAATGATCTTGAACAAAAACCCCAGTACTAACATTAATATTATTACCAGTGACATAATACACAGGAGCACTGTAGATAGTTTATATTATACAGTGCAAGTAAATGGATAAATCCAGTGACTCACCTCAAATTGAAGTCATTTATTTTAGGCTTTTCGTTTTCATCCTGCACAGACTGTCAAGACTTCTTCAAGCCAAGACTCGTCTCTACAGAATGTAGCACACAGACATCTATGGCCAATCTTTTCTAGAGCATCCTCCCCACTTGTTCTCTACTTTTACCCTTTGCCACATGATGAAGAAAATAACCTGATTACCTGCACAGTAACAGTACCTCAATTTTATTCTTTCCACAATAATAATATCTCCAAAAATAAATTGTATTACAGTAGCGATGTCCCTATATCTAACCTTCTCTCAGTGGAAATGCCCCTCTCTGCAACCCCCATAAAGAATTGATGCATTACTTCCCTTTTGTGGCCCCTAAACAATTGTAAAATTCCTTTGTGCCACCATACAGTATTATTATCTGTATTTGTGCACAAATACAGCAGTAATGTCCCCCGCCCCATATTCACCCATACAGTGATAACGTACACCTTTTCTGCCTTGACACAGTTAGAACATCCCAAATTGTGGCTCTATGAAATTAATAATGTACGAGGTTTCAAGGGGGCATTGTTTATGTTTGGGCCCATAATGATGGATATTATTCATGTGCCACATTATGGCCTCATACATTATTGAAGTCCTCAGTTGGAGCCCCATACAGGGTTACCCATTTTGACCTTCCATATAGTAATATTTCCCACTCTGGCCCCAGTTAGTAATGATTTTCCCGATTTTGGCCCCATTTATTAATATCCCCAATTTTGACTACTACATAGTAATAATATCCACTATTGTGGCCCCCATACTGTATAATGTCCCTCTCTGTCGCCCCCATACAGTATATGGTCCCCCATTATGACCCCTCTATAGTATAATGTCTCACTCTGTAGCCCCCATATAATAAAATGTCATCTCTGTGGACCCAACACAGTATAATGTCCCCCTCTGGCAATAATGTTCCATGGCAATTCAAACAAACAAAAATATTGAATTATCCCACTCACCTGTCCCCACTCCCACAGCAAACAACTCTTTTTGCCTTTTCTATTATCTATTATCGTGGGTGGCGATATTCAGTAATGTCATGCGCCACTTGCAATGTCACCTGCTGCTGGTGGCCTGTTGGCGTGTAAATGTATCGCAAAGTGGGGAGCCAATGGCTCCCAGCTCCGCAATTCTTTTCAGCTTGATTTGCATCTGAAGCACATCCCATTGGAAATAGCTCTGATACTAATGGTACCCCCCGCCTCTTCAGCACTCTGGTCCCAGATGCGGTTCCACTGGTCATCTGGTGTGCCAATGCGGGCCTGGGTCAAGTAACTGGCAGGTGTATAATAAGAACAATTGTGCACTAACTGACAATAAATGGAGTTGTACTTTGCAGCTCTGCTTAAAGTTTTTTATATCTGGCCACCACTGGAGCAAGTAACAGCTTGTAGGTGGGCTTGTCAGGTGACAGACCCCCTTTATCGGATACATGACACTTATGACACCATTTATTTCCACTACATCTATCGATTATTAATATGTAGTAACCAGACAACCCCTATAAAGTCTATGATCTCCATGACATACTAATTATATCACTCAAGCTTTTTTTTTTATTATATGATGTGCATTATACAACACTAATAGCAAAACCGCACAAATGATTATGAATACAGCACAGGTAGGACAAAAAGAATTTACTTTAAACACATCTGCAGGCACTAAATGTGACATTTTAAGAAAAAACACAGCAGCTTCAGTTTATCAACTGATTGATGCAAAAAGTCAGACTGATACAGTTTTTAATAAAAAAGTACAGCTCTGTGCAGAGATTGCATGCCTGTATAATCTGAAATTGTCATAAAAGGCCTCGTCTGTTATCTGTGAAGAAATATTTGTCTACAAAGGTGTCCCTACGTGACAATTTACCTATTCCTCTGGGAGATTGGACAACTTTAAAGTAGTGAAAGTTTTCTACAATTTCATATGTAATGCTCGTAACCAGGGAAAGTTCCCTCAGCCTGTCACAAAACATTGATGATATCTCATTTCTATTACAAGGAACATATTGAGGCGGCTAGGAAGCCATCCTTTGGAGTAACCTTTTAGTTTTTAAACAATACAGAAATAATCCTAAATCCTAATCCTAGAGAGGTATGGCTATTGCTTCTTCTCTTGAGGAGCTAGATAATGGCACTTGTGGACAGTTTCTGTGAACTGCCAGCAATAAAACAGTTTACATCATTATCTACTGTGTAATCTTATGCACAATCAGGTGTTAAATAGTATTCAGATGGGATCCATGGGAATCGGCTGCTACATTTCCTATAGATTTATTGGTTGAATGTTGAGATGTACAGGAGAAGGTTGACATCATAAAAATGTTATGTAGACTGTGAGTCCTCATGGGCAGGGTTCTCTTTCCTCCTGTACCAGTCTGTTCCTTGTATTGTCCATGATTATTGTATTTGTTCCCACTTTGTATATCCCTTTTCACATGTTAAGTGAAATGGAATAAATAGCGCTATAATAATAAATAATAATAATAATAATAATAATAATGTCACTACTAGGTAAAGGTAATCCAAGAAAGTATGTGTGATAATAAGCCAAATAAGCCAGTATAATAGGAGGGTTGACTGGTCCCCATTAGGCTCTCTGTAACGCTTTGCAGGTCTTGCTCAAAGATATTAAAAAGTTAAGTCTTTCCTCCGGTCTCTAAAATAAAGTCAGGTCACCTGCTATTCCGCATCTCAGACTCTAGTCACAGTACACTGCCTGTCCTACAATCAACAATGCGCTCTGGCCATCAACCACTGATGCTACACTGATAGCTACATGATAACTGATAACCAAGTTTACATTGCCATCCAATTTATAGAAAATCCTCCAATGGACAGGTTTCTGGACTTACTATACAGTATATCTACACAGGCCTACCACTGGACTGACACCAAGCAGTCTGTCCCCACTCATTCTCCCTCAGTCCCACAGGTCTAAAGTGTGTCGCCCAGTGAATGGGCAACTTGGTCCCAGGCAATGTACCACTGGGGAATGTAACTTTGGTGGCCGTTGCCCACTCCCGTGCCCTGGGTGCTTTTTAATGGGGAGTATTTACAGGCGAGATTAAAGTCTTTTGTGTGACGCAACCTGCGGGTTGAGGTCAATATGGGGGAACCGATGCTGCTGGATTGGTGACTCCTAGGGCTGGTGGTAATGGCAGCTATGGTGGTAGGCCCTCTGCAGGCAGGGCTCAGCAGGAGATTTATGATGGAGTAATAAGGGAGGCCACACCGTGAGTTGAAATTAACAGTCTCTTCTCACTCTTGACTAGAGTTGAGCGCGGTTCGCGGTTCGTGGTTCTCCAGTTCACGGTTCGAGTGATTTTGGGGGCTGTTCTAGATCGAACTAGAACTCGAGCTTTTTGCTAAAAGCTCGATAGTTCTAGTTACGTTCGAGAACGGTTCTAGCAGCAAAAAAAACAGCTAATTCCTAGCTGGCTTTCCGCTATAATAGTGTAAGTCACTCTGTGACTCACACTATTATGACATTTCAGTGTATAGTGTGCGGGAACAGCGCATTCAGATCACTGCTGTATGGATAATGGCGATCACCATTTTTTTTTGTTTTTCCTTGTCCTCCTTCCCTAAGCGCGCGCGTGTAGTGGGGCGGACCAGCATGTCAGCCAATCCCAGGCACACACACAGCTAAGTAGACTTTTAGCCAGAGAAGCAACGGCATGTGTGATAGGATGTCCATGTCACATGTCCCTGCATTATAAAACCGGACATTTTCCTCCAGCACGTCATTATCTGCCTTCTGCGTCCTTGGTGTCAGACATCACTGGCGCAGCTCCTATCGCCGATACTGCTGTATACGCTTCATACACAGCGCTGGACAGCTTAGGGATAGCACTTTCTATCAGTCCTTTTAAGGGCTCATACCAGCAGGGTCAGAGCCATAGGTGACAGAGTTTAAAACAGAGTTTAACAGCTACACAAGATGACAGCGTCTGTGTAGCTAAGGTCTGGGATTTCCTCGCTGCATTTCCCCATTAGGAGGGATAGAAAGGCAGGCTTCCGTTCCTCTACCCAGAGACCCACAACCCTGCCACTGTACCCTCATGCCCTTTGCACACTCCAACTCATTGTTACTAAGCCATTATACTAGCAAACACTGAGTGAACTTAGTGGCATCCTAAACGTGGCAATTGGACTTCTGTATAGTCCCACTAGTGCAAAGATATTTGCAGCACGTCTGCCTGCATTGCACATTCAAACTCATTGTAACTAAGCCATTATACTAGCAAACACTGAGTGAACTTAGTGGCATCCTAAACGTGGCTATTGGACTTCTGTATAGTCCCACTAGTGCAAAGATATTTGCAGCACGTCTGCCTGCATTGCACACTCAAACTCATTATAACTAAGCCATTATACTAGCAAACACTGAGTGAACTTAGTGGCATCCTAAACGTGGCTATTGGACTTCTGTATAGTCCCACTAGTGCAAAGATATTTGCAGCACGTCTGCCTGCATTGCACACTCCAACTCATTGTAACTAAGCCATTATAGTAGCAAACACTGAGTGAACCTAGTGGCATCCTAAACGTGGCTATTGGACTTCTGTATAGTCCCACTAGTGCAAAGATATTTGCAGCACGTCTGCCTGCATTGCACACTGAAACTCATTGTAACTAAGCCATTATACTAGCAAACACTGAGTGAACTTAGTGGCATCCTAAACGTGGCTATTGGACTTCTGTATAGTCCCACTAGTGCAAAGATATTTGCAGCACGTCTGCCTGCATTGCACAATCAAACTCATTATAACTAAGCCATTATACTAGCAAACACTGAGTGAACTTAGTGGCATCCTAAACGTGGCTATTGGACTTCTGTATAGTCCCACTAGTGCAAAGATATTTGCAGCACGTCTGCCTGCATTGCACACTCCAACTCATTGTAACTAAGCCATTATACTAGCAAACACTGAGTGAACCTAGTGGCATCCTAAACGTAGCTATTGGACTTCTGTATAGTCCCACTAGTGCAAAGATATTTGCAGCACGTCTGCCTGCATTGCACACTCAAACTCATTATAACTAAGCCATTATACTAGCAAACACTGAGTGAACTTAGTGGCATCCTAAACGTGGCTATTGGACTTCTGTATAGTCCCACTAGTGCAAAGATATTTGCAGCACGTCTGCCTGCATTGCACACTCAAACTCATTATAACTAAGCCATTATACTAGCAAACACTGAGTGAACTTAGTGGCATCCTAAACGCGGCTATTGGACTTCTGTATAGTCCCACTAGTGCAAAGATATTTGCAGCACGTCTGCCTGCATTGCACACTCCAACTCATTGTAACTAAGCCATTATAGTAGCAAACACTGAGTGAACCTAGTGGCATCCTAAACGTGGCTATTGGACTTCTGTATAGTCCCACTAGTGCAAAGATATTTGCAGCACGTCTGCCTGCATTGCACACTGAAACTCATTGTAACTAAGCCATTATACTAGCAAACACTGAGTGAACTTAGTGGCATCCTAAACGTGGCTATTGGACTTCTGTATAGTCCCACTAGTGCAAAGATATTTGCAGCACGTCTGCCTGCATTGCACACTCAAACTCATTATAACTAAGCCATTATACTAGCAAACACTGAGTGAACTTAGTGGCATCCTAAACGTGGCTATTGGACTTCTGTATAGTCCCACTAGTGCAAAGATATTTGCAGCACGTCTGCCTGCATTGCACACTCCAACTCATTGTAACTAAGCCATTATACTAGCAAACACTGAGTGAACCTAGTGGCATCCTAAACGTGGCTATTGGACTTCTGTATAGTCCCACTAGTGCAAAGATATTTGCAGCACGTCTGCCTGCATTGCACACTCAAACTCATTGTAACTAAGCCATTATACTAGCAAACACTGAGTGAACCTAGTGGCATCCTAAACGTGGCTATTGGACTTCTGTATAGTCCCACTAGTGCAAAGATATTTGCAGCACGTCTGCCTGCATTGCACACTCAAACTCATTATAACTAAGCCATTATACTAGCAAACACTGAGTGAACTTAGTGGCATCCTAAACGTGGCTATTGGACTTCTGTATAGTCCCACTAGTGCAAAGATATTTGCAGCACGTCTGCCTGCATTGCACACTGAAACTCATTGTAACTAAGCCATTATACTAGCAAACACTGAGTGAACCTAGTGGCATCCTAAACGTGGCTATTGGACTTCTGTATAGTCCCACTAGTGCAAAGATATTTGCAGCACGTCTGCCTGCATTGCACACTCAAACTCATTATAACTAAGCCATTATACTAGCAAACACTGAGTGAACTTAGTGGCATTCTAAACGTGGCTATTGGACTTCTGTATAGCCCCACTAGTGCAAAGATATTTGCAGCACGTGAGCCTGCATTGCACACTCCAACTCATTGTTACTAAGCCATTATACTAGCAACACTGAGTGAACCTAGTGGCATCCCAAACGTGGCTATTGGACTTCTGTATAGTCCCACTAGTGCAAAGATATTTGCAGCACGTCTGCCTGCATTGTACACTCAAACTCATTGTAACTAAGCCATTATACTAGCAAACACTGAGTGAACTTAGTGGCATCCTAAACGTGGCTGTTGGACTTTTGTATTGTCCCAGTAGTGCAAAGATATTTGCAGCACGTCTGCCTGCATTGCACACTCCAACTCATTGTAACTAAGCCATTATACTAGCAAACACTGAGTGAACCTAGTGGCATCCTAAACGTGGCTATTGGACTTCTGTATAGTCCCACTAGTGCAAAGATATTTGCAGCACGTCTGCCTGCATTGCACACTCAAACTCATTATAACTAAGCCATTATACTAGCAAACACTGAGTGAACTTAGTGGCATCCTAAACGTGGCTATTGGACTTCTGTATAGTCCCACTAGTGCAAAGATATTTGCAGCACGTCTGCCTGCATTGCACACTCCAACTCATTGTAACTAAGCCATTATACTAGCAAACACTGAGTGAACCTAGTGGCATCCTAAACGTGGCTATTGGACTTCTGTATAGTCCCACTAGTGCAAAGATATTTGCAGCACGTCTGCCTGCATTGCACACTCAAACTCATTGTAACTAAGCCATTATACTAGCAAACACTGAGTGAACCTAGTGGCATCCTAAACGTGGCTATTGGACTTCTGTATAGTCCCACTAGTGCAAAGATATTTGCAGCACGTCTGCCTGCATTGTACACTCAAACTCATTATAACTAAGCCATTATACTAGCAAACACTGAGTGAACTTAGTGGCATCCTAAACGTGGCTATTGGACTTCTGTATAGTCCCACTAGTGCAAAGATATTTGCAGCACGTCTGCCTGCATTGCACACTGAAACTCATTGTAACTAAGCCATTATACTAGCAAACACTGAGTGAACCTAGTGGCATCCTAAACGTGGCTATTGGACTTCTGTATAGTCCCACTAGTGCAAAGATATTTGCAGCACGTCTGCCTGCATTGCACACTCAAACTCATTATAACTAAGCCATTATACTAGCAAACACTGAGTGAACTTAGTGGCATCCTAAACGTGGCTATTGGACTTCTGTATAGTCCCACTAGTGCAAAGATATTTGCAGCACGTCAGCCTGCATTGCACACTCCAACTCATTGTTACTAAGCCATTATACTAGCAAACACTGAGTGAACCTAGTGGCATCCCAAACGTGGCTATTTGACTTCTGTATAGTCCCACTAGTGCAAAGATATTTGCAGCACGTCTGCCTGCATTGCACACTGAAACTCATTGTAACTAAGCCATTATACTAGCAAACACTGAGTGAACTTAGTGGCATCCTAAACGTGGCTATTGGACTTCTGTATAGTCCCACTAGTGCAAAGATATTTGCAGCACGTCTGCCTGCATTGCACACTCAAACTCATTATAACTAAGCCATTATACTAGCAAACACTGAGTGAACTTAGTGGCATCCTAAACGTGGCTATTGGACTTCTGTATAGTCCCACTAGTGCAAAGATATTTGCAGCACGTCTGCCTGCATTGCACACTCCAACTCATTGTAACTAAGCCATTATACTAGCAAACACTGAGTGAACCTAGTGGCATCCTAAACGTAGCTATTGGACTTCTGTATAGTCCCACTAGTGCAAAGATATTTGCAGCACGTCTGCCTGCATTGCACACTCAAACTCATTGTAACTAAGCCATTATACTAGCAAACACTGAGTGAACCTAGTGGCATCCTAAACGTGGCTATTGGACTTCTGTATAGTCCCACTAGTGCAAAGATATTTGCAGCACGTCTGCCTGCATTGCACACTCAAACTCATTATAACTAAGCCATTATACTAGCAAACACTGAGTGAACTTAGTGGCATCCTAAACGTGGCTATTGGACTTCTGTATAGTCCCACTAGTGCAAAGATATTTGCAGCACGTCTGCCTGCATTGCACACTCAAACTCATTATAACTAAGCCATTATACTAGCAAACACTGAGTGAACTTAGTGGCATCCTAAACGTGGCTATTGGACTTCTGTATAGTCCCACTAGTGCAAAGATATTTGCAGCACGTCTGCCTGCATTGCACACTCCAACTCATTGTAACTAAGCCATTATAGTAGCAAACACTGAGTGAACCTAGTGGCATCCTAAACGTGGCTATTGGACTTCTGTATAGTCCCACTAGTGCAAAGATATTTGCAGCACGTCTGCCTGCATTGCACACTGAAACTCATTGTAACTAAGCCATTATACTAGCAAACACTGAGTGAACTTAGTGGCATCCTAAACGTGGCTATTGGACTTCTGTATAGTCCCACTAGTGCAAAGATATTTGCAGCACGTCTGCCTGCATTGCACACTCAAACTCATTATAACTAAGCCATTATACTAGCAAACACTGAGTGAACTTAGTGGCATCCTAAACGTGGCTATTGGACTTCTGTATAGTCCCACTAGTGCAAAGATATTTGCAGCACGTCTGCCTGCATTGCACACTCCAACTCATTGTAACTAAGCCATTATACTAGCAAACACTGAGTGAACCTAGTGGCATCCTAAACGTGGCTATTGGACTTTTGTATAGTCCCACTAGTGCAAAGATATTTGCAGCACGTCTGCCTGCATTGCACACTCAAACTCATTGTAACTAAGCCATTATACTAGCAAACACTGAGTGAACCTAGTGGCATCCTAAACGTGGCTATTGGACTTCTGTATAGTCCCACTAGTGCAAAGATATTTGCAGCACGTCTGCCTGCATTGCACACTCCAACTCATTGTAACTAAGCCATTATACTAGAAAACACTGAGTGAACCTAGTGGCATCCTAAACGTGGCTATTGGACTTCTGTATAGTCCCACTAGTGCAAAGATATTTGCAGCACGTCTGCCTGCATTGCACACTCAAACTCATTGTAACTAAGCCATTATACTAGCAAACACTGAGTGAACCTAGTGGCATCCTAAACGTGGCTATTGGACTTCTGTATAGTCCCACTAGTGCAAAGATATTTGCAGCACGTCTGCCTGCATTGCACACTCAAACTCATTATAACTAAGCCATTATACTAGCAAACACTGAGTAAACTTAGTGGCATCCTAAACGTGGCTATTGGACTTCTGTATAGTCCCACTAGTGCAAAGATATTTGCAGCACGTCTGCCTGCATTGCACACTGAAACTCATTGTAACTAAGCCATTATACTAGCAAACACTGAGTGAACTTAGTGGCATCCTAAACGTGGCTATTGGACTTCTGTATAGTCCCACTAGTGCAAAGATATTTGCAGCACGTCTGCCTGCATTGTACACTCAAACTCATTGTAACTAAGCCATTATACTAGCAAACACTGAGTGAACTTAGTGGCATCCTAAACGTGGCTGTTGGACTTTTGTATTGTCCCAGTAGTGCAAAGATATTTGCAGCACGTCTGCCTGCATTGCACACTCCAACTCATTGGAACTAACCCATTATACTAGCAAACACTGAGTGAACCTAGTGGCATCCTAAACATGGCTATTGGACTTCTGTATAGTCCCACTAGTGCAAAGATATTTTCAGCACGTCTGCCTGCATTGCACACTGAAACTCATTGTAACTAAGCCATTATACTAGCAAACACTGAGTGAACCTAGTGGCATCCTAAACGTGGCTATTGGACTTCTGTATAGTCCCACTAGTGCAAAGATATTTGCAGCACGTCTGCCTGCATTGCACACTGAAACTCATTGTAACTAAGCCATTATACTAGCAATTTATGCTGCCAGTTTAAAGGGCCGTAGTTGCATTGTCAGGGATATTTATTCTTTATTATTCTGCTGTTAATAAAGCTAGACCACCGCTGCAATCTACACCACCTCTCAATTTTTACTACCACATTTTCAGTGCACAATCTTGTCGCAATCAACATGAGTGGCAAAATGACAGATGCTGTGGAAAGGGGAAGAGGCGTGGTGGAAAAGGAAAAAAAGGGTTTGTCCGTGGGGAAGGTGGCAAAGCTCCATTAACATCTGCTGAAGATAGACCATCTACCAGCAAAAGTAAGATGTCTACTACTTACCGTGGACAATCCGATGTGCTCCCTTTTTTACGGACACAAACAACAGGAACAAAGGTAGATGATGGCCAAAAAAAGAAAATGCTTGAATGGATCTCAAGTGGTCCAACAAGTGCCCTCTCAGCCACCTCAAGTACCGTATCCAAAAAACACCAGTCCTCTGAGTTGTCATCCCAATCAAACTTGCTTTCTCCCAGCTCTGAAGTCTCCATCAGCCCTGCACAGTATGGTGGAACTGAGATGGCTGAGTCTGCAGAGCTGTTCAGTCACACTATAGCCTGGGAATCAGAGGTCTGCTTCCAAGCTACAGTGAGTACAGACCAGGAAATGGTCTGCAGTTATGCCCAGAATCTTTGTGACTCTGATTCAGGCCGTGAGGACCAAGTTTCTGAGCATAATGTTGACCCTTTGTCACAAACTGTAACACCTGTGGTTATAGACAATGAGGAACATACTGATGACGATGAGACGCAGATACCAGATTGGGATGACAACTTAAATATTCGGTCAGGGCAAGAAGAGGCTCGGTCTGAGGGTGAGGGGAGTGCAAACTAGAGATGAGCGAACCGGTCGCGGTTCGGCTCGAGGTCGGTTCGCCGAACGGAGCTCCCGTTCGAGTTCGGTTCGTCGAACGTTCGACGAACCGAACTCGAACCAATAGGCTATAATGGGAGGCAATCACAAACACATAAAAATGCATTATAAATGTACACATACAGTTAATAAACATTGCCATAACACTTACCGGCCCCCGCGATCCCTCCTGCACTCTGTCTCCTGCCGCTATTCCATCCGATGATCGCTGAATCCTCCCGGTGACCGGCACTGCCAGCAGAGATGCAGGACCTATTGTGACGTCAAAATAGCCATGTGACCAGTCACGCCGCAAATTATCTCATTGGCTACAGACTGGTCACATGACTATGACGCGTCATGTAGGACCTGCGAGTGCATCGCTCCGGTACACGGTGCACATGTGTGTATCGCCGTGTACCGGCGACATGCTCTAGCACACGGTTGACTCCCCGTTCCGTTAGGGACCGGCTGACACAGCCGGTCATTAACGGAGATCACCGTTGCCATAGACACGCAGTTAGCGGTGACGTCACCGCTAACCGCGGCTCCGGGAGCACCGTTGCTATGGTAACACGTCTGTCAGCGTTACCGCTGTTACCGCTAGCAGCACTGATTACTCATGGAGTGAAGGCTGCACGCTGCTTCTCGTGCAGCTTTCACGGAGTGAATGCTCCACGGGAAGCAGCGTCTTCCCCCATGCAGCAGTGATGTAGCAGAGCTGCATTTGTTGAACGAGAAAGACAGAAGACCATGGATCGTGGAGGGCTGACAGGGGGTAATAAAGATGGAGTCTCTAATGTGTCTGTGTATTTATTTCTATTAAAGTATTTTTTCTCTGTGTGGTGTCTTTTTTTTAACCCTTTATTGGAGATTCTTAATGGCCGGGTCAAACGTGCCTGACATTAAGAATCTCTGGCTTAATACTAGCTAGTAAAACAAAGCCAGTATTAACTCATGATTACCCAACAAGCCACCCGGCTCCAGGGCTGTTGGAAGAGTTGGATACAGCACCAGATGATGGCGCTTCTATGAGAGCGCCATTTTCTGGGACGGCTGCGCACTGAAATTCGCAGCAGAGGCGCCCAGAAACCTCGGGCTAACCTGTGCTGCGGATTCTAATCCCCAGCTGCCTAGTTGTACCTGGCTGGACACAAAAATGGGGCGAAGCCCACGTCATTTGTTTTTTAATTATTTCATGAAATAAGTGAAATAATTAAAAAAAACGGGCTTTCCTATATTTTTGGTTCCCAGCCGGCTACAAATAGGCAACTGGGGGTTGGAGGCAGCCCGTGGCTGCCTGCTGTACCTGGCTAGCATACAAAAATATAAGCCCATGTCATTTTTTTGGTGGGCAAAAAATGTCTGCATACAGTCCTGGATGGAGTATGCTGAGCCTTATAGTTCTGCAGCTGCTGTCTGCTCTTCTCCATACAGACAGACAGCAGCTGCAGAACTACAAGGCTCAGCATACTCCATCCAGGACTGTATGCAGAAGTTTTTTGCCCCCTTTTTTCGCCATATTTTTGTAGGCTAGCCAGGTACAGCAGGCAGGTACGGCTGCCCCCAACCCCCAGTTGCCTATTTGTACCCGGCTGGGAACCAAAAATAAAGGGAAGCCCTTTTTTTATTATTTCATGAATTTCATGAAATAATTAGAAAACAAATGACGTAGGCTTCGCCCCATTTTTGTGTCCAGCCAGGTACAACTAGGCAGCTGGGGATTGGAATCCTCAGCACAGGTTGGCCTGAGCTTCCTGGGCCCCACTGCTGCGAATTGCAGACCGCAGCCGCCTTAGAAAATGGCATTTTCATAGAAGCGCCATCTTCTGGCGCTGTATCCAACTCTTCCAGCACCTGCCTGCTATACCTGGCTAGCATACAAAAATATGGCGAAGCTCACTTCCTTTTTTTGTAGTTTTTTGGCAAAAAAAATAAAAAATGCTTCCCTGGATTTTCCATTGCCAGTGAAGGTAACACCAAGCAGTGGGGGTTAGCAGCCAGTAGCTGCTTGGATTACCCTTAGCTAGCAATACAAAAAATGCAGTGGGAGCCCATATATATTTTTTTTAATTATTTATTTAAATAACTAAAAACAAAATGGGCTTCCCTGTATTTTGATTGCTGGACATCACAGTGCTGTAAAAATAAATCTTTAAAAAAATGACGTAGCGCTCCGCGGTATTTTTGATTCTCAGCGCAGATAAAGCAGACAGCTATGGGTTGCCACCCCCATCTGCCTGCCGTTACCTTGGTTGGCAATCAAAATACAAGGAAGCCCATTAATTTTTTCTATTTAAAAAATAGTTAAAAAAAAAAATGACGTTGGGTTCCCCCATTTTTGATAGCCAGCTAGGGTAAAGCAGACAGCTGTAGCCTGAAAACCCCAGCTGGCAGCTTTACCGTGGTTGGGGATCCAATGTGGAGGTCCCCTCAGGCTCTTTTTTATAATTATATTATAAATATTAATAATTACACAATAAAAGTAAAGTCCCCCCCAAGTTGGATCACCAGCCAAGGTAAAGCGGACAGCTGTGGTCTGGTATTCTCAGGGTGGGAAGGTCCATAGTTATGGGGCCTTCACAGCCTAAAAATAGCAGGCCGCAGGCACCCCAGACGTGGCGCATCCACTAGATGCGCCAATCCTGGCGCTTCACCCCAGCTCATCCCGTGCCCTGGTGCAGTGGCAAACGGGGTAATAAATCGGGTTGATACTAGCTGTAAAGTCACCTGAGATCAAGCCCAGCAGTTTGTGATGTCATGGCATCTATTAGATACCCAACATCATAAACTGTCAGTACTAACAAAAAAAAAAATCGACTAAAGAAATTTATTTGAAAAAACAGTCCCCAAAACATTTCCTCTTTCACCAATTTATTGTAAGAAAAAAAATAAAGGGGTCCCACGACGACTCTGGACCGTCTAGAATATGGGGGGGAGACACTCAGGGAACGTATCCCCCATTTTCTAGGAGTGCGGACCCTTCATGTGAGGAGTGTGGGTGCAATGAATCTGCACTCACTCTCCCCGGGTCCACAGCAGCAGAATCCATGTCGTAATGGTTGCTACCAAAGCTGCAATGCCCTGCTCATGAGGTAAGGGCATGCCTAATCAGGAGAACTACTGTAGAGGAAGCTCTGCTCACTGGTATATAGGTGCTCAGAGGTAATAATAGATAAAATTAGTGAGTAACCTCGGCACTCTAAATCTCCCAGACTAAGTCAGTAAGTCACAACGGATAGTAATGCAAAATCACTCTTTATTGGTCCGTATTCAGAAATTTTTTTTTTCGTAAGCATATATGTTTTTGTCCAAAACAAGTTACAAATGACGTTTCGGCCTGAGCCTTCGTCAGATTGGACTTATCTGCATGTAATCATGAAAAATGACAATAATCAGTATCACATAAGAGTGAGAGAACAATAACATAAACTTGAACAATGTAGAGGTACAATTGGGATGCAGCAAAAAAATTGCAACACAGCAAGAAATGAAACACATGATACAAATGTCATAATACAGTACAAGGACAATATAGTAATGACAAATATGGGGTCAGAGTAGGCTTAGACAGCTCTGGTACGAAAGAGATGCCAATCATAAAGTAACATGTGCAGTAGGTGTAGAGCTACACTATGCATGGCAGAGCTAATGGGTAGACCGACCATAGAAAAAGAACGGAGAAAAAGTGGAGAAAAAGTGGAGAAAAAGTTAAGAAAAAATGGAGAAAAAAATTGAGAAAAAGTGGAGAAAAAGTGGAGAAAAAGTGGAGAAAAAATGGAGAAAAAGTGGAGAAAAATGGGAGAAAAAGTGGAGAAAAAGTGGAGAAAAAGTGGAGAAAAAATGGAGAAAAAGTGGAGAAAAAATGGAGAAAAATGGAGAAAAAGTGGAGAAAAAGTGGAGAAAAAGTGGAGAAAAAAATGTAGAAAAAGTGGAGAAAAAATGTAGAAAAAGTGGAGAAAAGGTGGAGAAAAAGTGGAGAAAAAGTGGAGAAGAAGTGGAGAAAAAATGGAGAAAAAGTGGAGAAAAAGTGGAGAAAAAGTGGAGAAAAAGTGGAGAAAAAATGTAGAAAAAGTGGAGAAAAAATGTAGAAAAAGTGGAGAAAAAGTGGAGAAAAAGTGGAGAAAAAATGTAGAAAAAGTGGAGAAAAATTGAGAAAAAGTGGAGAAAAAAATGTAGAAAAAGTGGAGAAAAAATGGAGAAAAAGTGGAGAAAAGGTGGAGAAAAAGTGGAGAAGAAGTGGACAAGAAGTGGAGAAAAAATGGAGAAAAAGTGGAGAAAAAGTGGAGAAAAAATAGAGAAAAAGTGGAGAAAAATATGGAGAAAAAGTGGAGAAAAAGTGGAGAAAAATGTAGAAAAAGTGGAGAAAAAATGGAGAAAAAGTGGAGAAAAAGTGGAGAAAAAGTGGAGAAAAAAATGTAGAAAAAGTGGAGAAAAAATGGAGAAAAAGTGGAGAAAAGGTGGAGAAAAAGTGGAGAAGAAGTGGAGAAGTGGAGAAAAAGTGGAGAAAAAGTGGAGAAAAAAATGTAGAAAAAGTGGAGAAAAAATGGAGAAAAAGTGGAGAAAAGGTGGAGAAAAAGTGGAGAAGAAGTGGAGAAGGAGTGGAGAAAAAATGGAGAAAAAGTGGAGAAAAATGGAGAAAAAGTGGAGAAAAGGTGGAGAAAAAGTGGAGAAGAAGTGGAGAAGGAGTGGAGAAAAAATGGAGAAAAAGTGGAGAAAAATGGGAGAAAAAGTGGAGAAAAAGTGGAGAAAAAATGGAGAAAAAGTGGAAAAAAAGTGGAGAAAAAATGGAGAAAAAGTGGAGAAAAAATGGAGAAAAAGTGGAGAAAAAGTGGAGAAAAAGTGGAGAAAAAAATTTAGAAAAAGTGGAGAAAAAATGGAGAAAAAGTGGAGAAAAGGTGGAGAAAAAGTGGAGAAAAAGTGGAGAAGAAGTGGAGAAAAAATGGAGAAAAAGTGGACAAAAAGTGGAGAAAAAGTGAAGAAAAAGTGGAGAAAAAATGGAGAAAAAGTGGAGAAAAAATGTAGAAAAAGTGGAGAAAAAGTGGAGAAAAAGTGGAGAAAAAATGTCGAAAAAGTGGAGAAAAATGGAGAAAAAGTGGAGAAAAAGTGGAGAAAAAAAAAGTAGAAAAAGTGGAGAAAAAATGGAGAAAAAGTGGAGAAAAGGTGGAGAAAAAGTGGAGAAGAAGTGGACAAGAAGTGGAGAAAAAATGGAGAAAAAGTGGAGAAAAAGTGGAGAAAAAATAGAGAAAAAGTGGAGAAAAAAATGGAGAAAAAGTGGAGAAAAATGTAGAAAAAGTGGAGAAAAAATGGAGAAAAAGTGGAGAAAAAGTGGAGAAAAAAATGTAGAAAAAGTGGAGAAAAAATGGAGAAAAAGTGGAGAAAAGGTGGAGAAAAAGTGGAGAAGAAGTGGAGAAGTGGAGAAAAAGTGGAGAAAAAGTGGAGAAAAAAATGTAAAAAAAGTGGAGAAAAAATGGAGAAAAAGTGGAGAAAAGGTGGAGAAAAAGTGGAGAAGAAGTGGAGAAGGAGTGGAGAAAAAATGGAGAAAAAGTGGAGAAAAATGGAGAAAAAGTGGAGAAAAAGTGGAGAAAAAAATGTAGAAAAAGTGGAGAAAAAAATGGAGAAAAAGTGGAGAAAAGGTGGAGAAAAAGTGGAGAAGAAGTGGAGAAGGAGTGGAGAAAAAATGGAGAAAAAGTGGCGAAAAATGGAGAAAAAGTGGAGAAAAAGTGGAGAAAAAAATGTAGAAAAAGTGGAGAAAAAATGGAGAAAAAGTGGAGAAAACGTGGAGAAAAAGTGGAGAAGAAGTGGACAAGAAGTGGAGAAAAAATGGAGAAAAAGTGGAGAAAAAGTGGAGAAAAAATAGAGAAAAAGTGGAGAAAAAAATGGAGAAAAAGTGGAGAAAAAGTGGAGAAAAAATGTAGAAAAAGTGGAGAAAAAATGGAGAAAAAGTGGAGAAAAAGTGGAAAAAAAAATGTAGAAAAAGTGGAGAAAAAATGGAGAAAAAGTGGAGAAAAGGTGGAGAAAAAGTGGAGAAGAAGTGGAGAAGTGGAGAAAAAGTGGAGAAAAAGTGGAGAAAAAGTGGAGAAAAAAATGTAGAAAAAGTGGAGAAAAAATGGAGAAAAAGTGGAGAAAAGGTGGAGAAGAAGTGGAGAAGAAGTGGAGGAGTGGAGAAAAAATGGAGAAAAAGTGTAGAAAAAGTGTAGAAAAAGTGGAGAAAAAATGGAGAGAAAGTGGAGAAAAGGTGGAGAAAAAGCACTCCCTTTCATCTACTCTATTCTTTTATCCTGCCCCTCCTATCAGAGTTGTAGTGCTACGTTCTCGTTTCACACCTCACAGTCCCACATCTGCTTCAACTTTTTTCTGATGTTGACACCTTCTCCTGTTGAGAGTTATAAAGTGAAACATTCTTCCTCTGAGATGTGGTTATAGGCATGGTGGCATCAATGTGTATAGGGACTTGACAACTGAGGTCCAAAAGTGCATATTAATAACATAACACTACATCATAAGTTCATATTACTGTAACACAGTGTAAAATCTACTCCTTAAAGGAAGTAGTATATGTTTACTCCCTTACATGCCAAGAAACGTGCAATACCATCTATGGCCATAAAAATTGCTTAAAAATTGAACACATCTCTCAATGTTGTGTCTGCAAGAGGCAGAGCTGGACACTTGCAGTAACTACAGACAGCGAAGGATTAGCTGTACAATAAGCCTTATGCTGTTCTTTATCTTTGGCTCCCCACTTCTTTGAACATTACCCTGAGAGACCAGATCTATAGAAAAGACCCCTCTTTTGGGATTCCATTGACAACTGGGTGTTGGTAAGAGAGAAGAACCACCTGAGCACAACCACATACTCACTCCCTTACAAAGATATATATTCAAGACCGTCGACAGTAAATATAAGTCAGCTTCTGCTGAGCTTTGTGCAGAGCCGACGTTTAATTACAGTCAGTGGTCAGGAGGGGACCGTGACCCCCTGCATGCTGCACTCACCGGGGATCCGGTGTAGAATGGTAGTTCTTCCCGGAGACATCATTAGGACCTGATTATATCAGGTCCAGATGATGTTAACCTTTTGTGATCTATGTGCCATGATCAATAGTGATCGTGGCACATAAAAGTCAGAGATAAGCATTGAGCTCCTTCTCTTACCTCCCACGTGACATGATCATGGATGAGCCAAGGATTGTCGTGGAAGTTGGAAATCACATGATGACCTCCAGGTCTGCCATGCATGGTGTGCAGCCTGACACTGACAGTTTAATGCATTGCCAAGCTGCTGTATGACAATGCATTATACCAGCGATCAGACTAAGAAAAGTTAAAGTCCCATATAGGGACTAAGTAAAAAAGTAAAATAAAAGAAAGAAACCTGCAAAATGTAAAAAAAAAAACACAAAAAAATTAAAAAAAAATATACCAAAAAATATATTTATTTATATAAAAACAAAAATTAACAAACAAAAAAAGTACACATATTTAGTATCGCCATGCTCGATAAAACTGTCACTATTTAACCCTTTCAGTAAACAGTTTTAAAATAATGTTGCAAAAAATGCTTTTTCATCATACTGTAGAGAAAAAGTGGAACACAATCAAAAAGTTGAACATAAATAAAAATGGTATTACTGAAAACTACATCTTGTCCCGCAAAAAAACAAGCCGTCACACAGCTCCATCAGTAGAAAAATAAAAAAAGTTATAGCTCTGAGAATACAGCAATGCAAAAAAAAAAAAATGTTTTCTAAAAAATTGTTTTTATTGTGTAAAGGCAGCAAAACTAGAAAATGATATAAATGTGGAATCTCTGTAACCATACTGATTCAAAGAATGAACCTGTGTTGTAACTTTTACCAAACAGTGAACAGCATAAAAAAAATCACAAAAACATTTTCTGATTTGCTGTTTAATGTTAATTCTACCTATCAAAAATGAGAATAAAAAACAAAACAAAAATGTTATGTGCCCGAAAATGGTACAAATAGAAATGAAAACGCAAAAAACAAGACCTCACATGGCTCTCCAAATGCGACATGGCATCTGGTATCTATTCCAGACAATTTTGCGTTCTAAAATTCAAATGGCGCTCCGTCCCTTCCAAGCCGTGTTGTGCACCCAAACAGCAGTTTTCCACCACATGTGACATGTTTGTGTACTCAGGAGAAATTGCACAACAAATTGTGCGTGCATTTTCTCCTGTTACCCTTGAGAAAATTCAAAATTTGAGGTTAATGTAACATTTTTGGGTGAAAAAGTAAAATTATCATTTTTTCCTTCCACATTGCTTCAGTTTCTGTGAAGCCCATGAAAAGATAATAAACTTTATTAGATGTGGTTTGAAGCAGTGTGAGGGGTGTATTTTTTAGAATCGTATCACTTTGGGGTATTCTCTGTCACCTAGGCTCATCAAAGTCACTTCAAATGTGATATGGTCTCTAAAAAAATGGCTTTGTAAATTTTATTGGGAACATGAGAAATTGCTGATAAACTTTGAACCCTTTAACTTCCCAACAAAAAAATGATGTTTCAAACATTTTACTGATATAAAGTAGACATGCGGGAAATGTTATTTAGTTACTATTTTGTGTGACATAACTGATGTATAAGGGTGTAATAATTCAAAGTTTGATAATTGCTAAATTTACAAATTTTTTGCCAAATTTCCGATATTTACACAAATAAATGCAAAATATATTGTCTTAATTTTACCACTATCATGAAGTACTATATGTCACGAAAAAAATCTGAAAATCACTGGGATCCATTAAACCATTCCAGGGTTATAACTTGTCAAAGTGACACTAGTCAGAAATGAAAAAATTGGCTCGGTCACGAAGGCAAAAACACGCTCTGGCACAAAAGGGTTAAATGATATAAGAGCAGTAAAGTAAGTGAATTTTGTTCCAGTTATTAATTGTTTCATGTTATATCTTATATTTTTCCTGGTTGGAGAAGAACTTGAGCACTAGTCCTTCCAGGTCACAATGCATGAACTGCCTAACTATGACCCTCTTAAATGTAATGAGCCACGCAAACCACCCGGTATGATTTATGTACTGGGAGCCTCTATTATATCATGGTAGGCACATGAAATGTAATTGTCAATGATATAAGCACTGTGCTTTTAACATGTAATGTGAGCATGTGTAAACAGGTTCTTAAAGGTCACAAGTCAAGTAACCCATGAGCTCTGTTTCTTTGTAAGTTCGGAGTAGAAAAATAGATGTAAGAGGTAGTTTGGTAACATTACAGCATAAGAAACCACAAATGTGATGAAACACTGGCTACACATAATTCATTATACGCAAAATATGTTCTTCTTATTTCTCTCAGTAGACAAACTCTCGATGATGAGTAGAAGCTGCAGCGCTTCGACTTTCTGTGAATGATATTGAGCAGAAGCATGTAAGCACAATTCAGCGTCACCGAATATGAAAGTGTGGTCATTTCACGGGAGGAGGTGTTTGAAAATAAAAGATTATTTGGTTCATGCATTTTTCAGACCCAGAAAGAAGATCAGTATTTTATGCAAGGATGGACACAAATTGCTGTACATTAGTTTTAGCTCCTCTCCTGCCTGCTCCTTGGAATCGATTGTCCATTAATGTATTTCTCTATGTTTTTTATGAAGCTTTAAATCTGGTTTATAAAGGCTTCCAAAAGGAGGGACAATGCCATAAAACAGACAAATTGGCAGATTTCAAAACTCTTGTTGCATTTATTTCGGACTTTGCTTTCTATTCAATGTTAAAGAACAAAAGATTAAAAAAATATTAGGAACAAAATAAACCTATTCCGAAGCTATTGTATAAATTAGATTTACCAAGAATAAACAGACCAGCTTGTAAGGAATCTCTAGTGATGCTCACATGGGACACATCTAAGAGTAACCAAGAGAAATCCTGCCAGCCACCTTGGGGACTGGCCCTGAATAGAGTAGTGGTACGCACACAAGGTCACCAGAGGCACGTCTTTTTTGTCATATTATGGATACAGCATATTGTTTTATTAACTTCAGCTGGGATGTATCTGATGGAGATGTAGGTCATATGTGATTTAATTTCACTTTAATGATTGGTGGGAACAATCCCTGAGCCGGCTGGTTCACTGTGGGAGTTCTTTGTTCCAATTGCTTGTACATACAGGACCCGAACACCAACTGTATGCATTAAGTAGACTTAAAGAGGACAAATCTTTGACCTTGACTAGTTATTTTTAAAGTCTTGCTCGTCTTAAAATGACAATCTAAAAATAAGTCTATCACATTTAAGACACCTTTCTCCACATTTTCATTACAATGCTAATACATAAGTATACATACCTGTTTATACACCTTTGTAAATTTGTTCATATTTATATATAAAATATAGGCAAAATACTGATGAATAGCCACTCATACATCTACTATCCAAGATGGTGGCAGCTGCTTAGTATCATAGTGATTTACACTTGCGCTGACGTTTATCATGGGGGCCTGCTGCACTCTGGTATCGGGACCAGGTATTGGTAAGTATGAGCTATTTTACAGTGATAATTTTTCGGTAACATGGCAGTCTCAGACTGCAGAGTAGCTAGTTAACTTGGCAACGAACTGTTAACCATACAATTAAAAAATCCATCCCCTTTTAAGAATGGAGAGGATTTTTAATAAGAGATAAATTGCAAAGTTCTGTGCTTTTTATGATCACTTTACAATTTTACCTATTTAAGAACTTGAAATAACCCTTTTATTTCTTTATCACACACGTGTAAGTATCATTTTTAGAAATGTTTTACTCTGTAGAGTAAGGAGGTCTATGTAGTTCTATAAATGTTGCTCTGTATTTACAATTTTCATTTATTTCCTACAGATGCCAGCATATAAAAATCCCAGTGTTGCTTACAGTTTACACAGTGCATAAACTGTAAAACTGATAAGTTGTCTGGAGTTCACAATGTGCAATATTGGGTTAAGTGGATTAAGATAACTCATCATTGTCAGGCTGTTTGATTGAAGTCAAGTTATGCTTTAATGTACATTCATACTTTTTTGGGCTGTGATATGCCAGTGTTACATTATCAGAGTAAATTTAAAGGGGCTGTCCACTAATCGGACAACCACTTTTCAATCTGAGTGTTTGCTACCATTAAAATAAAAAGCCCTGTACTCTCCTGCAGTGCTGGTGCCATTCTAGTGGTGTCGGCACTTGCTCTTCTGGGGCTCTTGTGAAGTTATTATTTCCTGTGAGCCCTGAGCCAAAATCGGTGTCAGCTTCCCTGTCAATGCCATGAGATGAATTTATCATCAAGAAGTCAGAGTTGCAGCTGGCCACTCGATACGTCTAAAGGCGGGGAGAGGGAAGGCGACTCTGATTGGGGCACAGAGGTCGCATGATGTAACAACTTCATTAGAGCCCCAGGAGAGTGAGTGTCTACACAGCTGGAACAGCATTGTCACTGCCATTGGATGAATTGAATATCAAGAAGAAGTCAGAGCTGCAGCTGGCCACTCATTTCCTATTGGTTATACGTCCAAAGGCGGAGAGAGGGAATGCGACTGATTGGGGGGCAGAGCTTGCGTGATGTAACAACTTCATTAGAGCCCCAGGAGAGTGAGTGTCTACAAAGTTGGAACAGCACTGTTACCGTCATTGGATGAATTGAACATCAAGAAGAAGTTAGAGCTGCGGCTGGCCACTCATTTCCTATTGGTGATACGTCTAAAGGTGGGGAGAGGGAAGGCGACTCTGATTGGGATGCAGAAGTCGCTTGATGTAACAACTTCATTAGAGCCCCAGGAGAGTGAGTGCCTACACACCAGCTGGAACAGCACTGTCACTGCCATTGGATGAATTGAACATCAAGAAGAAGCAAGAGATGCAGCTGGCTCACATCCTTTTGGTTTTCAATACATCCAAAGGTGAGAAGAGGGAAGGCAATGCTGACTGAGGTGCAGGGCTGATGTAAAAACTTAATCAGAGCCCTTGGAGAGTGAGTTGCAACACTGCTGGCACGGCACTGGCACAGGCAGTAAGTATAAGTGTTTTTATTTTAATGGGGGCAACAACTCAGATTGAGAAGGGGTTGTCTAAGTATTGAACAACCCCTTTAACCTTTGATACATCTTTATGAGCAGCACTCTGGGACATTGCCAGAAATCTCTCTGAATACCATTTTGCTGAATTTCGATTTTTGGCATGGTACTAGGTAGACAGAAGATGTACAAGAAGCAGCGGCGATACATGTAAAATTGGCCATCTTAAACATATACTAATAACAACAGCTTGACATTGCGTGGCAAAACCATATTCTTATTATTTGCATCATAAATGACTCCCAGCTAGCTATAAGGCTATAAATCTAGGCTTCTGTATAGAAAAGTTCCTCATGCTATGAAGCTTATACCATTCCTTTTAACTCTGGTGAACCTTGTTTAATATTACCCAGTTATATCTGAATCCCTTAGCTGTGAATCCTCCACATCTTGTAAGCCACGGTATACACTCTAGAGTGCTGTAAACTTATGTGTATTTGCAACAGAAGGTTCTCTGAAGCCAGTTCATTTTTTTCTCATGTTCTGGAAGGAGAAGAGTCACTCTTGATACGCTCAGTCCTTTAGTGTGCACAGGGGAAACATTTCAGGCGCTTAGGCTATTGTACGGTGTCTGCCAACCTCTGCTATTCTCATCAACGGCTGTATGAGACGAGCAATTACATCCAGACACACAAAGGAAGGCAGAGGCCAGAACACAGCGATAACGCTTTCATTGCACCAACTAATAGTAATACAGTTTCATAAGCCCATTTATTTTATGGCAATTGCTCGGCCTAGAAGAGTTTGTATAAAATAAAATGCCACTTTATACTCTTAGGACCGTTGTGTGCAGTGTATTATTTGTAACATTATCATTGTTGTACATCAAGGCTTTTACCAGCAATTCAATAACATACAGAAAAAAGGGAAAATCATTGCAATTAGAGAAAAGACTATCTGTGCTTTGAACTGGCAGATCAAGAGAAGAATTACATTACACTGGATTGTTGGTAGATTAATGGTGCAGGCATCCTACAATAACTGCCAGCACTGGCAAAGAAGGATCAAGTCACCACCCAGAAATTAGATAGGGTATTATATAAATCACTGCCATTGATACTGGTCACTTTGGCTCAACAACTGACTATTTATTGCTTTTTGCTTTGTACATTTTTGTGAAAGGCTCCTATCTTATTTTTTTCCAAGACTTTTCTTATTTTTTTAATTTTTGGCAATGGGTTTTTTCAGTATTACAAATTTGATGACCAGAGTTAACCATTGTATGAGATTGGACGGGATTGGACTCTTGACTTCTTTGCCCTTCAGCAAATTAAAGGGGCTACTGTGCTTGAGCGAGTTCTTCAGTTTGTTCAATGCTTACATTATTCCAACTATCTGCGTGACATCTAGTTAAGTGCATTACAGCGTTAAAGTGGATGAGAGACATGAGTTGAACCCCACCAGTCTGATACTGGAGGCCTACTCTACTGTTGGAATAATCAAGATTAGGCTTCATGAAAACTCCTCTAAAGACTCAGAGATTGTGCATTCAACATCTTTCTCTTAATGGCACACTGAAGTTTACCAGCATGCACTGTGGCTCCTTGATTTCCCAAGACTTGCTGATGCTTAATTTAAGGTTTTCAGGGTTCAGTATCATAACTTATTTGGGCTCCAGAACAAATTTTGGTCATGGGTACCCTTTCCTTTACTGTGCAAGAACATTTGACTCTTTAAGCCCCTCATATACATTATACTAATATTAACTGAACCTGCTGATATCATCTGGTTCAGCCACCAGTCTATGTATGGGAGTAGCCGACAGAGGAAATTTTGATCCAGCATGTCCGATTCCGAACTACTGATCGTGTTGTCTCCTGGAGATAAGACACATCCAGACATGTCTGGCAACGGCTCTATCATAGAGAACAAATGAATGTTTGTGGGTATGGGAGAGCCAGATGAGATGGCTGCTGGTCAATTGATCATCCAAAACATTGCTCAGTCATCTAATTTGTATGGCGAGCTTTATGGTTGAGCGTTTTACCACTGCACTGCACACACAAGTAGGCATCCTATGATCTAACATTAATGTCTAAAGCCACCACTAGGGGAGGATCAGGTAAATAAAGGATGCTGTCATATTTTACATTTTATGTAACTGACCTGTATGTAGCAAGCTTCAAGCAGTCAGAATATTATCACACTTTTTTGTCTATGTAGGGGGACTAATGCTCTGAATCAAAATAAAGCTTTAACTGCTAATATATATATATATATATATATATATATATATATATATATATATATATATATATTATATATATATATATATATATATATATATATAAAAATAATTCTCAAAGTTTTTTGGACTATTTTAGAATATCAAATCAGGAAGAAACTGATATTCAATGGAGGGCAGTTAATCTAATTGTACAACTGCCATATACAGTTAGGTCCAGAAATATTTGGACAGTGACACAATTTTCGCGAGTTGGGCTCTGCATGCCACCACATTGGATTTGAAATGAAATCTCTACAACAGAATTCAAGTGCGGATTGTAACGTTTAATTTGAAAGTTTGAACAAAAATATCTGATAGAAATTGTAGGAATTGTACACATTTCTTTACAAACACTCCACATTTTAGGAGGTCAAAAGTAATTGGACAAATAAACCAAACCCAAACAAAATATTTTTATTTTCAATATTTTGTTGCGAATCCTTTGGAGGCAATCACTGCCTTAAGTCTGGAACCCATGGACATCACCAAACGCTGGGTTTCCTCCTTCTTAATGCTTTGCCAGGCCTTTACAGCCGCAGCCTTCAGGTCTTGCTTGTTTGTGGGTCTTTACGTCTTAAGTCTGGATTTGAGCAAGTGAAATGCATGCTCAATTGGGTTAAGATCTGGTGATTGACTTGGCCATAGCAGAATGTTCCACTTTTTTGCACTCATGAACTCCTGAGTAGCTTTGGCTGTATGCTTGGGGTCATTGTCCATCTGTACTATGAAGCGCCGTCCGATCAAGTTTGCGGCATTTGGCTGAATCTGGGTTGAAAGTATATCCCGGTACACTTCAGAATTTATCCGGCTACTCTTGTCTGCTGTTATGTCATCAATAAACACAAGTGACCCAGTGCCATTGAAAGCCATGCATGCCCATGCCATCACGTTGCCTCCACCATGTTTTACAGAGGATGTGGTGTGCCTTGGATCATGTGCCGTTCCCTTTCTTCTCCAAACTTTTTTCTTCCCATCATTCTGGTACAGGTTGATCTTTGTTTCATCTGTCCATAGAATACTTTTCCAGAACTGAGCTGGCTTCATGAGGTGTTTTTCAGCAAATTTAACTCTGGCCTGTCTATTTTTGGAATTAATGAATGGTTTGCATCTAGATGTGAACCCTTTGTATTTACTTTCATGGAGTCTTCTCTTTACTGTTGACTTAGAGACAGATACACCTACTTCACTGAGAGTGTTCTGGACTTCAGTTGATGTTGTGAACGGGTTCTTCTTCACCAAAGAAAGTATGCGGCGATCATCCACCACTGTTGTCATCCGTGGACGCCAAGGCCTTTTTGAGTTCCCAAGCTCACTAGTCAATTCCTTTTTTCTCAGAATGTACCCGACTGTTGATTTTGCTACTCCAAGCATGTCTGCTATCTCTCTGATGGATTTTTTCTTTTTTTTTCAGCCTCAGGATGTTCTGCTTCACCTCAATTGAGAGTTCCTTAGACCGCATGTTGTCTGGTCCCAGCAACAGCTTCCAAATGCAAAACCACACACCTGTAATCAACCCCAGACCTTTTAACTACTTCATTGATTACAGGTTAACGAGGGAGACGCCTTCAGAGTTAATTGCAGCCCTTAGAGTCCCTTGTCCAATTACTTTTGGTCCCTTGAAAAAGAGGAGGCTATGCATTACAGAGCTATGATTCCTAAACCCTTTCTCCGATTTGGATGTGAAACTCTCATATTGCAGCTGGGAGTGTGCACTTTCAGCCCATATTATATATATAATTGTATTTCTGAACATGTTTTTGTAAACAGCTAAAATAACAAAACTTGTGTCACTGTCCAAATATTTCTGGACCTAACTGTATTATGTCATGACTTCAGCATTAATTTCCTACAAAAAAAGTTAGTTTAAAGTTAATTTTAATCAATAGATCTTGGAATAATAAGCAGTTCCACAATTGTATATGTTCAATACAAATGTTCCTGTGCTGAGGTAATTATATATACACTGGAGATCAAAATTAGAGAACAACACAGAATTTCCTAAATGTTGCGGTCATTGTGTCGTCCTATGTGATTATATCCTAACATGAGTAAACTAGCAGTATTTTAAGCTTATTTCATAAATTGAATTTATTCTAAAGCACATAATAAAAATGTAAATGAGATAAATGAAAAAGAACACTGATCAAAATTAGAGAACACTTTCAGATACCTGCAAGTTATTGGTGTTAATTTGGACCCTGTTGCTAATTTCATTAATTAATTATCTAACAAACCCTATGTAACTGGCAGCCTAACTTTCGAGTTTGCACTGACTGCAAAAATGGTGTGCCATTCCAAAATGACTGAAACTCTCCGACAGCAGGTTGTCCAGATGAAGGCCTTGGGCGGGCTTTACACGTTGCGACATCGCTTCCGAAATATCGTCAGGTGTCACGTCGCTAGTGACGCACATCCGGCGCCAGTAACGACATCGCAACATGTAAATCCTAGATGCGCCGATAAACGATCACAAAAGCGTCGAAAATCGGTGATCTGTGTAGCGTCGGTCATTTTCATAATGTCGGGTCAACCGCAGGTACGATGTTGTTTGTCGCTGCTGCGGCAGCACACATCGCTGTGTGTAAACCCGCAGGAGCGACAAACATCTCCTTACCTGCATCCACCAGCTATGCGGAAGGAACGAGGTGGGCGGGATGTTATGTCCCGCTCATCTCCGCCCCTCTGCTGCTATTGACCGGCCATTTGGTGACGTCGCGGTGACATCGCTGTGACGCCGAATGCATCTCCCCCTTGAAGGAGGGATAGTTCGGCAGTCACCGTGACGTCGCTGAGCAGGGATGTGAGTGTGAAGCTGCCGTAGCGATGATGTTTGCTACGGCAGCAATCACCACATATCGCATGTGCGACCGATGCTAGCGATGTCGCAACGTGTAAAGTACCCCTTAGGGGTGACCCTATCAGTCATAGCAAGAGAAGTTAGTCATTCCAAGTCTCTAAATCTGAGAATATTGCATCTTTACAACATCCCAAACTCTTTCAAGTCTCCCATGAAGGATGGTCGCCCTCAAAGGACAAATGCATGAGAGGACAGGATAATGATCTCCATGGGTAATCGTTTCAATTCTGCCACTGGAATTGCTCACCATTTCAGCACTGAACAGGGTAAGGATCTGTCTCGTCATACAGTGTCACAACATTTAAGAGCATTTGGACTGAAAGCCCACTCTGTAGTGACCAAACCTCTCACAGAAAGAATCAAAAGGCTAGACTCACCTTTGCTGAGGATCATGTTGTGTGGACAGAGGAGAAGTGGTCCACAGTTCATTTTAGTGATGAAAGCAAGTTTATTTTATTTGGGTCTGATGGGAAACATTATGTTCGTCGACAAACTGAGAAAAGACTAAACCAAGTCCAAACTAAGATAAAGTGTGTTAAGAAGTCAGTGAAAGATGGTGGAGGAAGTGTCATGATTTGGGGAATGTTTCCGCAGCAGGAGTTGGACATCTCATACAAATACATGGCAGAGTGAATGCAAATGTGTATCAGAACCTTTTTCAACAATACATAGTTCCTTACTTGTGTTCATCACGCAATCAGTCAGCAATTTTCATGCACGACAATGCCCCCTGTCACACAGTAAAATGGATAAAGTAGTTCCTTAAAACAGAAAACACTGAAACAATGAAATGGCCAGCCCAGAGTCCTGATCTAAACCCAATAGAAAACCTCTGGCAAATCCTTGGTGACAAAGTTATGGCCAAGAAACCCACAACAGTTAAAGAACTGTGGAATAGACTGGAAGAAGAGTGGACCAAAATCACACCAGAGCAGTGTGAGAGACTAGTGATGTCCTGTGGCTGCAGATGTGTTGAAGACATTCAAAGCAAAGGCCTGTACACTTCATACTGATTGGTTGATTGGTGACTGTTATTACCTTCAGAAAATTTAGCTATAATCTTTCTTTGTGCTACAGTCATTGCTGTTCTCTAATTCTGATCATCACGTTTTGGGTAAAATAAAGGTTTTATGGTGATAAACTTTGGATCTTTTGTAAGACTCTGTTCTAGCGGCATGGTGAACACCTTACAAAAAAATCTTCAAGTGTTGATCAATGTAGATTACATTATTTCTTAAAAAAGCAAGTGATCATACATTGATCTCTAATTTTGATCTCCAGGGTATGTTTGCAGCCATCAGTTAAGGTGGTGTCACACACAGCGACGACGACAACGACGTCGCTGCTACGTCACCATTTTCTGTGACGTTTCAGCGACGTCCCGTAGCTGTCGCTGTGTGTGACATCCAGCAACGAGCTGGCCCCTGCTGTGAGGACGTTGCTCGTTGCTGAATGTCCTGCTTCATTTTTTCGTCGTCGCTCTCCCGCTGTGAAGCACACATCGCTGTGTGTGACAGCGAGAGAGCGACGAAATGAAGCGAGCAGGGAGCAGGAGCCGGCGTCTGGCAGCTGCGAAAAGCTGTAACCACTGTAAACATCGGGTAACCAAGGGAAGACCTTTCTCTGGTTACCCGATATTTACCTTCGTTACCAGCCTCCACCGCTCTTGCTGCTAGTGCCGGCTCCTGCTCTGTGCACATGTAGCTGCAGTACGCATCGGGTAATTAACCCTATGTGTACTGTAGCTAGGAGAGCAAGGAGCCAGCACTAAGCAGTGTGCGCGGCTCCCTGCTCTCTGCACTGTGACATGTAGCTGCAGTACACATCGGGTTAATTAACCCGATGTGTACTGTAGCTTGGAGAGCAAGGAGCCAGCGCTAAGCAGTGTGCGCGGCTCCCTGCTCTCTGCACATGTAGCGACGCTATGATCGCTGCTGCATCGCAGTGTTTGACAGCTAAGCAGCGATCATAACAGCGACTTACAAGGTTGCTGTTACGTCACAGAAAATGGTGACGTAACAGCGATGTCGTTGTCGCTGTCGTTATGTGTGAACCCAGCTTTACTTTAGACTCTCACCCCTGTTTTAGCCAGCTGCATTTAAGACTGGATATCGAGCTGTAAACATATGCTGTTTATAGCCTATTCAGCAATTTGTCTTTTGTATTTCTGTGTTACCTTTATACCGGTGCTGATTCTTCATTATTTTATTGTTTCACGTTTTACTGAATATATTTACTTAACGTTGAATAAACTGCATAGGTCTAGGTCGGTTTGGCTGCCGTTCAGACGATGTACACACCTCAGTATACTGTGCAGCAAGGACAGAACACAATGTCATTCAACTAAAAATCTTTATTTCAATATGATTGCTTGATTCATTGCTTTTTTCTCATTAGAATACTGTAGGTTTAGACAAGCAAAGTAGTAAGCCACAAAAACTGGTAAAACATAGGGGTTATTTACAAACTTTAGTCTCCTTTTGCTAGAAATAATCACAATATGTTCCACTACTGGGACCCCTACAAGTCATATGAAAACTAAACGGGAACAGAGCAACAAATGCGCCAATCTCTTGTTGCACCTCCCTGAGGAAATGAAGCATTTTATACTTCAATTTTAAACCAGTGACCCATCCATGCAATGTATTAATTTGCTGGATCCTTCAGAGCAAAAGTTGCTTTTTGTAGCTTCTCTATCTGGCTAATTTATGAAGGACTTAAGAAATGGATATCAAAATCTGTTTTTCAGAAGCCATAAAAGGTGTTATTAGCTACATATGAAAAGAGGGTGCTGGATAAAATTAATAAACTATACTTACCTACTAGACTGATGCTGCGCTCCACTCTTTGCCTTATGTTACATGGTTACATAGTTACTTAGGTTGAAAAAAGGTCCATCTAGTTCAACCTTCCTCCACCAGTTCTACATTTGGTCACTAAGTCATTTATAACCAACAATGTTGTGTGTACTGAGGAAATCATCCAGCCCTTTTTTAAAAGCTGCTATAGTATCTGCCATTACTACCTCTTGTGGTAGGGCATTCCACAGTCTACTGCTCTAACTGTAAAGAACCTGTTCCTATTTAGCTGCCGGAATCGCTTTTCTTCCACTCGCAGTGTATGCCCCCTGGTCCTTAGTATTGTCTTTGAAAGACATAAATCATGTGCCAGTCCTTTATATTGACCACATATTCCAGATGTGGCCTTACAGGTAATTTATAGAGGGGTAACAATATGTTGGGATCCTGGGATCTAATCTCTCTTTTTTTACACCCTAAAATCTTGTTTGCTTTAGCAGCTGCTGCTTGACATTGAGTGCTGTTGCTCAGCTTATTTGAAATAAGAATACCCAAGTCCTTCTCCTGTTCTGTAGTCCCGAGTTTACTTCCGTTTAATGTATACGTAGCTATAGGATTACTCCATCCTAGGTGCATTACTTTACATTTATCAACATTAAGTCTCATTTTCCAAGTATCTGCCCATTCTGACATCTTATCCAGATCTTTTTGTAATATTGTACTATCAAGGTCAGTTTTTAATATCCTACATAGTTTGGTGTCATCAGCAAAGACTGACACTTTACTATCAATCCCATCCACAAGGTCATTAATAAAGAGATTAAAAAGTATTGGTCCTAGCACAGATCCCTACGGCACCCCACTGCTGACTATAGCCCATTTAGAGAATGTACCATTTATGACTACTCTTTGTTTCCTATCTTTTAGCTAATTCCTTACCCAGTTGCATATAGTTTCCCCTAGTCCTTGCTTCTGGAGCTTTAGTATAAGGCTATTATGTGGTACAGTATCAAATGCCTTTGCAAAGTCCAAATAAATCACATCACCTGCATTACCAATATCCAGGTTTGCACTTACACCCTCATAGAACCCCAACAGGTTGGTTAGACACAACTTATCTTTCATGAATCCATGCTATTTGTCAGTTATTATATTATTTTCTGCAATATATTTTTGCATGTCATCCCTTAAAATGGCCTAAAACACTTTGCATACTACTGATGTCAGGCTTACTGGATGGTGGTTGACTGGATGTACCCTCTTACCTTTCTTAAATATCAGTACCACATCAGAAATCCTCCAATCCTGAGGCACCAACCCTGTTACAAGCGAGTCTAAAAAACGATGAGATACAGTGGTCTGTTGATTAAGGAAGTCAATTCCCTCAATATTCGTGGATGAATGCCATCTGGCCCGGGGGATTTGTCAATGTTTAATTTACTCAGAAGTAGGCGTATTTCTTCTTGTGTTAAATTAATTATATCAGGTGGTGAACTTTGATTTTTGACTTGTTGAATGATCCCTGGTACAGTCAGTTCCTTGGTGAACACAAATGAGAAATGCCTATTTAATATCTCAGTATTTTGTTTGTCCTCTATAACTAACTTGTTATTATATTTTAAGGGGCCGATACTATCCTTTGTTTTCCTTTTGGCATTAATGTATCTATAAAAGATTTTGAGATTTATTTTAATGTCATTGGCGATTTTTGTTTCAGTAGCTAATTTTGCTTGCTTGATTTCTTTTTTACATTTCCTATTGATATCTTTATACTTCTGAAATGCTATTTCTGTATTCTCAGCCTTGAAGATTTTAAACGCCCTTTGCTTTTCTTTTATTATACTTTGTACAGTTTTATTTATCTAGAGTGGTTTCTTTTTATTCCTGGCCATTTTATTACCAGAGGGTATGCGTTTTTTACAGGGCTCTAGTAGCATATCCTTAAACTTACCCCATTTATGTTCTATATCCCCAGTTACCATGACTTTGTCCCAATCTACACATTTAAGATCTTCCCTTAACTTGTTGAAATCAGCTTTCCTAAAATCCCGGGGTTTAGCATTTTCCCTTTGAAATGTTCTATTGAATATTACATTGAAGCTTGACATATTATGATCGCTGGTGCCCAAGTGCTCCCGGACCTGTAGATTTGAAATTGTATCCGGTCTATTTGACAGGACCAGATCTAGAAAATTATCTCCCCTGGTCGGTTCATCTACCATCTGAGTGAGGAAATTGTCTTGAATAGTAGATAAGAATTTACAGCTTTTAGCACAACCAGAAGATTCTATGTCCCACTGTCTGGATAGTTGAAATCCCCCATAATAAGAACCCGATTATTATTATTAGCTGCCTTTTCAATTTGTTGCAGCATTTCAGCCTCTACCTGTTCAGGAGGCTTATAGCAAACTCCAATTAGCATTTTGCATTATCCCCCTCCCCATGTGCATTTACCCATACTGACTCTACATTGTTGCAGTTCCCCCCAATGTCATCATTCAACACAGGTTTTAGGTTAGATTTGATAAATATACACACCCCACCACCTTTTTTGTCTTTCCTGTCCTTCCTGAATATAGCATAACCTTGTATGTTTGTCACCCAGTCATGGCTCTCATCCAGCCAGGTTTCCGTAATGCCCACCACATCATAATCCATGGTTGACATAAGAGTCTCCAATTCATTCATTTTGTTTGCAAGACTTCTTGCATTTGCCGGTAGACATTTAATACTGTTAACACATTTATTACTCCTAACCTCCCTACATTCCTTGCATGTCCCATCCCCCCCTAGTCCTTCATTGACCCCTACCGTCTCACTGTCTCTGTCTGCTCTATCCCCTTATTTGCTCCACTACCATCCCTCCCCCCCAGATCCTAGTTTAAAAGCTCCTCCATCCGCCTGACCATTTTCTCCCCCAGCACAGCTGCACCCTCCCCATTGAGGTGCAGCCCGTCCCTACCATAGAGCCTGTAGCCGACTGAGAAGTCGGCCCAGTTCTCCATGAACCCAAACCCTTCCTTCCTGCATCAATTTCTAAGCCACGCATTTATCTCCATAAGCTCCCGCTGTCTTTCTAGTGACGCTTGTTGCACTGGTAGTATTTCGGAAAACACCACCTTGGAGGTCCTGGACTACAGCTTCTCTCCTAGTTCCCTGTAATTATTGTAATCATTTTTAAGGACCTTCCACCTGCTTCTAACTTTGTCATTAGTACCAATGTGCACCATGACCGCTGGGTTTTCCCCAGCCCCACCCAGCAATCTGTCTATCCGATCCACAAAATGCCGAACCCGAGCACCCAGCAGAAAACACACTGTTTGGCATTCAGGGTCTCGGCGACAGATGACCCTGTCTGTCCGCCTAATTATAGAGTCTGCAAGATCAGATTCAAGTTAGTAGGAAGAGTAAACAGGCCATACGCTGTTACAAAGATGAGCAAACACCCCAGATGGGACTTGAACCCACAATCCCTAGCTTAGGAGGCCCGTGCCTTATCCATTGTGGGTTCAAGTCCCATCTGGGGTGTTTTCTCATCTCTGTAACAGCGCATGGCCTGTTTACTCTTTCTACTAGCTTGAATATGATCTTGCTAATTATAGAGTCCCCTACCACCAACATCTGTCTGGGCTTTGCTGCACTCCAATTTCCTTCCTTCCTACAGCAGTTGTTTTCCTGGTTGCTAGGAGCAACGGCCTGCTGTAGTGATCCTGGTTCTGGCCCTTCATTCCTAATATCAGCCAAACAGGCATATTTACTAGGTTGTGCCAGGTCAGGACTAGGCTCCTTGACACTTTTCCCCCTACTTCTTCTAACTGTTACCCAACTACCTACCTCTGGGTCCTAACCTTCCCCACCTCTACCCTCCTCCACATCACTGGCCACAGCCAGAGAAGGCTCAGTGAGCTCTAAACTCTTCTCTAGGTTTGCAATGCTCCTGAGCGCTGCAAGCTGCTTTTTTAGATCAGTTACCTGGGCTTCCAAATATGCAACATGCTTGCATCGAGTGCAGACATATTCACCCTCGAACGGCTGCTCAAGGCATGCATACATCTGACAAGATACACACCTGGTAGCATTGTCCATGGAGCCACTATTAAATGGGGATAAACAGTAAAGTAGAAAAACAAAGAAAAAGAAAACAATGGGAAATGTATAAGGATAAATTCAAACTATGTTCTTGTGTCAAACTATGAGATTGTGTTTAAACTATGCAGCACTTATCTGTAACCCCGCACTTTGCTGCAGAACCTCACACGCTCAGCAACCTCGCTTGTTCTGGCTGGTTTATATAGTTCCACAAGGACTACTAGAAGCTCCCAGAAGCTTCTAGAAACAGGTGTGGCTAACACTACTAATTAAATCACAAGTCAAACTTTTTTTTTGCTTTTTCCCAGTATCACAGGAAAACAGACACACAATTCCCTAATGAAATTAAACAATTACAGTTATCACCACTATGAGATTGTGTTTAAACTATGCACTTATCTGTAACCCCGCACTTTGCTGCAGAACCTCGCATGCTCCTCACACATACAGTCCACAATCCAGGGCAGTGCTTTCTGGTCATGGATAGGAGCTGCATGAATTTACTTTACCTCTGATATCCCACACTCTGCTTATGAATTGCCAGGCTGGTAAACATCAGCATGGTGCACACATCCCACAGCTGACGTTACCACAGCCTGGCATATCAAATGCCATGCCAAGGAACTCTGAAGATGAGGAACTTCAAGTAGATCCTGTCCATGACCAAAAAGCACTAAGCTGGACCGGGGTTGGGCAAAGCAGTCTTCTCATCTTATTTCCCACCAGTCTTGTAGAATATACAATATAATGTGACCACTGCAGCCAATCAGCAACAATTGATTAACTACAGCAGTCACAGTTTTGTCCAAGCAGAAGAATAGTATTTCTTTAACTTGGACAAAACTATGACCTCTGCACTCAGAGGAAACTGGTTTGCTGCAATGATGACATGACATTATTTAGAAAATTAGCCTAGTGGTTGACGCAGGGTTGAGAGTGGAGCAGCTGGTGTGGGAGATAGTTTTATTTTTCGGTATTCAGTCCACTTCTGCCATTACTAAGGTGTTGTCCATAAGTGGGGAATTGTTTTAAATGAGATTTAAGCATGGCAGTTCTAAATGCCGACAATCCCTTTAATAGTACCTCGTGTCAGCAATTTTTTATCTCAATATAAAAATGTCTGAAATTTACAAATATGTTTAATTATTTTGCATGATACAGTGATGTAGAGAACATCTGCTACACAGGCGTGAATAAAATGTGAAGTGTCTATTCCTTATAACTCATATGCCTGGATATCATCACCATATTAATAGAACAATCTTGTATATTGGAAACATTCAATTTTCCTTAATTTTGCCTGTTTGTCCTTCTAAATCTGTGACTCTTGTGATGGAATTTAAACAATGAGGGCATTTCAGTAGCTATTGTGCTTGAACAGCAGATATGTACTGTACTGTTACTAACAAGATGTTAGCTTTGAGGGCACATACAATTCTGTGACAACCTGACACTTTCCCTGTGTCACCAATCAAACATGGCAATTGAGATATGTCACATATTCTGAAATTTCTAAAGCTCTATCCATCATTGTCATTCACTGCTCCACATGCCTCATTTGTCAAATCTATTTACATTGCAAACAAGCCCATAGGGCGCCTCTAATCTCCACTTTATATAAAGGTTTGGTATGTATGAACAGTGTGTATAATATTTTACTCTATAAATATGCCTTTGATGCAAAGTAAAGTACAATTCTCTTTACATCGTCCTCAATTTATTTAGAAGAGCCAAGCAGAGATTTAACTCGTCAATGGCGTCAGCTATTTTGGTGCAGCAAAAAAATCTATAACTGTTCTAAGGCCAAGAAATCTATTTTAATACCATCTCCATATAATGTAATTGTCAATTTAATAACATGTATTTTGCAAAAATAGTCTTTTTATGGCTGTGAATCACAAGATGTGCATCGTAATATATGTCAGCCACACTATAGAACAATATATTGATGATAAATAGTAGAATGTTGCGGCATACTCTCATATGTCATTACGTTGGGAGAAGAAAAAAACATAATTTATTATCATTGAATACTATCTCTGACATATAGTACAACACCAGTGATTTGCTTATAATAATCTGTCAAGCAAAGAGCATTTCATTCAAAAATTATTTTCTGTAGATTAATACATCAGACGTTAGAGCAGTAGTCAAAGTTTGGAAATTATGCTTTACTGTCACTAAGAAAGAATGAAATAAATATTTTAATATCAATAATCACATCCGTTTTTGGGTATAGGTAAAATCAATTCAAAAGTGTCACATTCTAGTAAAGCAAGCACTCCTTTAGACAGTGTGAAAACAGACTAAACAGTCATGAAATTAACCATATTTATCAGTTATTTATAACAGATAATGTTTCTCTTTGTAGAGAGTGCCAAAATCGTGTAAGAAGACTATAGGCTATGCAGTGCTCTTATGGGAATTTAAATATCCAAATAGTCTGTTCAAAGATGAAGAGAACTGGACCTCTAATACTACCCATTGGAGAAATCTAATAAGTCACTATTGACCCTTTAATGAGCCCTGTAACATGACTTAGAATAAGAAGTTAACCCACTAGTCAGTGCCTTACAACATGACTTAAAATAGGATGCCAACCCACTGTTTAGAGCCTTACCACATGACTTAAAATAAGAATCCAAATGACTGGTCTCAGCCTTACCACTTGGCTTACAATAATAAGCCAAACTACTGGTCTGAACCTTACCACATGACTTAGGATAAGAAGCCAAAGCACTGGTCTGAGCCTTACAACATAATTTAGGATAAGAAGCCAAACCATTGGTCTGAGCCTTACCATATAACTTAGGATAATTAGCCAAACCACTGGTCTGAACCTCACCACATTACAGGATAAAATGAAAAACCATTGGTCCAAGCCTTATGACATGACGCAGAATAAGAAGCCAAATGATAACGACCAGTCTATATCTTATCACATGACTTAGGACAGGAAGTCAAAGCACTGATCTAAGCCTTACCACATGACTTATGATAAGAAGCCAAAATACTGGTCCAAGCCTTACCACATGACAGGATAAGAAGCCACATCACAGGTCCAAGACTTACCACGACTTAGGATAATAAGCAAAAACATCGGTCCGAGCCTTACCACATAACATAGGATAAAAAGCCAAACCACTGGTCCGAGTCTTACCATATTCCCAGAATCATAAGCCAAACCTTTGGTCCTAACCTTACTATCATGTCTTGGATTTGATCCTGCAGCCTCCTGTACTGTGGTCAATTTGCCTCTCCACTGAGTCACAGTAAGGTTTGGTTGCTGTCCTGGTTCTGAACACTTTGTCTCTGTGTGAACACTTTATGTGTACATTGCCTTTCTGCCAACAAGTGTTTCCTATTATGTAATTTAGTCTGTCCTATCATCTGGAGGTGTAACTATTTAAAGCTTCCCCGGGCTTACATTTCCAACTGGTGATATTTCTGAAGTTGACCCTGCTTGGAACTACAATCTGTTTCTCTTGTGTTTCTCCTGGCAGATTATAACTTTTGGTTTCCCATATTTTACTCTGCACATTCGCTTGGATTCTTTAATAGGTATGTGGAATCCTCGATGGCCATTTAGGAAGTGACGGTCCAAGTCGTCATCTAAGTAATCCAGTTAGGGTTATTTCAGTATGTGCCAGGGCCTTTAGGGACTGCACAGCTGTGATCTTTAGTCTATATAAGAACCAGGCAGGTCAGGAGTAGTAGTTTTAAGTAAGACTTTATTTTTTGTTATGTACCACGCATGCACTTTAGTGGGCATAACACTTACCACATGACTTAGGATAAGAAGTAAAACCACTGGGCTGAGTCATACCATATGACTTAGGATAAGAAGCCAAATTATTGGTCTGAGCCTTACCACATGATTTAGGATAAGAAACCAAACCACTGGTCTGAGCCTTACCACATGATAGGATAAAATGCCACACTATTGGTCCAAGCCTTACAACATGACTTAGGATAAGAAGCCAAAGCACAACCACTGGTTCTAACCTTACTATATGACGTAGGATAAGAAACCAATCCACTTTTTCAAACCTTACCATATGGCGTAGGATAAGAAGCCAATCCACTGGTCCGAGCTTTACCACATGACTTTGGATAAGAAGCCAAACCACTGGTATAAGCCTTACAACATGACTTAGGATAAAATGCCAAACCATTGGTCCAAGCCTTACCACATGACATGATAAGAAGCCACAGCAGTGGTCCCAGCCTTACCACATGACTTAAGCGGGCATTACACGCTACGATATCGTTAATGATTTACCGTCGGGGTCACGTTGTTTGTGACGCACATCCGGCATCATTAACGATATCACAGTGTGTGACACTTATGAGCGACCTTAAACGATCACAAAAACGGCCAAAATCGTTTGCCGCGGAGAGGTCGTCCTAAAACAAAAAATCGTTCTCTTCTAATTAGTGATGTTGTTCCTCGTTCCTGCGGCAGCACACATGGCTATGTGTGACACCGCAGGAGCGACAAACATCTCCTTACCTGCCTCCACCGTCAATGTGGAAGGAAGGAGGTGAGCGGGAAGTTACCTCCCGCTCATCTCTGTCACTCCGCTTCTATTGGATGGCTGCCATGTGACGTCGCTGTGACGCCGCACGATCTGCCCCCTTAGAAAGGAGGCAGTTCGCCAGCCAGAGCGACGTTGCAGGGCTGGTAAGTCCGTGTGACGGGGGTAAGCGAGGTTGTGCACGATGGGCAGCGATTTGCCCGTGTCGCACAACCGACGGGGGCGGGTACGATTGCTTGTGATCTCGCTAGCGAGATCAGAGCGTGTAAAGCCCGCTTTAGGATAATAAGCCTAACGATTAATCTGAATCTTACCATATGACTTAGGATAAGAAGTCAAACCATTGGTCTGAGCCTTATGACCTGACTTAGGATAAGAAGCCATACCACTGGTTCTAGCCTTACCACATGACTTCGGATAACAAGCTAAACCATTGGTTGGAGCCTTACCACCTGGCAAGATAAAATGCCAAACCATTGGTCCAAGCCTTACACATGACTTAGGATAAGAAGCCAAACCACTTGTCTGAGCCTTACCCTATGACAGGATAAAATGCCAAACCATTTGTCCACATGACTTAAGATAAAAGAATAAACTACTGGTTTGACCGTTAGTCATGTAGTAACGCTTATTAAAGGGCTCATAATGACTTTTAGGATTGCTACCCCAATACTGTAGGTGGAACTAGAGATCAAGTCTTCTTCCTCTCTGAAGAGGTTAATTGCATACATTAGTTATTTATAGTGGTTCATGCTGTCTGAGAAATTTAGAACAACTTTAGACTATGTTTAGACAATCTACCAATTGACATTTTATTTTTTTATTATTAAATAGCACAAAAGAATGGGTTTGATGATACGTAAAATGATCCTCCACTGAATAATGACAAGAAACCATGCACCAGGCCAAGTGCAATACAACTATGTCTGTTTGGAATCTAGAAACAGGTAAAAGAAAAAAAAATTCACATGAATTGTTTAATAAGGAAAAACAACTGGGAGTCTGTCATGTCCACTGATACGACTAAAGCATTTGTCATGGGACTGTTGAGAAATCACACTGTAAAATTACATGCATTTTACAAAACACTGCATTTGGTTTATGGCAGCACATTTATGGGGAGATTGAGACGTTGGGAATGAGCGACATTTATCTTTCTCATCTGTTCTCTGTCATGCAGAATGAAGCTGAGATTGATTTAAACGGAATCTGCCTTGGGATTTTTTAAGAATCATTAAATATATGGCTGTGTCAGATTGCTCGAAAATAGTAGGATTTCTATAGAAATTTAGTGCTGTATTATGACGGCCGGACACAGCAAGACTTCAGTGAATCTCAGTGGTCCATATATGATGGGAATTGCCTTTTTTATACCAACTGATAGCAACATTTAAGCTGAAAAGATATTTTAGAAAAAAACATTAGGATTTAAGGGTACTTTACACGCTGCGACATCGCTAGCGATCTCATTAGCGATGTGAAATTCTAGAGCGCAAGTGCGATCTTTCGAGATCGCACATAGGTTATTTTACGCATGTGCGGTCTCGAAAGATCGCACTTGCTATCTAGAATTTCACATCGCTAATGAGATCGCTAGCGATGTCGCAGCGTGTAAAGTCCCCTTAAATCCTAAGGTATAGATATCACCAGATTGGTTTATATGGCTGTGGCTCTAGTGTACCTTACCAAGTTACTATATCTGTACAAACGTATAAAAGCTTTTAGAGAGCATATAACAAATATATGTAATTTGGAGAATTGAGCGTTATCATGTTAACCTTTTTTTGAGTTATATTGAGCTGTGTGTACAATGTTATCTGATTTATTTTTTTTGTAAAATATGCTGTTCACATTTTGAGACATACATTCAATGTATATATGGGCTAGCCATAACATCTTTTGCCTTTACATATGTATATTTCTACCTTTGAATTAGATTTGTAACCAAAAAATACCATGCCGGATTTTTTTGAGGGTTCCCTAGTCATTATTCTGTGGTATACACAGTAGTTTTATTATTGAGCTGTAGGTTGTTAAATATATTCAGAACAACAGGCAACTGGATGTGAATAGAGCCAGAGAGGATCAATTTAGCTGTAAGATAGCTGTCGGACATGTAGTCAATGGGAGGTATGACACCCATAGGTGTGGTACATGGGTTGAAATGGAGACTGTTTGTCTCACACTTGCACTGTGCGGAGGTTACTACACCTCCAGTGGGACACCTGTGTCATGGTACTATGTCTTATCCTGAGCGGGCAATCCCTCAGTTAAAGGGAATCTGTCAGCAAGTTTTTGCTACTTCATCTGACAGCACCATAATGTAGGCAAGGAGATTCTGAATTCAACAGTATCTCACAATAAAGCCATTCTTAAAGAATAAAAGAATTAAGATTTAGGAAACTGCAGGGCTGACATAACTGCCCCTGGTGAAAGTAGAAACATTCTAGCTTATTGTGAGTCACTGTGCTGCAGGGCTAGGAGTGCTCGTGATCCGCCAGGTAGGCCGAGCTGCAGTCAATAGTAATCGAAAGGGAGGTTGGATCCAGCATCAAAAAATCCACCGATTAAAATATTCAAGTTTATTAGATAAACATATAAAAAGAGCAGAAGGATGGGGCAAAGTGCATGAAACACCTTACGCGTTTCGAACGGTAATTAAAAGCAGTCCTTTGACCTATGACTAAGGACTGCTTTTAATTACCCTCCGAAATGCGTAAGGTGTTTCATGCACTTTGCCCCATCCTTCTGCTCTTTTTATGTTTTTCTAATAAACTTGAATATTTTAATCGGTGGATTTTTTTGATGCTGGATCCAACCTCCCTTTTGATTACTATAACTGCCCCTGGCCACACCAAGCTCTAAATAGAGATTGTGCAGTGACTGTGAAGTGTCAATCACAGCAAAAGGTGTGTGCGTCTGCTGTGCACATGAATTTCTAGTCCTATAATGGTAATAACAGGGTAATAAACCCTTGAGTTTACATAAACAATTGCACATACACTGACATAAGAAGCACATTTGATTTTTGTTTTCTTACAGCATTCTCTCCTCAACTTACATAGCAAAAACCTGCTGACAGATTCCCTTTAAACAGACTGTTTATATCTTGTGTTTGAACCTATATGCCGGAGAAAGACTTTATTTATGTTTTCTGGAGAGTGGTTTATGCAGACTGAAAAATAAGCCTGCTGGACCTGCTGCTAAAATTGTCAACCATTCCTCTTTAACGTATGTGTAAGTAGCTTTCTTAAAAAAAAAAAGAGTCTGAAAATATAACAGCCCTGATGCAACAAATCTTCACTAAACCCAAACAAAATGTAACTCCAAATGGAAAAAAATTAGCTATTATGCAACCAGTTTCAATCAACTCCTTTAACAGCTCTACTGCTTCTTTCTCTCCCAAACACCATGCTGTAGGACTCTTTAATATGGCCAGTTGATGATCCTTTAGAAGCTGCTTTCAACTGCTGCCCAGCTAAGATCCTATCTCTGCTTGCAAGCAAGAGCAAAGAAGATCATACAATCATTTTAATTCTCTGATTCTTTGCAGATAGCATAAGGATGATGGATGAGCAGCAGCTGAAAGCAGCTCCGAAAAGAGCGAAAACTGGCCATGTGAAACAGCACTATAGTGTGATGTTTGGAAAGGAAGAAAGCAAAATAATGTAAAGAAGTATTTTACGAAAATTCGTAACACTGCAATCACTGGAGGATAAGTAAATAAAAAAGAAAGCTTAGGTACTGCTTAACCCCTTTACTTTTGGGCGATTTTTCATTTTTTTCGTTTTTGTTTTTTCCTCCCCTTTTTTCAAGAGCCGTATTTTAATTTATTTTTCCATTAATATAGCCATATGAGGGCTGTTTTTTGAGAGATGAGTTGTATTATTGAATGGCTCCATTACTTTTACCAGATAGTGTACAGGAAAACTGGAAAAAATTCCAAGTGCATTGAAATTGCAAAAAAAGGGCAATTCCACAATTGTTTTTGGGGTTTTTATTTATGAGGTTTCTGATATGGTAAAACTGACCTGGCCAGTATAGGTACATAGATCCCAAACGTATAGTTATTTTAAGTGGTAAAAAAAAGGAGAAGTTTTTAAATAAGAAAAAATTGTCGTGTTGCCATTTTCCATGACAAGTAACATTTTCATTTTCTAGTATCTGGGGCTCTATGAGGGCCTATTTTTGAGCCCTGAGCTGACATTTTTACAGATCATTTTGGGGTAGATGCAATGGTTTGAGCGCCTCTTATTGCAATTTATTGCAGTGTTGCGGTATCCAAAAAAACAGAATTCTGGCATTTTATTTTTTTTTCTTATTATACCATTTACCAATTAGATTAATTTATTTAATATTGTAATGAATCACTCATTTCTAAATGCAGTGATACCAAACATATGTATTTTTTAAATAGTTTTATTTTTAATGTGGCAAAATGAGATATTTAAACATTTTTTTTCTTTCATATTTTGAAAAATGATTTTCATACTTTTTACTGTATTTACTTGTCTCCTTAGGGGACTTGAAGATATGATCGTCTGATCACCTGTGCTATACACAGCAGTGCCTTAGCACTGCTGTGTATAATAGAAATTATGATCTTCTAAATAGGAGAAACATGATGACAGGAATAGGTGTCATCAGCAGATTTCTGGCTGTCATGCAACCCATCAGCGCCTTGTAGTCATGTCATAGGTGCGCCTGTGGGTATGAGGAATGATGTGCCCCTCCTGCCGGCATGTGTTAAATACTGCTGTCAGACATTGACAGAGGCATTTAACTAGTTAACAGAAGCGGCAGATCTCTGATCCATCCACACCTGTTAAATCAAGTGTCATGTGAGGGGAATAATACGGGCTCGACATGCAAGCCCACATCAAAGGCAGGGACACAACTTTTGACATACGATAAAAGTCGTGAAGGAGGTAAGAGGTGTTAAAGGTGGCAATGCCAGACTAATAATGAAATTTACAATCAGTGAATAACTGGTCTGTGTCTTCCAAGATGTCAACAATTCATGACCACCCAAAATGTTACCACTTCTAGTAAAATCTCCCATTGATGTGATTGTTTTTCGATTTTGGAGACCTAGTAGTGTGTTTGGACAGTTTTGGATGGTTAGGAAATAAATTCCAGGAACTTAAAGGCACAGATATTTATTTTTATAAAATAAAGCAAAATAATAAATGAATTCCTCACAATATCTAGAACCCATTGCAGTCTTCCTTGTGTCTGCTTGATGTTTTTATCATAGTCCCTTTTCACCATGAGTGCCAAACTAACAGACTAAAAGAAATATGTGTACTTTATATACAAGTATTTGTGCGCTCCTCTAAGGGCTACCTATGGGCACATGCTTATTGATATCTGCCTATAGAGAAATGTGGTCCTGATATACAATGTGGTAGGTTCAGTCTAATGCAGAAAGATAGATATACTGTGTTTTTCCAAAAATAATACCTCCCCAAAAATAAGAACTAGCAGGGATTTTCAGCATTTTCGGAGCAAGGCTTAAATATAAGCCCTACCCCAAGAATAAGCCCCAGTCGTGGTTTGATAATGAAGTTTCCATGCAGCTAAAAAAGCTAAAAAATTGCGAAGGACACTTATAGACAGCAGACACCCCGCAATCATTCTCACCAGACGCCAAGCGTGAGGACCTACAGTAGATCGCACACCTGCACACATCAGATCACACACATAATCACACATCAGATCGCGCACCCACACTCACCACATCCAGCAATACCAATTTTTCTGAGACACAGTGCACTGGAGAGCAAGGACCTGTGGCTGCAGATGGAATGTTTACAGGACCTGTGATACGTAACTGCGTAACACCCTCTCATCTTTCCCTGCGACCTGAGGCATTCTGTACTGACGGAAGTGGTGAGTGACTAGTGAGTGTGTGTGTGTGTGTGTGGGATCTGATCGGTGATTGTGTGTGTGATCTGATGTGTGTGTGATGGCCTGAAGCAGGGGAGGACCACGTGCAACATACCAGTTGGAAGGGCCCACTGGAGATCACAGGGAGGACCTAGGAGCACAAACGGCTGGGATCTGGTAAGTATGAGTCTCCTGGGAAAGGGGGTATGCTTGTTTGGGGGGGGTTAAACTTACCCCCAACCATGTTTCTCCAAGAATAAGACCTACTCCAAAAATAAGCTTTTTGGGGGGCAAAAAGTAGTATAAGATGGTGTTTTATTTTTGGAAAAACACGGTAGCACATAAGTACAGTAGATATAGAAAGATAAGTAAGCACATATATAGTTTTGAGTCAACTGATGGAGAAATGTCTTAGATAGGGTAATTACTGAAATAGGTAGTAACAATGTGATTATCTATTCTAAGCTTAAACTGTCATGTAGACTACTCTGAGGATCAATAACATAATAAATATAATAAATGATGAATGTATAAAAAAAGCGAGGTGGGTGATGCCTACGCTGTAAGCCACATATTCTGATAATACACTCTGCTCTACTTCCTGACTTCATTATAGAACATTTGTTCACGTACCCTTCTTGACTAACCTTCACTGGGTCATTTGATTTTCTACAAGTGGTATTGTATTTCAACCCCTTTTTAATCATACGATTGGAAGACTGGAGCTGCATCAAATGCATTGAGATTATTACAAACAACCTTTGTGCCCTGAGCCAAGGATGTACTGGGCAGCACTCACGTATTTATCATGCAGGCTCCATGATTAATGTTACTGAGATCTACCTGAAATAAATGCTTTATTGAAGACCAGCTAATCCTTTGAGGCCCCCAGGAAAATAATATATTTATACTGTGGGCTAATTATAAATATATGCATGGATGATATCTGCGCCAGTCTAACGATAAAGGATGCAAGTAACATCACACAAAAATATCCCATATATCAGAATAACAAATTCAATCATTCAAAGTGAACTCACCATATTTGTAAGGATATTGCACTGGTTTTGTTTTTGTATTTGCGAAAAATTTTAATAAAAACAGATAATTATAAAAATATTTCACAGAAAACATAATCCAACATGTGAATAGTGTGTATGTACATAATAGGAATTTTAATTCTTTATTAATGTTAGGATCTGTTCAAAATTAATTTTCATGAGTGGTTTTTCGGCTTGGATCCTCTCAAAAACATTTTTCAAAAACAGCTTTAAAAATTCTCAGAATTCTTTGCCAAGTAATTTCTATGAGAAATCCATTTGGTTTTCATATGAGGAATTGTTTTTCTGAAAAGTTTTGGAAAATTGCGTGGTGGAAAATAGAAAGTAAATGTCACTTTCTTTGATGAGAATCCTGAAGGAAACCTCTTTGAAGATTGTACAATCAAAAGACTGTAAGGGGGGCTTTACACATTGCGACATCGCTACCGATATATCGTCGGGGTCACGTCGTTAGTGACGCACATCCAGCGCCGGTAGCGACATCACAACGTGTAAATCCTAGGTGCGACGAAAAGCAAGCACAGAAGCGTACAATATCGCTGATCTGTGTAACATCGTTCATTTCCATAATGTCGGTTCGACCGCAGGTACGATGTTGTTTGTCAATCCTGCAGCTCCACACATCGCTGTGTAAACCCACAGGAGCGACAAACATCTCCTTACCTGCGTCCCGACGGCAATGCGGAAGGGAGAAGGTGGGCGGGATGTTATGTCCCGCTCATCTCCGCCCCTCCGCTTATATTGTCCGGCCGATTAGTGACGTCGCAGTGACGCCGAACGCACCTCCCCCTTGAAGGAGGGATTGTTGAGCGGTCACAGCGACGTCGCCGACCAGGTATGTGCGTGTGAAGCTGCCGTAGCGATAATGTTCGCTACGGCAGCAATCACCACATATCGCATGTGCGACGGGGGCGGGTGCTATCACGCTGGACATCGCTAGCGATTGCTAGCGATGTCGCAACATGTAAAGCCCGCCTAAGAGTTTTTTAAGAGATTTTTTTTACCTCAAGTGATAATTGCAGCCTTTAGATAGGAGAAGTTTGGAGAAGTTTCCTTCAGGATCCACTTCTCATATGAAATGGATTTCCGATAACAATGAATTGGAAGAGTTTTCCAAGGGTTTTTGTTGCAGTTTAGTGGTTGATTTTTTAAGAGGATCTGGTCCAAAAAATCCTTAAGAAAAACTATAGATGCACTTATTCTGAGGCAAGGAAAAGCGATCCAGCTTCACAAGTAAGAATACTTTATTGTAGATAAATTAAAAGTCCAAGAAGGATTACAAAGATACAATCAGTTAAGGTCCATGGCACTCCTGATGCGTTTCTGATGTGTGAACACCCTTAATCATGATGCAAAAGAACACTGTTTTGGCATCATGATTAAGGGTGTTCATACACTAGAAACGCGTTGAGAGTGCCATGGACATTAACTGATTTTATCTTTGTAATCCTTCTTGAGACTTTTAATTTATCTACAATAAAGGAACTTTTCTCATGAAGCTGGATCACATCTCCTTAACTCTAGATTATACGTCTCAACAAAGATGACTCTGTGTTCCAAGTACCCTGGAATATGTGTCCAGAATGGGATTATTACAAATGTTCTAATATACCTTTACTTCCAAATGGGCCCTTATCTATAGTCTTGGTTCTTCTCAGGTATGCCGGCTTTCATTTCAGCCGTGTGAAAGTGTCAGAAAATCATCAGAGCTGTGTGTGAAGTGGGCTGACTTATTTTATCAGCTAATTCAAGCCCTCTTCTCTGTATGCATGGACTATGACAGAGAAAAAAGCAGGCTTAATTACTGAAATGAGCAGTCGGCCAGCCATATTCACACTCGGGTAAAAAAAAAAGGATCTGTCTTACAACCTGGTGGTCTCTTTTCCTGGGGGGGTGGCAGCGGTGGTGGAGCGGGGTCACAGGAGGCAGGGGCAGTGGTGGAGCAGGTTGATGCTGTGGGCGGTGGGTGTCCCAGGTGTGGTGAGGAAGGAAACTTCCAGAAACTGTCGGTGGTGCGGGCTTCAAAGAAATGGCACCCGGAGCCGGCGCATGTGCAGATTGAGCTATCGGCTCAATGACAAGCTGAAATCTCGTCTGCGCATGAAACACCTCAGAGCACCATTTTCCTTAAGTCCGCTACTGGGAGAGCAATGGGCCAGAGGTGGCAAGTGTGCAGATAAGATCTTGAGCCGAGAGCTCAATCAGTGCAACTGCTGCCTCTGGGCGCTATTTGCACCAAGCACAGCTGATATTTTCAGGATGCCCCTGCTTTACCACCCACTTGCCGGGCTAGCCCCAGCACAGCCCATCGGACTGGCTCCAGCACAGCCCGCAACACCGGCCACAGCACAGCCCGCTTCATAGGCCCCAGCACAGCCTGCCGCACCGGCCCCAGCACAGCCCGCCTCACAGGCCCCAGCACAGCCCTCCTCACAGGCTCCAGCACAGCCCACCTCACAGTGCCTGCCTCCTGTGACCCCTCTCCACCACCTCCCAGTAGGGTGCATTCGGATTATAAGACACACACCCTCATTTTCCTCCTAATTTTTTGGAGGAAAAGTGAGTGTTGTAATCCTAAAAATATGGTACATCACAAGCGGTTAAAGAATTATAAGGAGCTCTTGAAAATAAACTTTATTTCTTGTACAATCTAAAGTGGGCTTTACACGCAACGACATCGCTAACGAGATGTCGTTGGGGTCACGGAATTCATGACGCACATCCGGCCTTGTTAGCGGTGTCGTTGCGTGTGAAACGCAGGAACGACCGTTAACAATCAAAATTACTTACCTAATCGTTGATCGTTGACACGTCGTTCCTTTCCCGAATATTGTTGCTGTTGCAGGATGCAGGTTGTTCATCGTTCCTGCGGCAGCCCACATCGCTATGTGTGACACCGCAGGAACGAGGAACATCATCGTACATGCAGCCGCCCGCAATGAGGAAGGAAGGAGGTGGGCGGGATGTTCGGCCCGCTCATCTCTGCCCCTCCGATTATATTGGGCGGCCGCTAAGTGACACCGCTGTGATGCCGAACGAACCTCCCCCTTAGAAAGAAGGTGGTTCGCTGGCCACAGTGACGTCGCTAGGCAGGTATGTGTGACGGGTGTTAGTGATGTTGTGCGCCACAGGCAGCGATTTGCCCATGACGCACAACCATCGAGGGCGGTTGCTTTCACCAGCGACATCGCTAGCTAGTGTGTAAAGCCTGCTTAAGGCTCTGTGCCCACGTGTGCGTATTGCATGCAGTTATGCTGCGTATTGCACTGCAGCATAACTGTATGCGTCCTGCGTCCCCAGCACAATCTATGAAGATTGTGCATAATCTATGTGCACGTTGCGTTTTAGAATGCAGCGATTTGCATGCTGCCAAATTGCTGTGTTCTAAAAAGCAACATGTCACTTATTCCGTGCGCTTTGGATGCAGGTCTCGCTCTGTCTATGGTGGGGGGGGCTGCATCCAGAGCGCATGAAATCAGCTTTTCACTGCATTCATTCCGCAGTGTTTCTGCAGCGATTTGAAGAGCACATGTGCTGTTCAAATCGCTGCAGAAATTTCTGCAGGGACACAACGCAACGTGGGCACATAGCCTTAGGCTACATGTGCACGTGACATCTTTTTGTGTTCACAAATTGCAGCCAGAACTGCAGCCAAACATGCAGTCAAAACTGCAGCCAAACACTGCATGTTGTCAGAGAGAGCCTGGAAATGTCACAAAAAATGCTTCTAATTGTAGGTGCATTTTTGCTGCGTTTTCTGTGCGTTTTCGGTGCATTTTTGGTGCGTTTTTGGTGCGTTTTTCACAACATGCATTTTTGCTGTGTTTTTGTGACAAATGTTGACAAAAATGCAAGAAGAATGAACATGCTGCATTTTTTTTGTCACAAACTTTTGACAAATAAAATGCTGACAAATAAACTGCAAGGTGTGCATAGCAAATCTGACTTGTTATAGACTTTGCTTGGAAGTTAAATGTCAGAAAGTTCTGACAACAAAACTGCAGCCAAAAACGCAGCAAAAACGCAGCAAAAAAACGCAGCATGCGCATGTAGGCTAAGGGTATACACATTTCCAAAATACTTTCTGCATTCATTCCTTATGATTTTCAAACTCTTTGCTATATTGTTTATTAAAAAGGTGTCAACTAAAATTCACTTTCTGACTCATTAGCCAACCCCCGATTTTTAGGAGTTGCGATATCACATACTATAGCTGTGTTGACATTTGATGGCTATCATTTACTGTACACCCATGGTTTAATCACATTTTATTAGTATACTACATCACAGGGAAAAAAAATATGTAGGAAGGGTTGTAATTCCTAATTAAAAACATCCCAGCTCACAAATGCTTTAAAAAAGATTTATCTAAACTGGAGCACCATACGAAGCAATGGAAATTGTGTTCTCCCATGGTGTGTGAATCCAATCCACATCTTTTCAACCGTCGAAATGTTGGAAAAAAGTGCAAGGTTCCTCTAAAATACAGTGTTCTTGTAAACCACAATAGGTTTTATTGTGAATAATAAAAGCTACAATTACACTTACTTTTACTACATCCTCATCTGAGGACTTGCATTCCACCAGCTCCGAAATGTCAGCTACAGACCCATTTTCTTCAACTGAAACCACCTTCACTGGCACTGCAACTGTCTTTCCTGTTAGGATGGCAGTATTCAAAATCTCGGTGTCCTGCATAGAAATAAAAATGATTGTGTTATACAAGTAAGTTGATTTGTCTTAGATGAAGAGGGTGGAGGAAAATGTACTTTGGAAATTGTATCAATTGGTTCCTTCAATCCAAATCCAATATGATTACTATTATTGTCCATAACAAATTCCTTTTATATAGAGTGCCTTACCTCAATCGAACTTTATAAATGTGACCCTCATATAATAAAAGTTGTGAAAAATAATATCAGAGTGTGCTCACCCTCCGGGGTCTAGTGCCAGCTCTCTGCTGCTGCTGTTTCAGTATTTTGGATGCAGCAGTGACAGTGACATTACCAGAGCTGCTTAGTTAAGTGATTGGCTGCAGCGATGACTTGATGACATGAAGTCACCACTGCAGCCAAAATACTGAGACAGAAGCCGTGGTTGAGAGCTGGTGCTAAACACAAAGAGGGTGAGTATTTTCTGATTTTGTTCTTTTACAATGATTCTATCATTTGGGGAATACTTTTTAAAAATGAAAAAGCACCCATCAATCAACACTATATATAACACAATATAAACCTTTAAAGAGAACAATTCATCAGTTTTAGCATGGTAATTTCTTTTCTCTACTGTGTAGATATTAGCTTGTGAAGTTTAGATTATACTTTATGGTAAACCCAACTAGGTATTACTAGAGATTTTTTGGTGGGACTTGGGCTTCTTTTTCTAAATGACATTTAGCAAAAGTAAGCAGGCAGGAACATAGAAGTAAAAAAGAACACACATCCCAAATTAGCTTGAAGCAGATTTTCTCTTGTGTAAGACATGTAATGACAGACAGACTTCTTTCCTCACTGATCTCATTGCAGAGTTGTATGCAATGACAAAATGCTGGAGGAGAAAAGAGATGAGTGTGATTAATAATACTTTTTCAGCTTTCATTTCACTGCAGTCAGTGTGGGAAAAGAGGATACAGCAGAGCTTGCAACACTGTGAAAGAGGAGCCGCAGCTGCAAAAGTTTTGTAATGGAACAAAACTCAGCTCTGTTGTATTCACCCCACCCACACTGATTGCTGTGAGATAAAAGCTGGAGAAGTGTTAGAAGCCAAAATAAACTCTGCTCTATTCCCGCTACATTATAAATTACTCTACAGGAAAAACAGTGAGGGAAATAGGGCTGTCTGTCATTACATGTCCCATAAAGTAGAAAACCTTCTGTAATCTATTGTGAGGGCAATTATAGCTCTTGGAAAAAAGGGAGGAAAAACAAAAACGAAAAACAGAAAATTGCTCGGGTGTAAAAGGGTTAATTCCTGCAGTAACATTGAAAATGAATGGCGCTGAGGTCAAAGAGGCTCAGATGAGATCCATTGAAGACACGGACAATTCTCACAATCACTGGTGTTCCAACCATTGGGATACAGATGGGGGATAACTTATTTTGGGAATAACCCTTTCACCGATACACCAATGTTGTCTTGACATCTATGCTTGAATATCTCCCTTAAATTGAGGGTTATTATGGGTGTTATTGTTTCATCTCTTTGTGACTGTGCTAACAGTAACACCATTCAAACAAAACTGTAAACACATCTATTATAACTAACTCTATTCACAAAATGCCTGTCTTTTTTTTAGATAAATATATAGGTAGAACATGGATAAAACAAGATCTAAGGTCAGTTATAGTCAAATATTTTCGCAGCATGATTTTTTCCCTACAAAACACTTCTTATCCTCATTCAAGTGAAGATACACAAATATTTTGACAAAAATTCCAATCAGCATTTAAAAGCAGGTCTAGTAGTTGGATGCCTTGACAATGTTTCCTTATATGCAGAACGCATGCGTGCTGGAAAACATCTAAAGTAGATGTAAAACATTTAACTTTGTGGTATTGGTAAGGTCAGTTACAATCAAATATCTACTCAAATCAAAGATGAAAGCTTTTTATTTTGTTCCATTCAATACATTTTGAAAAGTTCCATTAGACAGGTTCATACGAAGATGCGTAAACAAACATTTCAGTAATGCCAAGTTTCTTGAAAAGCAAATATTTTTTGAATAGATTGTTAATATTTATTCAAGGACAGTTTTAGTGTGAGATATACCATCAATTTACTGAGATGCAGAAAAAAACAATAAATTATACAATAGAAATGATAGCTGACAAGTACTTTATACTGAAAAGATTTCTGAAACTGCATCAATTATAAGCAAATATTCCCATTTTATATAACATTCATTGTATACATTGCTATAAACATGCACTTTGCCTTCTGGATACTTATGAAGGGTGGTAAGGAGTACAGATTTTTTTTTTATAAAAATACAAAGTGACTAATGATGAATGAACCTATCAAAATTTAAATTCAGCAATTCGCTCAATTTTGGTCAAGAAATTCCATTCACAATGAAATTCTTCTCTTAACCCCCCTCAGAAATTATACTCACCCATCACGCTCCTTTCCTGCAGTTAAGCCCTGTTCCGATGCAGTTGTATTCTTTGGTCTAGTCACCAGTGTGATCTTCATGGGCTGTCTTCAGAGTCTCCCACACCAAGCACCTTCAGCATCTCCTACACTGATTGGGCCATGGTGAATATACAGTTTTATTTTTTTTTTTAACCTCTCCTCAGATTTCTGGAAGTCTAAAAAATGGAAGCAGGCATCCCTAATTTTGCTGGCTTTGAGTAAACAGAATCCCAATAAAAATCATATTTCAGCTAATCCAAATATTAGTTAAATTTTAGTCAAGGTCATTTTACCTATTAGACTAATAGAGAATATTCAGACCTGCTGATTTCCATGACACTCAATTCAATGTGAAATTTTAATAATAGGTGAAAGAGTAAATAAACAAAGATATACAGACAAATAGCCTCCCTAGGGTTAACATGACAATGCTCTATTTCTGGAACTGAAAGTATTTTGTTACTGGACAGAATTTGATATTTTGTTATGAAATGCATAGAAATTGTATTAATAGTAGCGATGAGCCACCCCTCTAGTGTTCGAGTTCGGTTCGTCGAACGGCGGGTTTGTTCGTCGAACGTTCGATGAACACCTTCGAACCCCATTGAAAACAATGGTAGGCAAACACAAACACATACAAACACATTATACATATACTCATACAGTTAAAGGGAACCTGTCAGCAGAAATTTTGCTTTAAACCTAAAAGTTTCCCCTTCTGCAGCTCCTGGGCTGCATTCTAGCAAGGTTCCTATAGTTTTTGTGCCCCCTTTTAGACCAAATTAAATACTTTAAAAAGTTGTACCTTTTGGTATGCAAATCTTCTAAATTATCCATGGGGGTGGGCTGTCTGGTGTCCGTTACTGTCCCTCCTGCCGATTTACACCATCCCCCAACGCTCCATTTCATACTTCAGGACACTGCCCAGTGCGCCCGTGGTCCCGCGCATGCACCGTGCGACTGTACCGGGACTGTGCACTGTGTGCACAGTATGACCACTGGTGACGTGTTGCGCAGGCACGAGATTATGGGCGGCACTGTGATTGTCATCAGCAAGTGCCCGCCCATAATCTTGTGCCCGCCCTTTCCCCTCTGCCTCCAGCATTCTGCACAAGCGCTGGCCAGATGACCCGACGTCACCTCTTTCCCATCTAGCCCTGGAGCAGGAAATAGATGGGAGGAGCGGAGCACGACACCACTGGTTATGAGAGGTGATGTCGGGTCTTCTGGCCAGCGCTTGCGCAGAACTCTGGAGGCAGAAGATTTGCATACCAAAAGGTACAACTTTATAAAGTATTTAATTTGGTCTAAAAGGGGGCACAAAAACGATACGAACCTTGCTAGAATGCAGCCCAGGAGCTGCAGAAGGGAAAACTTTTAGGTTTAGAGCAAAATTTCTGCTGACAGGTTCCCTTTAATAATAAACATTGCCATTATACTTACAGGTCCCGCGATGCGTCCTGCAGACTCTGTTTCCCGCCGCTTCTCCTTTCGATCATTGCTGTGTCCTCCCGGTAACCAGCACTGATGATAGGACCTTTTCGTGATCTCATAGCATGTGACCAGTCACGTGTGTATTATCTCATTGGCTAAAGACTGGTCACATAGCTATGACATCATGCTAGGTCCTGTCAGTGCATGTCGCCAGTATGCGGTGCTCGCCCGAGCATCTCCGTACTCAGTATACTCGGCGAGTAACGGCGAGATACTTGGGCACATGCTTGGCTCTCCGTCCCTACATGTCGGTGCTCTTCACAGAGTCAGCCCACATGCAGGAACTGGATGTCGCAGCCAGTACATAGCGGCGCTGGGAATCAGGTGATCGGAAATCACCGTTGCTATAGTAACCCGCCTGTCAGGTTACTATTGCAACTATGGCAGCGGTGACGTCACCGCTTATCAACCCGCAGCCTCTGCTTACTTATTGAGTAATTAGGCTGCATGGGAGAAGCAGCGTCTTCCTCCCATGCAGTGCTGTCTGATGTAGCAGAGCTGCATGGGTTGAAGGAGAAAGAAGACAGAAGACCAGGATCGTGGAGGGGTGAGAGGGAGTAATAAACATGGAGTCTCTAAGTGTGTCTGTGTATTTATTTCTATTAAAGTATTTTTTCTCTGTGTGGTGTCTTTTTTTAACCCTTTATTGGAGATTCTTAATGGCAGGGTCAAACTTGCCTGACATTAAGAATCACTGGCTTAATGCTAACTAGTAAAACAAAGCTACTATTAACCCCTTTATTACCCAGCGAGCCAACCGGCATCAGGGCCGCTGTAAGAGTTGGATACAGCGCCAGATGATGGCGCTTCTATGAAAGCGCCATTTTCTGGGGCGGCAGCGGACTGCAATTCACAGCGGAGGGGCTCAAAAAGCTTGGACCAACCTGTTCTGCGGATTCCAATCCCCAGCTGCCTAGTTGTACCTGTCTGGACACAAAAATGGGGCGAAGCCCATGTCATTTTTTTTTAAATTCTTTTAATTAAAAAAAGGGCTTCCCTATATTTTTAGTTGCCAGCCGGGTACAAATAGGCAGCTGTACCTGGCTAGCATACAAAAATATGGCGAAGCTCACGTCATTTTTTTTTTTTTTTAGTTTTTTGGCAAAAAACTTAAAAAAAATAAGAAATGCTTCCCTGGATTTTCCATTGCCAGTGAAGGTAACACCAGGCAGTGGGAGTTAGCATCCAGTAGCTGCTTGGATTACCCTTAGCTACCAATACAAAAAATGTAGCGGGAGCCCACGTATTTTTTTTTTAATTATTTATTTAAATAACTAAAAAAATGGGCTTCCCTGTATTTTGATTGCCTGACATCACAGTACTGTAAAAATAAATCATTAAAAAAAATGACGTAGCGCTCCACTGTATTTTTGATTCTCAGCGCAGATATTATTATTATTATTATTATTATCATTGTTTATTTATAGAGCACCATTGATTCCATGGTGCTGTACATGGGGGGGTTACATACAGAATACATATACACGTTACAATAGACAGACTATCACAGAGGGAAGAGGGCCCTGCCCTTGCGGGCTTACATCCTAAAGGATTTTGGGGAGGAGACAGTAGGTGGGGTGTAGGTTGGGCAGCAGCTCCGCACGGTGGTGGGGCAGCAGCTTCGCACGGTGGTGGGGCGGCAGCTCCGCACGGTGGTGGGGCGGCAGCTCCGCACGGTGGTGGGGCGGCAGCTCCGCACGGTGGTGGGGCGGCAGCTCCGCACGGTGGTGGGGCGGCAGCTCCGCACGGTGGTGGGGCAGTGAGGTCATTGTAGATTATAGGCATTTCTGAACAGATGAGTTTTCAGGGTCCGTTTGAAGTTTGCAAGTGTAGTAGATAGTCTGACGTGTTGAGGCAGTGAGTTCCAGGAGACTGGGGATGCTCGGGAGAAGTCTTGGAGTTGGTTGCATGAGGAGCGAATGAGAGAGGAGGAGAGAAGGAGATCTTGGGAGGACCGGAGGTTACGTTTTGGAGTGTAGCGAGAGATTAGTTCAGAGATATATGGAGGAGACAGATTATGGATAGCTTTGTAGGTCAGGGTTAGTAGTTTGAATTGGATACGATAGGAGATTGGGAGCCAATGGAGGGACTTGCAGAGAGGAGAAGCGGGGTGGTATTGAGGAGAGAGGTGGATTATTCGGGCAGCAGAATTAAGGATGGACTGGAGACGGGCGAGTGTGTTAGCAGGGTTACCTTGGCTGGCAGTCAAAATACAGGGAAGCCCATTATTTTTTTTTATTTAAAAAAATAGTTAAAAAAAAAAAATGCGTGGGCTCCTGCTATATTTTGATCGCCAGTCAGGTAAACTGGGATTCTCGGCAGCCCACAGCCAACCCTGGAAATTGTTTCTTAGCGCCATTTCCAGGCACTTTATCCAGCTTGTTTAACAGCCGTGATGGCGGTGGTTCACTGGGTAATAAAGGGGTAATACCAGCTTTGTATTCTCAGATCTTATTAAGCCTGAAATTCATGGTGTCACACCAAAATAGACATGGCCACCATGAATTTTTAGTAAAGATAAAAAAAGAACACACAGAAAAATATTTTTATTAGAAATAAAACACAACACAATTAGTGACAATTATTGAACTAAAGAACCCCCCCACTCCGCTGTAGTCCTGGGTCAAGGGTCCTGCGATGTCCAATCCGGATCCAATATCATCTTATCGGTTTGCTGAAAGGCAAAGTGATCAGATGATCTGTCAGATGTTCAAGGACATGAATCACATGACATATCAGCTGATTGTATTGGCCGGCTGTTTAGTATGCGCGCACTCCCCGCCCATCATCCTGCCCACCTGTCAGTGCCGGCTTCAGCGCTGAGAGATGATGGACTGGAGGATGCAGTGCATATGAAAAGAGGCTAATGAGCAGGCCCACGTGGTTACGGTAGGCACCGCTACAGCCTGCTCATGCCGCCGATGACCCACTCCAACACAGCAATCTCATTCCCCATAGCATACATTTTGACTATAAGACGCACCCCCCACTTTCCCTCAACATTTGGGGGAAAAAAGTGTGTCTTATAGTCTGAAAAATACAGTATGCTTCTGCCCTTGCGCATGACTATTGGTCTGTAACCATTACATTGAAATGTTTTCCACTTTCCCTTCAGATGTATTAACACAACATTCTTTGTAATTTTATGAATTGTGTTATAATGTTTACTTGTCTTTTGATAAATGAATAAATAGTTTTGCATGATATACTCCTGGCTCTCTGTTTTTTGTTAACAATGCCAAATGTGGATGTTAACTATGGATTAGGCACACTGTGGGGTTTAGAAGGGAGAGGCATTTGAATTTTGGAGGCTAGATGTTGCTCAATTTCTTTTTAGGGGAGAGCCAAAGCAATTTCACAGAGCCTTTGTGCTACTAGTAATGTGGAAGCTTCATATATTCCGTTAACAGATGAGTGAAGACTTGTTTTTTTGTGGGTTGAGTTGAATGCTATTTGCAGCTGTTGAGGATAAAGAATTGAGTATCCAAAAATACTTAATTCAGCCATTTCATAGACTCAGTTATATAGTTCAGTAGATGTGAACTAACACACATATTTGTGAATGCTTTTGTTTCTTACTAACATGTATATATGTATATTGCATATTCAGTGTATTTTCCTTAGACACAGTATATACCAGCACATGTAATTGTAAAGATGGCTGCCATTTCCTGTTTTGCACCCAAGACAGATGGACAAAGGAAATTCCTGGAGTCTGGACTGACCAATCCAAGGAGGATGTGTAGATCTCTCTACGTCATGAAGCCCTGCCCTGCGATACTTGATTGGACTAAAACTTTTGTTTACACCCCCTTACTGCTCGGTCTAGAGTTTTTTCAAATAATAAAGATCACTTGGTCAAGAGCCAGTCATGGAGATAGATGTAACTGACTTGCTGTCCAGTTATTTAGTCTCGAAGTGCACTCATGACAATTTATGATTTGAAATAGCAGCCAGATCCCGAGAGATCCTTTGAGTCTCATCATCATCATCGTCATTTTAACCTTGACAGTTGGCGCGCCAAGTGTGGGGCCACCGAGAAGGGTGAGTCAGAGCTTCCATTTTCCGGACGTCTGGGGGTTACTCCACAAGTATCCAGGTGTTGCTCGATATCGAGGACTTGATCACCCTCCGTTGCGCGGTGAGCATCATATACATTGTGTGTGCTGTTTTACCTGTGGTTCGAGAGACACCTGGCGAAAGGGGGTGGTCACTAGTCCGGAGAATGGTAGTGCACCGGAGACCTAACGGTGTGACTGTCACTCGCCGGTGATCTAGAAGGACCCAGCTCCCATAGGGGCTAGGCGTAGGTTTTAAAGGATCCGGCTGTCTGTATTTCTGAGCTGTAAGTAAGGTAGAAATGGGGGGCTTTTTGAGTAGCTGTTGATTTGTATATAGTGTATGGTTAATCAGGCTTGTGATTACTCTGTTTGGTTCTCGGAGAGTTAATTGTCTGTTATTGTTCACGGAGGGAGAGGAAACGGAGGCTAGGGATGCAGCTGCTGTCTTTGTTCTGTGAAAAAGAAGGGAGGTCAGTCCCTCACTGGCTGCTTACATGGGACAGAGAGCGGGAGTTGTATTACGCGCTGTGCCTGCAGTCTCTTACACAAAGAAAGCAGGGGGGGAAGTTAACAATCACCCACTGCCTGCAGTCTTTACATTGAGGGAAAGGAAAAAAAAGGGGTGGGGGCCATATGTCCACCGGCTGCTTGAGACAGAGCAGAGATCAAATTACACAGCTACGTCTCTGCTCTCTTTTAGCTGAGAAGCAAGGGGGGGTCAAGGAGTGAAGAGGCAGAGACCGGTTGTCAAGACAGCGCAGCTCTTTGGAGTGAGGAAAAAGGAGGGGTCAGTGGGCTGACATACAGGAGGTGGCTGCAGCCTTTGTATAGTAAAGCAAACGGAGGAGTTGTAATGATTTGAAAGAAAGACAAGTGTTATTTTGGTTTGGATTAGAGAGAAATTAACTGGTTTATGCATTTTTCAGCATTTTGTAATTGTTGGTTTGTTTTTGGAACAGAGAGATAAGGGAATTGGCGTGTTCCCCAGTGTTTAACACAATCGATTTCTGTGTCTATAGCCGGATAGGAACACGTGGAGAACGGTTTTAGTATCCACGTGTTGGACGCTTTGGATGCGTCCTCTTTTCACGGGAAAGAGGGGGAGGGATTCCGGTGGTGGAGAAAAGTGTTTTGAACCAGCGTATTCCCCTGAGTATTAACTCATGCACTGCTATGTAAGAAGCCGGAAAAATAGGAACGTACGAGGAACGGTATTGTATTCGTACGTTGGACGTCGAAGTGTGTCCTTATTGCATAGTAGGGAAGTGGGAAGAGGGTTAAGTTGGATGTGGCCAATCCAACTAGAGCACTATACTCTCTGTTCAAAAGGAAATGAAATGTGTTGTTTTTTAGTGGGAGCTGATAATTGCAAGAGGTTGTATAAATTGGTGGGTTATGATGGACATGGGTAGTGCAAAGAAAATATGATGAGATTGTGAAGTTATCACTCCTTAGTTTAGTTTCAAAGACTGTCCCCTATCAGGATCCTTTTTCTAAAGAAAAGATGGGAAAGACACGAGCAGCACACCCCCTCCCTTCCCGAGCTGGAATGCACACTGCCCGCACATCTGTAAAGGGGGGCTCACAGCTCCGGGAAAGAAAGAAAAAAAACTGACCAAGTGTTAAATGTTAAAGAGCACGTTTTGATAATTAGGAGATTTGTTGTGGGATTCTTTTTAGCCTAGTGAGAGTATTGAGAGTTTACAAGTACAAAATTTGTTATTTTGAATCCCTTGTTCTGCATAAGACTCATGCATAAATGTAGGCGTTTATAGAATAAGTAGCCTATATGGCAGAGTGTGTAAATGCATAAATGTAGACACTCCCCATATACACCCCTGGTTCACTACAGAGTTTCAGCCCCTCCCATTACACCCAGGGAGTCACAACATGGATGCTACACCCGGAAGTCAGGTGCCTGGAATTTCCTGTGGCGGCCATAATGCTACGCCACTGATGGAAGTACATCTTTTCAGCCACATCTCTCTCAGTGGCTCTTTGTTCAAAGCTCTCCACCCATCCCCGGTGGGAGGTGTTCTCTGGTATATATGATTAACACATTTGAATAAGTATAAATAGTATATTTGTTTACTCAGCTATCCCATAAATGCAAGTCAAAGATAACTAAGTGAAATCTTTATTGAATTGATAAATAATCAGAGATAAGAATGGAATGTGTCTTTCCCTAATAGTGACGTAAGTTTGGTTTAACCCTTAGAGTTCAGGATTTCCCATTTTTAGTTACTGTTTATACCTGAATAAGGTAAATTAGATTTCATGAAATATGCAAATTAGTTTGTGGTTTGTTTTTTAATGGCGATTTATTCAAATAATATATTTTTACTTTGTGACTCTATCACCTTTTCTGTTTTTATGATTATTTCTAAACAATTTATATATTTTTGCAGGTTAGTCGTCCAGTCACAGCTGTCATTTAATCATGTCTCAGTTATTTCTACTATCAAAGGGTTTTCTTTTCTTTATGGATACAGTGTTGTTTATCGTAAGGTTTTAAAATTCCCCAGTAATGTATATTGTTGTAAGATATACGTTATTTTCAGTGTTTGTTCATTTTAGGTTTTAGTATGTAGCTAATTTATTACCTGCTGTTTTATCTTTTCTTTTAGGGAATACCAGTATAAAAACTCTGAATTTTGCCATATTGGTAAATAAACAATTAAACAAGGGGGGAATAAGGTATTAATTATATTCTCCAGTTTCTTCGAGGGCGCAGCAGGCATATTATTTAGGTTTTGAAGTTGACCTTTTTCCCATAGGTTATGTTTATTAGATTACTATGAGGTATATCTGTTAACTGAAATGGGAAAAGTCTTGTCTTATATGTTTATTTGTTTATTTGTTTGTTTATTTATTTAGTATTTTCAGTCATGTGATGTATAGATGACCACTAACTGTATTATGATCAGAGATAAAGTTATAAGAATGATCTAATGTATATTTTTTAGTTTAGCTACTTGTGGTACAGAACATTTTGGATCAGTTTACATTTAACCTGTGCGCTATGATGAGCACTTACATTGGGTTTTCCATCCACATCTCCAAAATACATGATTCAGGTGAAAAACCTGACAGATCCATTCACAAAAGAGTCAGCAGAATTACTCCAGACTTTGTTTAGCCTCTGTTCATTGTTATGCTTCTTTTCAAAGGTGCTCAAAACTGTTGCTTATCACACTTTAGTGCACACCTAAAAAAGATGTAAAAAGATGGACAACTCTGGACCACAGGTCAGATGGGAGTTTTAAGTGATTCCATTTGCCTCATTACAGTAAATTTTCAATTGGGAATTTTGTCTGAATCACATTTTTCAGAGATTTACCCGTAAAGCTCAATGTAAGTGCTTAGCATAGAGCACAGGATAAATGACAGTCATGTGAAGACTTGTTTTGGTGTGATGAGTTGGAGCTTTTATTGGTACATAATATTTTTGATCTTTTTTTAGTCTACTATTCTGAGAGGCAAAAAGAAACAGAAATTAAGATGTTTGGGGTTTTTTTTTTTTTACGCTGTTCACCATACCATAAAATCAATAAGACAGCTTTATTCTTTGGGTCGGTGCAAATACAGCTAAACCCTTTTTTACATATTACATTTTTATCTCATATTTTTTTCTCCGCTTTATGATGAAAAGGCAAAGTTTCTGCTATTGTTTTGTTTATTTTTTGACAGTGTTCACTGAAGTGGTTAACTAATGTTTTATAGATCGAGTTGTGCTAGATGCTGTGATACCAAATATGTGTACTTTTTTATTTATTTCTGTTTTTACATAAATGTACATATTTATTGGTATAATATATATTTTTTCATTTTATTATTCTTAATTTTTTAATTTCTTTTAATATTTTTACTTTTTTTCACTTATTTACTTAGTCTCTTTGTGAGACATTAATTTTTATTAATCTGATCACTGGTATAATGTATTGCAATGCAGTAGCATTGCAATACAGTATACCTGTCAGTTCTGCAATGAAAGAAGCCCTTTAGACCATGCTTCTGGTGTGGTCTAACAGGTTTGCTGTAGCTGGCTGACCCAAAAGTCATCATGATGACTTTTCATTTCAAACTGGAAAACCCCTACAACCACTTATGATTTACAGCTATTTCTTACATAGCACCTCCATTTTCAAAGTCTAAAAAATAATTAGACAATTGAAATAAGCCATTTCTTTGTCTTGTGTGGCCTGGTATATTTTAAGCAATTACAAAAGTACTGGAAAAGCCAACTCGTAAATCAAAGTGGATGATTGCCCAATTCTTTCCTTGGGAAAGAAAAGTCCTTCAAACAACCAAAAAAAAGATTAACTAGTCCTGTCTTAAGATTCTATGGAGAATAAACAAAAATAAATCTGTAGCACAATGATGGGAAGAGAACATATGAAGATGCAAAGAAAAGATTCATGATCTGAACCATACACTGTCATCAGAAAAATGTAATGGAAGAGTGTTATTGCATGGGCATCTAGTGCTGCCAATCCCGTACTTCAGATCTCTGTGTGCTCCAGAACTACAATGTTATTTGACTATTTGAATCATGGAGTGTGATGCACTTATTTATATTAACACTGACATTTCTATTTGTATAGTTTTGAGTCTATTTTATGTAGTTTCTTAAAAGTTATGGTACTTATATTTAAAAAGTAGTGTTGAGTAGACCCGGACTCGCATGGTTTCAAAGGTACCTGGGTGTTTGATCTGGATCGAGAAATTAAAAAAAAAAATAAATAAAGAAAATAAGAATGAAGCTCATGCTTCATACATACCGCAAGCGCTCCTATTTTTCTATCCCTTCTGCCAACTTTTGTCCCCATAGACGTATATGGGGACCGGATTAAGGACCAGAACGGGATTTTAAAAAAAAGATAGCAGGGACTTGCCGGTCCCGGTTATCTGCGAGTCGGCTCATCTCTATTAACAAGTAGAACTGTTATACTGTGATAACTACATAAATATATACACATATAGTAAAATACAATGTACAAAATGTTTTAAATATTAATGGGGGCAAGGATTTCTTTTTAATTAAGCGTGTTAGCTTTAGACTTTATCAAAATAATCAGATTATTATCATGTGAGACAAACATGCAATTCTTCACTCATCTTCAAAGTAACCAGGGGCCATCATACTAAATCTAATAAAAAGGAATATATTTACTGCTTTGCGGTAAATGCTGTTTTACAATTCCTGTTCTCTAATTCTATATTGTTAATAATACATCATAAATAGCATTTCTTTGCATCTATTAAAGTGAATACATAACCACTCCAATATTACGGTAATTGGATGATATCTTTTGCTTTAGCAGACTATTGATTAATTAATAAGCAAACTTTATGTTTATTTGTATGTGTTTTTTATGTTTAATGCATTGTTCGTTGTAAAAACAAATATTTTTACTTTTCCTTTCTTAATGTCTTAATGTACTGTTTAATTAACTACGGATGAGAAGGAAAATAATAATATAATATAATATTTCAATTGTTAATGACTTAACAGATATAATATATTCATACCACCTACACTCAATGTTAAACTATACAAAGGAGATTTGTCCCACTTTTCAGCTCGCTAATAAAACTAATACCATGTGCGAGTGGCATTATTGTAAATAAAAGCATGGATGCTCCTTACACTGGAGCTTATGTTACTCCAAGGAATAAACCAATTAATTCTTAGCACTGGTTTGTAGACAATTGCTATTCAGTTGTAAGCTGCAAAGCTATCAAATGGGACAAGTTTAGGTACTAATATAACATTAACTAAGGCTCAATGAGAATGTAAAATGACAGTGACTAAACAGAACCCAGCAGAGTTTGGTGGGATTACATTGTATTCATTCTATAAAGTCTACCATGATGCTTTTGTGTGCTTTTATTCTCATTTGCATTTTAATGGTTAATTAAGAATCACATATCATAGTGGGTACAATAAAGACGACTTTCCCAAACATAGCACAGGCTGAGTATTAAATATTTAGTCCTTACATAGAGGGCACATCTTTCTCCAACTCTTGAGCTAAACCAGATATCATTTTCTTTTAAAATGTAGGTACATGATGATCATTGACCAATGAGTCTCCACAAATGCTGATCAATCATATTGAATTTTTGCAACAGCTAATTTGCTGAAACTGCTAGACAAATTTACTTTAATAGGTGCTCCATACACCAGTTTTAAACAGAAACCGCCTGGAGAAAGATGTACCCATTTTTTTTAGGAGTTGCATGATAGACGGGCAAGCACTAAACGTCGACTCTTTTAGGGGATAAATTGGAGCTATAAAAAAAAAATCTACACCCTACATAGTTACTAAGGTTGAAAAAAGACCTAGGTCCATCTAGTTCAACCTTCTTCCACCAGTTCTACATTTGGTCACAAAGTCATTTATAACCAACAATGTTTTGTGTACTGAGGAAATCATCCAGCCCTTTTTTGAAAGCTGTTATAGTATCTGCCATTACTACCTCTTGTGGTAGGGCATTCCACAGTCTGACTGCTCTAACTGTAAAGAACCCTTTCCTATTTAGCTGTCGGAATCGCTTTTCTTCCACTCGCAGTGAATGCCCCCTGGTCCTTAGTATTGTCTTCGGAAGAAATAAGTCATGTGCCAGTCCTTTATATTGACCACACATGTATTTATACATATAAATGAGATCTCTTCTGAGACGTCTTTTTTCTAAGCTAAACATATCTAACTTTTTCAACCTGTCATCATATGGGAGGCCTTCCATTCCTTGTAGTAGTCTAGTTGCCCGCCTTTGAACTGACTCTAACTTCTGAATGTCCTTTTTAAAATGTGGAGACCAAAACTGGATCCCATATTCCAGATATGGCCTTACAAGTGATTTATAGAGGGGTAACAATACGTTGGGATCACGGGATCTAATCTCTCTTTTTATACACCCTAGAATCTTGTTTGCTTTTGCAGCTGCTGCCTGACATTGAGTGCTGCTGCTCAGCTTATTTGTAATAAGAATACCCAAGTCCTTCTCCTGTTCTGTAGTGCCGAGTTTACTTCCATTTAATGTATACGTAGTTATAGGATTACTCCGTCCTAGGTGCATTACTTTTCATTTATCAACATTAAATCTCATTTGCCAAGTATATGCCCATTCTGACATCTTATCCAGATCTTTTTGTAATATTATACTATCAAGGTCAGTTTTTAATATCCTACATAGTTTGGTGTGTCATCAGCAAAGACTGACACTTTACTATCAATCCCATCCACAAGGTCATTAATAAAGAGATTAAAAAGAATTGGTCCTAGCACAGATCCCTGCGGCACCCCACCGCTGACTATGGCCCATTTAGAGAATGTTCAATTTATGACTACTCTTTGTTTCCTATCTTTTAGCCAATTCCTTACCCAGTTGCATATAGTTTCCCCTAGTCCTTGCTTCTGGAGCTTTAGTATAAGGCTATTATGTGGTACAGTATCAAATGCCTTTGCAAAGTCCAAATAAATCACATCAGCTGCATTACCAATATCCAGGTTTGCACTTACCCCCTCATAGAACCCCAACAGGTTGGTTAGACACGACTTATCTTTCATGAATCCATGCTGTCTGTCAGTTATTATATTATTTTCTGCAAATACTTTGATACATGATAACTCAACATTCAGCCATTATTGTCAAAATCGCTAGTGACAAAATTGAGTACACTCGTAAGTGAAAATGGCCAAATGGTTGCCAAAGTGTAAATATGTTATTGATTCACTTTTATCAATTGATACACCTTTCATTGTTATTGTTTTCTATATATGTCATATAAACAAACTAGAATTCTGGCACACACTGAATCTAACTTGGAGCCTTGTTTTGACCTGAGGAATAATGGCGGTGCATGCTAATGTGATTATGAGATTGGTTTTTTTGAGATACATTGTACTTCATGTTATATTAGTAAATTTAGGTTGAAACTTTTTACATTTAATTGTGAAAATATTGCAATTTTGGCAAAAATTTTGAAAATTTTACAATTTAAAACGATTCATTTTTATGCCCTTAAACCAGAGATTTGTGTCCCACCAAATAGCTAATAAATAATATTTCCTACATGTTTACTTTATATTAGCACCATAATTGAAACATATTTTTTTATTAATTTTTTTTTTACTTAGGAGGTTAGAAGGATTATCAGCAATTTCTAATTTTCCCACCAAAATTTACAAATTCAATATTTTTATGGTTCAAATCACATTTGAAGTGACTTTCAGATGCCTATAGGACATAAAATACCCAAAAGTGACACCATTGTAAAAATTACACACTTAAAGTGCTCAAAACAAAATTCACAAAGTTTATTAACTCTCTAGGTGAGTCGCAGGAATTAAAGCAATGTAGAAGGAAAAAATGAAAAATTTACTTTTTCCCACTTTTTTGCTATGTAATTTTATTACCCTCAGTAGACTGGTACCCAAATGTGGTGGAAAACTACTGGTTGGGTACACGGAAGGGTTTGTAATTGAAGGAGCACCATTCAACTTTTGGAGCGTAACTTTGGCTGAAATAAGTAGCGGATGCCATGTCGCGTTTGCAGAGCCTCTGATGTGCCTAAATAGTGTAAACCCTCCACAAGTGACCCCATTTTGAAACTGCCCTTCATACTGCATTTTATAACATCAAAAAAAAAAAATTTTCCCACAAACATGCTGCTTTTGCCCAAAAGTTTTAATTTTCCCAAAGATAACAGAAGAAAATGGACCATTAAATTTGTAGTGCAATTACTCCTGACTACACTGATACCTGATATGTGGTAAAAACTACTTTTTGGGCACACGGCCGGGTTCAGAATGGAAAGAGCACCATTTGACTTTTGGAAATCAAAATTGGTTGAATCAGATAGTGGATGCCATGTTGCATTTGCTGAGCCTCTGATGTGCCTTAACATTAGAAAACCATCAAAAATGAACCCATTTTGGAAACTACACCCCTGATGGAATATTCTAGCACTGTGGTGAACACCTTGAACCCACAGGTGCTTTACAGAAGTTTATAAAGTTGAGCCATGAAAATGAAAAATATACATTTTTCCCAAAAACATGTTGCTTTGGCCCCAAAATTTTAATTTTCAAAACTGTAACAGGAGAAAATGGATGATACAATTTGTTGAGTATACAGATACCACATATGTGGTGTGAAACTACAGTTTGAGCACATGGCAGGGCTCGGAAGGGAACTTTTGGAGCACAAAATTGACTGAAATAGATAACAGATGCCATGTTGCATTTACGGATCCCCTGATGAGCCTAAGCAGTGGAAACCACCCATAAGTAACTCCATTTCAGAAACTACACCCCTCAAGGAATGTATCTAGAGGTTTGGTGAGCACCTTCAACCCACAGGTGAAAATGGAATTTACACTTTATTGTGCAATTTCCCTTGAGTAGGTCAATACCTAATATGTGGTTGAAAACTACTCTTTGGGCATCTGGAATAGCTCAGAACGGAATGCGCACCTTTCGACTTTTGGAAAACAAAATTTGCTGAAATAGAGAACACCATTTAGTGTTTGCCAAGACTCTGATGTTCCTAGATAGTGGAAACATACCACAATGACCCCATTCTAAAAACTACACCCTCCAAGGACTTTATCTAGGGGTGTAGTGTGCACTTTGAACCCACAAGTGCTTCACAGAATTTGTTAATGTTGAGCCATTAAAATAAAAGCACACATTTTTCCCCACAAAATCTGCTCCAAATTTTTAATTTTCATAAAAGTAATTTGAGAAAATGGACCATACAATTTGTTATGCAATATTTCATAGATACACCGATACCTCATATGTGGGTAAGGTTCACAAAGCAAAGAGTGCTATTTGAATTTTGTAGCACCATTTTGGCAGAAAAAGATTGCAGAAGCTATGTCACATTTGAAGAGCCTCTGACATGACAAAATGGCAGAAAACCCCACAAGTGACTCCATTTTGGAAACTATACCTCTCAAGGAATTTATATAGGGGTGAGATGAGCCTCTTCACCCTCAGATGATTCACAGAATTGTATAACATTTTTTTCCAATAAAATGTTGCTTTGGCACAAAGTTTTTAATTTTCAAAAGGAAAATAGGAGAAATGGTACAATTTGTGACACAAATTCCCATGAGATTGCCAATACCCCATAAGTGATCGAAAACTACTCCTGATTCACAGTGCAAAGTTCAGAAGGGAAGGAGTGCCATATTGCAGTGCACATTTTCCTGAAATGGTTTGAGGGTGCCAAGTCACATTGGTGTTGGAAAAGAAGAGCTCCCCAGAAGTGACTCCATTTTACAAGCTACACCATTCAATGAATTCATCTGGGGGTGCAATGAGCATGTTGATACCATATGTGCCTCACAGAATTGTATGCAATTGTGTGGTGTAAAAGAATAATTACATTTTTACCACTAAAATGTTTTTAGCCCCAAGTTCTTCGTTTTTTTAATTGCTAATAGAACAAAAATTGACCACACAGTTTGTTGTGCAATTTCTCTTGAGTACGACAATACTATACATGTTATTGGGAACTACTTTTGAAGCACAGTGGAAATATCAGAATGAAAGGTGTCCAATATTATAGTGCAGATTTTGCAGTTATAATTTGCGGGTGCTATGTTGCATTGGCATGGTTCCTGAGGTGCCAGAACCCACCATAAGTGAATTAATTTTACAAAATACATCAATTAATTCATCTATTGGTGCATTGATCATATTGACAACACAGGTGTGTCACAGAATTTTATACCATTGGGCGGTGAAGATAAATAATTGCATTTTTACCACAAACAATTTTGTTTTAGCCCAAGATTTTACATTTTCACATGGGAAAATAGGTAACAATGACACCAAAATGTCTCAAATAATTTCTGCTGAGGGTGTCAATACCCCATATGTGGCTGTAAAGTACTGCATAGCCACACAGCGAGACTTGCAAATGGGGAAGAAGCACTATTTGACCCTTGTAGCACAGATTTTCCTAGAATTGTTTGTGAACTTTATATACAAAGCCCCTAAGTGCCAGAAGAGCAGAATACTCGCTTGTGTGCGCCAATTTTGAAAATGACAACCATTTAAGACTATATCCACAGGTATAGTGACTATTTTGACTACATCAGTTTTTTCCAGAAACAAACAGCAATGGATGTTGCTGAGTGAAAATTGCAAATCTGCCATTGTAGTGCTCGTACATTGTAGTGTTCATAGATTGTGCCCAGCTCGTGCTTCTGGAGATATGCACCGGGTACAGAAATGGGACTCATGTGGATGCTAGATGTGGTTTAGGCACATTGTGGGGGCAAAGGAGGGGGGCACTCGGATTTGGGTGTGCAGACTTTGCTGGATTTTTTGAGGGGGCAAGCCATGGTGCTTTTCCAAATCCATTTTGTAATCCAGTATTGTTGAAGCTCCCTATATTTCCATTGACAGATGATGGACGGACCAGAGTGGAGGTTTTTTTGTGGAGTTGTTTGAAGCTTTTATTGGTAGCATTTTACATGACATTTTGGATCACATATACAGTATATCCTGTGTTCTACACTGGGAACTTATTTTAAGTTTACATTTAAAACTCCGAATTACGTGATTCAGATGACACCTCCAAGGGATCCACTCAGTATATTGAGGTAGCAAACTTGCTCTGGACTCCATCTTGCTTCTGTTTAGCAGTGTTCGTCATTTCAGAAGTGCACAATCTACGGCCAAACATGCTTTTATAAACACCTAAAAAGCCGGACACTGTTGAAACATAGGCCAGATAGAGTCCAAAATGTCTTCCTCTGCCTCATTATGTTAATATCCCAAAATGGTTCCATCTGAATCACATATTTAAGAGATTAATAAGTAAACCCTGGTGTAAACGCTCAGTGAACAGAACAGGATAAAAGCGAGCTCAGCATTGCTGCGATCTTTGGGAAGAAAAATAAACAAATTTACAGCAGATCAAAAATTTGATTTATTTTTTATGCCGTTCACCGTGCGCTATAAGTGATTAGGCGGTTTTAGTATAACACACTAAGACAGTGGTTTAAAAAAGTTTTCGCTTCACCATATTTTGAGAGCTATAATTTTTCATTTTTATATTGACAGAGTCATGTGGAGCCCTGTTTCTTGTTGGATGGGTTGATGTTTCAATTGGTTTAATTTTCAAGCACATAACATTTTTTTTATCAGTTTTTATTACAATTTCTGGAAGACGAAATTAACAAAAAACAGCAATTCAAAAATATTTTTTTGTGTCATTCACTGTTTGGTAAAAGATAACAGCTTTATTCAGTACGATTACAGTGATACCACATTTTTATTTTTTTTTATGTTTTGCATCCTTCACACAATTATTTTTTTTATATTATATTCTGACAGCTACAGATTTTTTATTTTTCTTCTGAAAGAGCTGTATGGTGGCTTGTTTTATTAAGGGCCAAAATACCTTTTCACCACATACGAGTATTTATATTTGACATTTTGATTGCATATTATTTCACTTTTTTCCAGCGGTTTGATGAGAAAGCTTTCTTTCTGCCACATGTTATGCTATTTTTTATGGTGTTCACTGAAGGGGCTAACTAATGTGACAAATTAATATATGGGGCGTTTTGGATGCGGCGATATGAAATGTGTAATTTTTTTGTTTTTTTTTGTTTTTACATAAATATATCTGTTTATTGGTAAAATGTTTTTTTTTTCTTTTTTTGGATATGAATTTGGGGATTTTTAAAAAATATTTTTACAATTTTTTTTTACTTAGTCCCAGTATGGGACATTAACTTTTATTAGTCAGATCGCTGTTGCAATGCATCGCCATGCACAAGCATGGCATTTACATTACACCAATCAGTGTGAAACTGATAGAACGCCTCTTAGACCAAGGTCTTGGCATGGTATAACGTCCCACCATAAACAGGTCACCCGTAGGTCATCATTTGACTTTGGGTTGCCATGGCGACTATTGGTTCCCCATAATCAGATTGTGGGGGTCCTAATTGGGTGGAAGCAGGAGCACACTCCCTCTCCCAGCCTCCTAAATGCTGTGATTGCGATTGCTTTTGATAGCAAACTTTAGGGTTTAAACAGCTAGTGGTGGTGCAGACATTGGCCTAAAGGCTGCTTTACACACAACGATATAGCTAGCGATCGCGTTAGCGATGTGACACGCCCAGATCATTGTTACGTTGTGCCGAGATCGCTCATAGATCGTTTTGTAGCGGTCACATGTACACATCTCCCAAACGACGCTACATCGTTCAGCGATATATTGTTTGACCAAGGCGGTCATGTGGATCTTGTTCGTCGTTGGCAGGGTGTCAAACATAGCAATATGTCTGCTGTGCTCCAAACGCCGAACAATATTTTGAAACTGAACGACGTGTCAACGATCAACGATTTTCACCCTATTTGCGATCATTCGGAGTCGCACGTAGGTGTCACATGCAACGATGTCGCTAACGATGACGGAAGTGCGTTACGAAAACCGTGACCCCGACGACATATCGTCAGATAAATCGTAGCATGTAAAGCGGCCTTTAATGTGACAAATAGAGCTTGGTTATCACTTAAGACAAGCCCCTGGTGGCTATCGAGTGGGCACAGCTCCTGTGCTCGCATGATCACCAGGACATATCAGTACATCTATATGCAGAAACAAGTTGTAAAATAGAACATACTGTATGTGGACATCCAATATGTAGGGAAGGATTCTTTTCTACATGTTAATGTAATAGTTAGATACACTGATGAGCAAAAGGGTAACAATGTTTTGAACTTTTGTCTTTCAGGCTTCAAATCTCACCATTCACTACAGCATTGAATTTGAGACTACCTTCATTTCATAGACAATCAGTTTAGGTATCATAAATTTGACTAGCAATTATTTCTCATGTCATTAGTTATGCAGATTCTTGTCATATCACTGCATTCTTACTGTTTTGCTCCTAGAGGTGGAAACACATTTTTCTTCCTATATATTATAAATTACAACCTGTTGTCACATTCCATAATAGCGCAGTGTGTTATTTGGTTGATTCCCAAGCAAAAGGTCACTGATTGAAAACAAGGCTCAGCCATGAAGAATATTTTCCAAGAAGAGAGAAACAGCATCATCCAGCTCATCAATAGTAGTCTCCCTCCCAAGAAAGTTGCCAAACTGCATCATATGAGTGCCATGACAGTTGAAGAAATACAAAATGAAGTTGGTCCAGCACTTGAAAGGCCAAGAGGTGGGCATCCACTTAAAATATCTGAGTCAACAAGTCGCTCATCAGAAGGACCAGCAAATCTGGTGTGACAACCACGGCAGCACTGTGTGATGCATGTTACACAAGTATGCAATTGTGGCCCCATCAAACGTGAAGAAGCCTCAACTTCAATATCATTATAAGAAGCGTTGGCTCGAGTTTGCAAAACAGTACGAAAAGTGGACAGTAAAATATTGGTAACAGGTGATTTAGAGCGATGACACAGAAGTCAACAGACTAGATTCTGATGGGTGCAAATAGTTCTGGAAGAAACAAGGAAACAGGGGCTAACGGATTGAGAAATTGAATGAACTGTCATGTTTCGTGGAGGAAGCTTGATGATATGGAGTTGTTTCAAAGCCAAAGATGTTTGACTAAGATCAGTGGTGGTCTCAATGCTGAGCTATATGTGAATATTTTAAAAAATAAGTTACTTTGTACAATTGCATACTGTGGGTATGAAAAGGAAGGCATAGTGTTCAAACAGGACTATGAACCGAAATATACATCGAAGTTGGTAAAGGAATGATTCAATGACAATGAAATAAAAGTAGAGGATTGGCTCCCACAATCCGCGGACCTCAATCTAATCAATCACTTATTGGTAGTTAAAGAAAAAGCTGTATATATACCCAGGTGAGTCAACCAGTATGCACCAACATTGGAAATGTGCAGAAGAGACTAAATTACAGTTAAGACATACTTGAATATGATCGAGAACATGCTCAGAAGGATGCATGCAGTGTTGAAAGCCATAGGTGGATTTACAAAATACTAACAAAATAATACAAATTTTAATTTAGATTTTTAAGAGCAATACAGTAAAAATGCAGTGACATGCCAAGAATCTGCATAACTAATCACAGGCTGCAGAGTTGTAAGTCTTATATATGTATGAGATAGTGAAGATGATTAGCTATAAAATGAAACTAACCTCACATTTCACACTAAAGTGGATGGTGAGATATTAATCCTGAAAATAAAACATTGTTACTCTTTTGCTCATCAATGTAATTGCTACAAAAAAATTGGAGTCACTGTCTATCAGCCACCTTTTAAGGATGTAGCCAGTCTAAACACAAAAATATTCTTGAAAAATTCCCAACCTGGAACTATGGATTTTAGGCAATGCTGAGAATTATAGTTTTACAACAACATGAGATTCACATATTGAAGATCAGTTCATAGTCTCAACCAACCCAAAGAACTACATTTCACCAATTCTAGGTTCAATATAGAATTTGCATTTCGCACTTAAGAACTGAACAGGATCTAATTGTGTTTTTTTTAGATAGTCACCATGTTAGTAGTTTTATGCTGTCCACACTGGGCATTTTTGTCTGGCTGCATCTTGGATGCAGTTTTGACAATGCACCCAAGATGCAGCATATCAATTCTTTTTGTGTTTTTGCCTGTGTTTTTGAGCCCTTCCAATCAATAGATTTGACTTAAAAAATGCACTGGGTAAAATGCGTTTTTTGATGCGTGTTTGGTGCTTTTTTGGGACAAAAACGCTGCATCTTTGTAGTAACAAAAAGATCCACTGTGTGAATATACCCTAACAATGACAGCCTGTGCACACACAACAGTCTATATGTCCTTGCATAGAACATACAGTATGTCTCAGAGCAGCTACAGATTTTTTTTCCAATTATTTTTTGAATCTGAGCTAAAACTTTTTAACTTTTCAAACAAAAACTGACAGTCTTGGAGATTGTGAAGCTAATATGTTTTCAGTATTATAATTTAATCATTAAAGGAATATAGGTATGTATAGCTCCTCAGCCGTGTTGTGTTTCTTACTCAATTTATCTAAATTGATCAATAATGCATAGGTTGAAATTAAAAAATTCTTATTGTTTTGTTTCCGCAGTTCCTTTGTAAACAGTTTTTCCTCTGTGGTAAAGAAAAGCAAACAAATCCTGTAAAGTCTAATCCTGCAGTCATAGATACTTCAATCTGTGGATCACTTCTTGCTAAACTATCACTGTTGCTAAACTACCTTGTTAGCATAAAGTTGAGAACAAATAGAAGCAAATATGACTGCAAGGTTAGACTAAATACGGTTTGTTTGCTGTTTGTTACCATGGAGACACATGGTCTGCAAAGGAGCAGTAGAAATAAAAAATAGGACATTTTTAATTAAGACCTGATGCAAAATTCCTTTACTTTTCATGTTCAAGACATTAACATAATATACAACTATTGTTGCAAAAGGGGATATATAGAGTTTAACTCCTTGCCGAAAGATGATGTACTGCCACATCATATGCAGGCTATACAGAAGAATCTCCATAGCACCATAGTAAACTGTAATAATGAGTGGAGGCCACTCTAGGGTCCATATGCAGGCTCCCTGACTTTGATGTGAGCAAGAGGGTACATCAGTCTATGAGTTGCCATGAAGTCTGGGGGTCTGCTGAAGACAACCGTGCTTATCATGATGGTATACCTGTAAAAGCAAGCCTGTAACTGGCATTCATAGGAGACCATGGCTTTAGTTTTAAAAAATATGTGGGAAAAAGACTATTGATGAGCTGGATGATGCTTTTCTTGGGAAATCTTCTTCATGGCTGCTTCTTGATTTGAACCAGTGACCTTTCACTTGAGAATAAACTTAATTAAACACTGAGCTATTAGGGAATGTGAGAACAGGTTGTAATTTGTAGTATACAGAAAGATTTTTTTTTCAAAAACAGGAGCAAAACTGTAAAAATGCAGTAACAGTTATTTTTATGCATAACTGCCTATTTAGACATTTGATTGATTATGATGTTCCAATTCAAGTTATATATAGGATAATATGGTGAGATATGGAGCCTGAAAGTCACAATCTCAAAATATTGTTACCCTTTGGCTCATCACTGTAATCCTGGTCTATTACTATACCTGATGAAGGCTTTTGTTAGCTGAAATGCATTGTCCGTTTTCTCTAATTGAATTTAACAATAAATCTTTGCTCTAGGAGTAAAAACAAACTTGCTCTGAAATCCTCTTCATCCTCCGGAAGCGGCGAAAGGGATTCATTCCATATACTCTATTACCCACATGTGAGCGCTCTCACAGGATCCACATTGTTTCCCAATGATTCGTGCTGCATACTGGAGGATCGCCAAAAGAGTTGATCCAATACAAGGATCATATAAGCGAAAACAGAAGAAATCTGCATGGTGAGTGTAAAATCTGTTCGACCACTGTAATCTGTGTTCACATACATCTACACTCAGATTTGGCGCCCCATTGTCTGCCTCTTTTTCTTTTTATTTCTGTAATCCTGGTATGTGTGACACAGATGTTACATGGATGTCTTCTGAGTGCTGTGCATATCTGTGCCGCCCCAACAGCGGATCGAACCGCTCGCATCCGGGGGTGGTGATCGTTCGTGGCTTGAGGGTCTCCGGACCCGGAGGCTTAGGGGCCACACTCAAATGGAAAGGGAGTATTTAAAGGGGATTTGGTGCAGTTTGTGACGCCACCTGTGGTGTGCGGTGATTGGGAGTACCTCCGCTGCCGTTGGGAGTACCCAGGGTGATGGAGTGGGGCAGCTAGGTGACGTTGCCCTCCATGGGTAGGGGTAGACCCCGGGTCTCTGGTGGGAGATGTGGGAACGCAGTGCAGGGGTCAGTCAGGTACTCACTCAGCAATGAAGCAGACGCTGATAACAGGGTAAACCAAGTCTCCGAAAGCTGTTGCCTCTCGAGGGGAGCTCATCCGGGTCCCGTCCCCCACAGTACTGCCGGTGGTCCGTAACCTGCCTCCTGGCACTAAGTTTTAGATTATCCGTTGTGGCCCGGTAGCTTGGAGCTGTCCGGGCACTTCTCCCCACTGTGGCTAAGTGGAGGAGCATGCTCTTAGGAGCTCATGCTTGGCATTTCAGTGGGCTACTTGCTAGGAAAGCCCTATTCCTCTCGTTGCGCTAGTGCCTCGATCTCTGAGCTGGTGGGAACAGTCCATAAAGTCCCCTTTCTCTGCAAGTTAATTGCCAAATTGCCTGAAGCTTCTCCCCGACCTAGGGTCTGTGTACCCCGTCATGCCTTCGGTCCCGGACCCGTGATAGGACCAGGAGGCTGACCGTCCTCCTTGACGGATCCCAGGCACCTAGCCTCAATCCCCTGCGACCGAGGGGCCGACTCCTTTAGGTCCAGACCACCGTCTGCGACCTAGTTTACTTCTCCCCTGGGAGCTCTAACTCCCAGCTTCCTCAGAGCTCCTCACAGCTCAAGGGCTACCACTGAACTGACTTGACACCTCCCACCTCCCTGTCTGACCCCTAGGTGGCGGCCCTATTCCTGCTTAAGCAGCCTACTGGTGTGCCTGACAGGTGTAGTGCAAGGTGTATCTATGATTTGTGAATGCTGATGGAGGCAGTACTGTAGGATAGAGACCCAGAACCATGGGGGGTTGAATACTGCATAAGGAGGGCAGTTTGTGCAGTACCCTGTGACGACCTGAATAGTCCAGGGGCGTCACATATCTTTCACTTAATCATTGACTTGTATGGGTCTGTGTGTCTGTGCTGCCAATTAAAAACGGACATGTCTCCATGTGGACACACATGAGATTCACAGGGATACACAGTACGTGTGAAAACACTGAGGTGTGAAGATCCCTATATATTTTCATTAGTATGCATGTGAACATGTCACCAGTACGTGTAAAAACAGACACCACACGTATTGGGAACACGGACATGTGAAGGGGCCTAAGATGGATCCCAGTGTATTAGGTAGTTGCTAGATAAAGAGAATAGAAAGCAATTCTGGAAAACTGTCAAAGCTTCTCAGTGTGTTTGAGCTTGTAGTGTGATACTCCGATAACTGCTATGCTATTTTCTTGAAGATTAACCCTTTAGAAACAACTATATATCCCTCTATTAGCTGGACTGCATGATATATAGAGACATTATATCACATGGTTTTTACATAATAACGCTATATAGTTTAGGATCTTCACAGTTGGAGTGACAAATGTATATACTTGATTTGCATTTTGCTAATTTTCAGTACATTGAGATGCATTGGGGGAGTAATTTACAGCATTTGTGCTTTTGCTTTTTAAAAATTTATGAGATAAATAAGTGAATTAGTTTTCCTTTTCTTGTCTGTTGACTATTAATAAATATAGACAACAAAACGGACGCATTAATGAGTCCACCCTAAATTCTGTTTATCTGAAGACAAAACTCTATTTACAATTTACGGTAGATAATGTATAGTATCAGCCTCCGGATCGTCATCCTTTCATGGTTGGTATCTCTCAGAGAAGTGACTCTAACCAGATTCTGGTAAAATTGGACTAAAACCTGTGTGCTGTAATACTGGGGAAAATAATCTTACTTGATAATAATAACATATATTTGAGAAATGTCTTATAATTTCATTATGTCACTTTTTAGGTTTTTTTTTCTGATTAGTCCTTTTTAATTCATCTTGTTGAGCTATATAATTATATAACTTAGATCGCTTGGTCTATTCAGCACCTTCTTAGAAACTTCATATGACTCTCCGATTGCCCTAAACCATGTTTCATTGCTGCCCTTTCCTTGCTGAATTACAACAGCCTCTACTTGTGCAGCATTTGTCCTAATTTACTGGACATTCTTCTGAATTACGACTTTTTATTTATAGTTAGCATAAGGACAGCCAAATAAAATAGGCTTGAAATCAGGAAACTGTGGCCTTAAGCTGTGTGCAATTTCAGAAGCCTGGCTCGTGACATGGCGTCTTTGAAGTACACACAGTTAATATAAATGCATAGAAAAAATAGATTCAAACTAACCAGCGCTTTGATGTAGAGTATAATATTGCCTGTACTACTAAAATTCAATTACATTATCAGTTAATATTAAAACTCTTCCCTCTGCCAAGAGAAAAAAAATATCAAAAGAAAAAAGTTATATACATAGTTCTCCAGATCTTTTTTCCTGTAATTTAGTATAAAACTCTTAGAAGTCGTCACAATAGTTAGAAGACAAGTTTTTTCTTTCTTGTATTAACTAGTTCTACAGTAATGTAAATGGTAGTCCTTCAAGAGCATTTTAAGACATTGCTTAAAAGTCTTGAAGAATTCAGAATCAACTATAAAAAAATGTATTCTTTGAACATTGAATATCGGAGTGGGCATAGTAGTAGTGAGGAGCCAATGACGAGTGCATGACCCAAGTACATTCAGCATGGCAGAAACTTACACACAACCATTAATATAACTTTACTGATAGGAGCCAAGGTGTGTAAGTGCAAGGATTTCTAGTGCAAATACTCAATGCTGAATAAATCAAGATGTTTTGAAAAATGTGTTAACATTTTTTATCACTTGTATATAGATAACATGTCTATATGTTCTGTAATTTTCATAATTTCACAACTTTTCCTTCTTGGTGATGCAGTTTCAATGTTTAGGAGTGTCCTTGTCCATTGTATGGAGAGCCACTGCTATTGCATCGGAGTTTAATAAGCAGCATTTTATGGAGGCACATGGAGGAACAATATGTGTTTATATCAAGCTATAGGCACCATATTACAGAATCATATACAGTAAGGCTACTTTCACACATCCGGTTTGAGCAGTGCGGCTCAATCCGGCTGTAAAACCTATGCAACGGATGCGGCGAAAACACTGCATCCTTTGCATAAGTTTTTACATGCGGCCCGTCCGTTTTTTTCTGGTTGCGGCATGCTACTGAGCATGCGCAGTGGAAGAAACCACATGCGGCGGCCGGATGCGTTTTTTCCCGCATCACGCCGCATTCGGCGTCCATAGGCATGCATTGAAAAATGCGCTGCAGCGGCCGGATGCGGCGCGATGCGGTTTTTTTTGCCGGAGCAAAAAACGTTCCAGGCAACGTTCCATCCGGCCGCGGCATCGGCTAAATCTGCCACATGCGGCAAAAACCGGACCGAACGCAAGCCCATGCGGCACAATACGGCACTAATGTAAGTCTATGCAAAAAAACCCGCAACTGGCGGAAAAAAAAACGGTTGCGGTTTTTCTGCAGAGCGCCATATTGTGCCGCAGAGCAAAAACCGGATGTGTGAAAGTAGCCTAACATAGCCCCATAAAAGCTGGTCTAAGATAAAATCAAGTCCTACACATATGAGAACTTATTTTGGATAGCTCCTGGAAATATATGCATACAGTACAATTACTTGTTCTTTTCAGTTACTAAACTCTGAGGTATGAATCTCTACGTAAATGTGAATACGATAGTGAAATAGGAAACATGTTTTGGAATGCAATTAGAATGTTTCTATGTACTTATGGAATCGTAGGTCAAATAATAATTTGATTATTAATATTTTGTTTTTGGATTAGAGGTGAGAGGACCCGTGGAAGCTCAGGTTCTGTGGTTTCAGCCAGATTTTAGGTTAGGCTAAGGACACATGGGCATTTAGCATCTGATAAGAGAGCATCAGATGCATTTTGCTGATGACTCCCTGTTCCTGCTCTGCTGCAAGTGTAATCTGAGTGTCATTATATTGTGATACGATCCTGTGATCGGAGCACAGCTGTGGAGGAGAGGGAGGGACTAATGACCCTATATCCTCCATTATCAGCTGATGCAATTATCACACTGCACTTTGGTGTAATGCAAGTGCAATGTGATGTTTCTCTCGCACCTCTTGGCTTGTCTGGGTGAGAGTGAAAACTTATCGGATTCTTCCACCCGCAGCATGCTGCGATTATTTTCTCGGTCCGATAAGGGTTGAGAAAAAAATTGCACATGGGAGCGGGCCCATAGAGTAACATTGGTCCGAATGGAATGCAACTTTTTATCGCATTCCACTTGCTCCGTTTTACTTGGTGTGTGTCCTAGCCCTTAAGTTGTGTTCTGGACCTGAACTTGACTTGAAACCTATTGGAACTCACTAATTTGGCAGTTTGGGTCTCTGCCCACATGCAGCCAGCTATAAACAGAACACTTCTGGGGGATAGAGGGGAGATTTTTTAATTTTTATGCTTTTTATTGTACACATTACATTTCATAACGCTGATTTTAGCCCCAATGAAAGCCATTCAGACACTGCAAGTGGCTCGCACTGGGCTGAGCACCATGCATACCTGAGCACAGCTATGCTTTCTTGAGTAGTTTGCATGCATAAAGCACTCAAACTCCAAACTCGAACACTGATTTTTTTTATAAAGTCTGTGTTTGGTATAAACATCGAACTTTAAAGTTCGGGTCTGCTCAACTCTAATTACAATTATTCTCTTATGATTAGAAAAAATCCATGTTACTGTAGCATACGTTATGTACTGTAGATTTCATGAATGCTTCACAAAGATTAAAAAAATAAATAAATCAGCATTTGGAAAAAATAAACAATTAAACATAGTTTTCTTTAAGCAATTATACAGTAATTGTCCTTCTAGCTAGAGCTTATTTCTCAAAATGTTATCCTTTTTCAATATGGTATTTGAAGAGTAAAATAAATGAAGGTTTATAGTTACCTTCATAAGTGGTGGTGGGATTGCATCTGTTTCTATTTTATTTCTCTTCTTGAATCAAGATATATCTGAAGTGGAATACCCTACAGCATGTGCCTTGTTGGTTTTAGAGTGCAGCAATATTAAGAAGTATGAAATCCACTTCAAGGGAAAGGCAAGTATTGCTATTTTTTATTACTATTTCCAGAATGGTTTTATGTTGACTCTGTATCCTCCGGCAGGCAAAATCATGATATTTCTCTATGTAGACAGTCACAGAAAATGTTATTTGATAGGTTAATATACTCAGTTCTTTTTCAGCTGAGCCTTTTTATGGCTCTACAGTGGTTTTTGTTCTTTTTCCACATTATTTATGAGACCAGAAACAGATGAAAATAAGTCTGATGGGTAGGGCTAATGTGAGTGTTGGATCTCAGGAAGTGGGGGAATTACTCCACCCATGACTTAAGGGTGCTTTACACGTTACGACATAGCTAGCGATTGCTAGCGATGTCGCAAGCATTAGCACCCGCCCCCGTCGTTGGTGCGATATCTGGTGATCGCTGCTGTAGCTAACATTATCGCTACGGCAGTGTCACACGCACATACCTTTTCAGTGACGTCACTGTGACCGTCGAACAATCCCTCCTTCAAGGGGGAGGTGCGTTCGGCGTCATAGCAACATCACTGTGGCGTCACTAAGCGGCCGTCCAATAGCAGAGGAGGGGCGGAGATGAGCGGCCAGAACATACCGCCACCTTCTTCCTTCCGCATTGCCGGTGGACGCAGGTAAGGAGATGTTTGTTGTTCCTGCGGTGTCACACATAGCGATGTGTGCTGCCACAGGAACGACGAACAAGATCGTACCTGCAGCAGCAATGATATTTTGAAAAGGAGCGACATGTCAATGAGCAACGATTTTTCATGTTTTTGCGCTCGTTGATCATCGCTCCTTGGTGTCACACGCTGTGATGTCGCTAAGGACGCCGGATGTGCGTCACTAACGACGTGACCCTGACGATATATCGTTAGCGATGTCGCAGCATGTAAAGCACCTTTAGCCTCACTGCATAAATGCAGAATTAGGGAATCACTTTAAACTTTTGCTACTAGTGTAAGGGTGGACCTACAGTTGTTTACACCTCCTGAAGGCATCAATGGTTTTATCATAATAATTTAATGTATATGCAATGTAGTATTGTATAAGATGGATAAGGTTATGGGGGTTGCAGTACTTAAATCGGCCACAAAAGATCATTGGTATCCTCTGGATATGGATTTCCCTGTATTTAGCCGAGAAAGAGTTAAGCTCCTAGCCAGCAATGGAGGAGAGGAGTGTTAGGTTATATAAGAAAGAACCGTTTCCTGTTTGGGGGAGTTAAATTGAGTAGTGGAACTAAAAAAGTGAAAAGAGAGAAGTAGTTGTGGAGAGGAATATCGAGCTAAAGGGGGGGAACTAACAAAAGAAAGGCGGAAGAGAACTTAAGGGAGGAATCCCTAGAATGCAAGTTGTGAAAAGTGGGGACAGAGTGTTGGCCAGCTAGAAATGGGGGCCTTGAGAGAGAGAAGGGGCACATGGCTGAAGGACACTGGCATGAGGGCGTTTGCTCTAGGAGCAGCTCTGAGAAAAGTAACATGGCAGTGCTTGAGGTATACTACCACAATAATACACCTGGATCCATGTGGTGTTACATCAGAGAAGAGAGTGCATACTGCACAACTGTGTGCCTAAACTTGTTTGTTGTCCTTGTGCTGGAAATAAAAGCTAGTTTGTAATCTTGCAAAAGGATCCAGTATAGAGAGATCGAAGATGGCAATTGCATTTCATGTTATTCCATGTGTGTGAATTTACCCGAACATAGGAGGTGTTGTTTTTAAGACGTGGACTGTGTTCTTTATTCTGGGTATGAAAAGAGATGGCACCACATGATATGCAATCCCGGAAAAGATAAAGAGCCTGGACCCAGATGTACCAATGCAGCAATCACACACCACAATTTTCTGTGGTGTGCGGCATCAAGCAAAGTGAAACCCTCATCCATGATTACTGCCCTGGCTATGTTTAGACTAGTAAAAAGTAGCTACAAAAAGTATATGAAAATCAATGTTACCAAACATGAAACAGGAAGGTCCTGGGCTTCAATGTAAATGTATAACACTCCAACTTTTAAATGTTATATATGCGATTGTTGTCTTCTAGTATTAGAAGGGTTTTTGCTCCCATTTGGCATTAATTCCTTCACTGCCACTGCTCCATCTAGATTCTGCAACACTATGACTTTGCATGTGAAAATCAGTCCTTTGATTTTTGTGGCATTTTGTTAGGTCCTTCTGTATAATTTGTTCTTTTAATATTCATATTTTGAACTCAGTGTTAAATAATAATATAGGCAATAGCTATTTGTTACAACCAAAACCAATTCCTATAAAATAGATTTTATTAGAAAATATTACAAATATTGTCCAAAAGGCAAAGGACAGAAGAACACAGAAAGATGCACTACAATTTACAATATAATTTAAAGCAGAATACACTCATAAGGTTGGTTGCATTCAGGATAATGATATACTAGGGCCTAAGAATAGCCTCAAATGACCTACCCCGGTATTACCCTATCTCTCAACGAAGTGCGCCCTATAATGTGACGCTCCCTTTCAAACAGTGGCTGTCCCTTCCTCATTATCAAATTACCTAGTATCGGTCCCTATTTATAGGAAGCAGGGAAAGGAAATGGGGGGCAGGGGGAAACAACCCAAAGTTATATAACTGCAAAGAGAAGAATCAAAATCCAAATAGACAGAATGAGTTCAGATATGCTCCAGAAATTGATACTTAGCTTCCCAAAGGAAGAACCTTCATAATTCCTTGTATACACAGAAAGCAATGAGCTGGATGATCAAGGAATCCCGAGGAGCCAATTCTGCTATTTCTTGTATGGACTATAATCCATGCAGAGACCTCTTTGAAAAATGCGGCTGTATTGTTTGCCCCATATGCTTCGACGCGTTTCTCTGTATAAAACAGTTCATCAGCAGGCCCAATATGAAGCCAGCATGATGTAAAGGCATGCTGCAGTACAAATCTCCCCTGTACCAAAAATACCGGAAAATGTAGACAATGCAATCATTCATCTGACCTTCTAGTTCAACAGGGATGAAAGGAGTTTTCTCACGGATTATAGTCCAAACAAGACATAGCACAACTGGCTCAATGGGATTTCTTGATCATCCAGCTCTTTGCTTTCTATGAATACAAGAAATCATGAAGGATCTTTCTTTGGGAAACTAAGAATCGACTTCTGGAGCATATCTGAACTTTTTTTTGTCTATTTGGAAATTGATCCTTCTCTTTGCAGTTATATAACTGGGTTGTTTCCCCCTCCCCCTTCCCTTTTGCAGCTTCCTATTAATAGGGGCCAATACTAGGGAATTTGATTATGAAGACGGGACAGCCACTGTTTGAACGGGGGAGTCACATTAAAGGGCGCACTCTGTTGTCAGATAGGGTAATATCGTGGTAGGGTAATTTGAGGCTATTCTTAGGGTACCTTCACATTTAGCGATGCAGCAGCGATCCGACCAGCGATCTGACCTGGTCAGGATCGCTGCTGCATCGCTACATGGTCGCTGGTGAGCTGTCAAACAGGCAGATCTCACCAGCGACCAGTGAACAGCCCCCAGCCAGCAGCGACGTGCAAGCGACGCTGCGCTTGCACGGAGCCGCCGTCTGGAAGCTGCGGAGACTGGTAACTAAGGTAAACATCGGGTATGGTTACCCGATGTTTACATTAGTTACCAGTGTGAGCAGGGAGCAGGGAGCCGCGCACACTGAGCGCTGGCTCCTTGCTCTCCTAGCTACAGTACACATCGGGTTAATTAACCCGATGTGTAATGCAGCTACATGTGCAGAGAGCAGGGAGCCGCGCACACTGCTTAGCGCTGGCTCCTTGCTCTCCTAGCTGCTGTACACATCGGGTTAATTAACCCGATGTGTACAGCAGCTACATGTGCAGAGAGCCGGAGCCGGCAGCACAGGCAGCGTGAGAGCTGCAGAGGCTGGTAACTAAGGTAAATATCGGGTAACCACCTTGGTTACCCGATGTTTATCTTGGATACAGCTTACCTCAGCTGTCAGACGCTGGCTCCTGCTCCCTGCTCGCTTCATTTGTCGCTCTCTTGCTGTCACACACAGCGATCTGTGTGTCACAGCAGGAGAGCGGCTTTGAAGAAAACGAACCAGGGCTGTGTGTAACGAGCAGCGATCTCGCAGCAGGGGCCAGATCGCTGCTCATTGTCACACACAGCGAGATCGCTAATGAGGTCACTGCTGCGTCACAAAAAGCGTGACTCAGCAGCGATCTCGGCAGCGAGCTCGCTGTGTGTGAAGCACCCCTTAGGCCCTGGGATATCATTATCCCCAATGTAATCAACCTTATGAGTGTATACTACTGAGTGTATACTCAATTATATAGTAAATTGTAGTGCATCTTTCTTTGTTGTTCTGTCCTTTATCTTTTGGACAATATTTTTAATGTATTCTAATAAAATGTATTTTATGGGAATAGTTTTTGGTTGTAACAAATATTCATATTTTGACAAATACAGCATTTTTTCCTGCACATTACAAGATAGAACTCACATGTTTCTGTTTTTCAGTGAAACAATAGATGACAATGTGCTTGTGATGGCTGAAAATGAATATCAATTATTGTACCCATGTTTGTCATTTATTGGACTTTTACTTCCATGTACTTTAAATAGATAAAAAAAGGATGACAATTGTTGCTGTTAACTGAATCTAAAACAATGCACATTTGTTCTTAATAGATATAAGAACTTTCAGTACAGGAATGATGTACAGTATTAAAATAATGATGGCCAATATGTTTCTAAGCAGTTCATTTCATTGATCTCTAATGCTGGCATAGCTTGGATCTTGTTCTAAAATATTGAGGAATCATTTGGTTACTGTGAAGCTTCAGAGGTAGTTATGTATATGCTGCACAGGTCTTTCTCAGGTTGCATCAATCTCATATGTTACTTTATATTTTACTTTTAATGTTTGAGAAAAAAGGAAAATATACCAATACTAAAAAAGAACCAGCAGGCAAAATATTAAAATAATGGGCTAAAGATTTCACATGAAGGATGAAAATCAGGGTAACTCCCATTACTATATAATTGAGCAGGGATAGCAGTTCCAGCTGCATGCATATTGGATGGAAGACCACCATGTGAGTAGTTACCACTATTTTTCTCTTTTTCATGTGAGAACACATCATCATGCATCAATTGTCTATTTTCTACTGATATTTTAAATCCTGTGCAAATCACATTCCTTATGGATCATGTTCTTGCATGGCCTTTACACAGTACGTATCACTCCAACAATTTAATTATCTATCCATTATGTTGGGGATGTTGGACCTACTAGTTCTAATCATTATCTTACCTGCTACACTCATTGTCAAAATTGTTGGTACCTCTCGTTTAATGACAGAAAAACCCACAATGGTCACAGAAATAACTTGAATCTGACAAAACTAATAATAAATTAAAAATCAATGAAAATGAACAAATGAAAGTCAGACAATGATTTTCAACCATGCTTCCACAGAATTTTAAAAAAAATAAAACTCATAAAATAGGTCTGGACAGAAATGATGGTACCCTAACTTAATATTTTGTTGCACAAACTTTTGAAGCAATCACTGCAATCAAACGATTCCTGTAACTGTCATTGAGACTTATGCATTTCTCGACAGGTATTTTGCCACTCCTCAAGAGCAAACTGTTCCAGTTGTCTCGTGTTTGAAGGTTGCCTTTTCCAGACGGCATGTTTCAGCTCTTTCCAAAGATGTTCAATAGAATTTATGTCAGGGCTCATAGAAGGCCATTTCAGAATATGTTTTCCTATTAGCCATTCTTGATTGTTATTAGCTGTGTGTTTTGGGTCATTATACTGTTGCAAGACCCATGACTTGCAACTGAGACCAAGATTTCTGACACTGGGCAGCACATTTCTTTCTAGAATCCCTTGATAGTCTTGAGATTTTATTGTACCCTGCACAGATTCAAGACACCCTGTGCTACATGCAGCAAAGCAGCCCCAGAACATAACAGAGCCTCCTCCATGTTTCACAGTAGGGACAGTGTTCTTTTCTTGTTATGCTTCATTTTCCATCAGTGAACATAGAGCTGATGTGCCTTGCCAAAAAGTTCCAATTTTGTCTCATCTGTCCATAGGACATTCTCCCAGAAACTTTGTGGCTTGTCAACATGTAGTTTGGCAAATTCCAGTCTGGCTTTTTATCATTTTTTTTCAACAATGGTGTCCTCCTTGGTCGCCTCCCATGAAGTCTACTTTGGCTCAAACAATGACGGATGGTGCAATCTGACACTGATGTTTCTTGAGAATGAAGTTCACCTTTAATCTCTTTAGAATTTTTTCTGGGCTCTTTTGTTACCATTGATATTATCCGTCTATTTGATTTATCATCAATTTTCCTCCTGCTGCCACGTCCACGTAGCTTGGCTACAGTCCCATGGATCCTACATTTCTGAATAATATGTGCAACTGTAGTCACAGGAATATCAAGCTGCTTGGAGATGGTCTTATAACCCTTACCTTTAACATGCTTGTCTATAATTTTATTTCTAATCTCCTGAGACAACTCTTTCCTTTGCTTCGTCTGGGCCATTTTGAGTGTGTTACACACCATGTCACCAAACAGCACAGTGAGTATCTGTAGCCCTATATAGAGGCCCACTTTCTGATTACAAGATTGTAGACACCTGTGATGCTAATTAGTGGACACAACGTAATTTAACATGTGCCTTTTCTGACATTATTTTCAGGGGTACCATCTTTTGTGTCCAGGCCTATTTCAAGAGTTTTAGTTTTTATTAAATTCTGTGGAAACATGGTTGAAAAGCAATGTCTGACTTTCATTTGCTCATTTTCATAGATTTTTTTTATTTATTAATACTTTTGTCAGATTCAAGTTATTTCTGTGACCATTGTGGGTTTTTCTTTCATTAAACGAGGGGTACCAACAATTTTGAGCACGTGTGTATATGTATCATGATATATTACTTATTTGTAGAGATGAGCGAATCGGTCGTGGTTCGGCTCGAGGTCGGTTCGCCGAACGGACGTCCCGTTCGAGTTCGGCTCGTCGAACGTTCGACGAACCGAACTCGAACTGCATAGGAAACAATGGCAGGCAATCACAAAAACATAAAAACACCTAGAAAACACCCTCAAAGGTGTCCAAAAGGTGACAAACAACTCACAACACAACACAAACACATGGGAAAGTGACAAGGACATATACTCATGCGAAAACAAAAGAGCTGGACAAGGAAAAAGAGGAGGACACACAGATATAGGCATGGCACGCCCTTCTAAAATCATGTAAAACACCGCAAGGTGACTCCAAGCGGAGTCTCCCTTTTTTTCCAAAAATTGGGCCCCACACACACCCACCCATTCAGTGGCAGCACTTGTGCCCTAGTTGTACACTTCACAGCTAGATTTGCATCAAGCACATTCAAAAATACGCTATTCTTAACCGTCCCCAGGATGACACCGGGGTTGGTAGCAAAGTCTTTCCTGATCCCAGCTCTGTTCATCTTGGATCATTTTTAAAAAACACAGCAAGCAAGGGTTACTCCAAGCGGAGTCTCCATTTTTTTCCAAAAATTGGGCCCCACACAGACACCTTATCCGTGGCAGCACTTGTGCCCTAGTTGCAAACAGGATGTTTTGATTTGCATCAAGCACATTCAAAAATACGCTATTCTTAACCGTCCCCAGGATGACACCGGGGTAGGTAGCAAAGTCTTTCCTGATCCCAGCTCTGTTCATCTTGGATCATTTTTAAAAAACACAGCAAGCAAGGGTTACTCCAAGCGGAGTCTCCCTTTTTTCCACAAATTGGGCCCCACACACACCCACCCCTTCAGTGGCAGCAGTTGTGCCCCAGTTGTACAATTCACAGCTAGATTTGCATCAAGCACATTCAAAAATACGCTATTCTTAACCGTCCCCAGGATGACACCGGGTAGGTAGCAAAGTCTTTCCTGATCCCAGCTCTGTTCATCTTGGCTTCTTTTAAAAACAATGTAAGCAAGGGTTACTCCAAGCGGAGTCTTCCTTTTTTCCAAAAATTGGGCCCCACACACACACACCCCTTCAGTGGCAGCAGTTGTGCCCCAGTTGTACAATTCACAGCTAGATTTGCATCAAGCACATTCAAAAATACGCTATTCTTAACCATCCCCAGGATGACACCGGGGTAGGTAGCAAAGTCTTTCCTGATCCCAGCTCTGTTCATCTTGGCTTCTTTTAAAAACAATGTAAGCAAGGGTTACTCCAAGCGGAGTCTTCCTTTTTTCCAAAAATTGGGCCCCACACACACCCACCCCTTCAGTGGCAGCAGTTGTGCCGCAGTTGTACAATTCACAGCTAGATTTGCATCAAGCACATTCAAAAATACGCTATTCTTAACCGTCCCCAGGATGACACCGGGGTAGGTAGCAAAGTCTTTCCTGATCCCAGCTCTGTTCATCTTGGCTTCTTTTAAAAACAATGTAAGCAAGGGTTACTCCAAGTGGAGCCTTCCTTTTTTCCAAAAATTGGGCCCTACACACACCCACCCCTTCAGTGGCAGCAGTTGTGCCCCAGTTGTACAATTCACAGCTAGATTTGCATCAAGCACATTTAAAAATACGCTATTCTTAACCGTCCCCAGGATGACACCGGGGTAGGTAGCAAAGTCTTTCCTGATCCCAGTTCTGTTCATCTTGGCTTCTTTTAAAAACAATGTAAGCAAGGGTTACTCCAAGCGGAGTCTTCCTTTTTTCCAAAAATTGGGCCCCACACACACCCACCCCTTCAGTGGCAGCAGTTGTGCCCCAGTTGTACAATTCACAGCTAGATTTGCATCAAGCACATTCAAAAATACGCTATTCTTAACCGTCCCCAGGATGACACCGGGGTAGGTAGCAAAGTCTTTGCTGAACCATGACTTGTTCATCTTGGCTTCTTTTAAAAACAATGTAAGCAAGGGTTACTCCAAGCGGAGCCTCCCTTTTTTCCAAAAATGTGCCCCACACACACCCACCCATCCAGTGGCAGCACTTGTGCCCCAGTTGTACACTTCACAGCTAGATTTGCATCAAGCACATTAAAAAATACGCTATTCTTAACCGTCCCCAGGATGACACCGGGGTAGGTAGCAAAGTCTTTCCTGATCCCAGCTCTGTTCATCTTGGCTTCTTTTAAAAACAATGTAAGCAAGGGTTACTCCAAGCGGAGTCTTCCTTTTTTCCAAAAATTGGGCCCCACACACACCCACCCCTTCAGTGGCAGCAGTTGTGCCCCAGTTGTACAATTCACAGCTAGATTTGCATCAAGCACATTCAAAAATACGCTATTCTTAACCGTCCCCAGGATGACACCGGGGTAGGTAGCAAAGTCTTTGCTGAACCATGACTTGTTCATCTTGGCTTCTTTTAAAAACAATGTAAGCAAGGGTTACTCCAAGCGGAGCCTCCCTTTTTTCCAAAAATGTGCCCCATACACACCCACCCATTCAGTGGCAGCACTTGTGCCCCAGTTGTACACTTCACAGCTAGATTTGCATCAAGCACATTCAAAAATACGCTATTCTTAACCGTCCCCAGGATGACACCGGGGTAGGTAGCAAAGTCTTTCCTGATCCCAGCTCTGTTCATCTTGGCTTCTTTTAAAAACAATGTAAGCAAGGGTTACTCCAAGCGGAGTCTTCCTTTTTTCCAAAAATTGGGCCCCACACACACCCACCCCTTCAGTGGCAGCAGTTGTGCCCCAGTTGTACAATTCACAGCTAGATTTGCATCAAGCACATTCAAAAATACGCTATTCTTAACCGTCCCCAGGATGACACCGGGGTAGGTAGCAAAGTCTTTGCTGAACCATGACTTGTTCATCTTGGCTTCTTTTAAAAACAATGTAAGCAAGGGTTACTCCAAGCGGAGCCTCCCTTTTTTCCAAAAATGTGCCCCACACACACCCACCCATTCAGTGGCAGCACTTGTGCCCCAGTTGTACACTTCACAGCTAGATTTGCATCAAGCACATTCAAAAATACGCTATTCTTAACCGTCCCCAGGATGACACCGGGGTAGGTAGCAAAGTCTTTCCTGATCCCAGCTCTGTTCATCTTGGATCATTTTTAAAAACCACAGCAAGCAAGGGTTACTCCAAGCGGAGTCTCCCTTTTTTTCCAAAAATTGGGCCCCACACAGACACCTTATCAGTGGCAGCACTTGTGCCCTAGTTGCAAACAGGATGTTTTGATTTGCATCAAGCACATTCCAAATCCACAAGCATTTACTCTCCCCAGGATGACACAGGGGTAGTAAATTCCTTCTGGATCCATGACTTGTTCATTTTGATGAACGTCAGTCTGTCCACATTGTCACTGGACAGACGCGTGCGCTTATCTGTCAGCACACACCCAGCAGCACTGAAGACACGTTCAGAGACAACGCTGGCAGCTGGACACGACAAAATCTCCAAGGCGTAACTGGAGAGCTCTGGCCATTTTTCTAGATTTGAAGCCCAAAAGGAGCAAGGCTCCATTTGCAAAGTCATGGCATCGATGTTCATTTGGAGATACTCCTGTATCATCCTCTCCAGCCGTTGACTATGTGTCAGACTTGTTGTCTCTGGTGGCCTTGCAAAGGAGGGTCTAAAAAAATTATGAAAAGATTCCATAAAATTGCTGTTACCAGCACCAGATACGGTCCTACTGGTACGGGTAGAGTGTTGAAGATGACGAGACCGTCTCATGTTTGTCAAGTTACAACTGGGAGAATCACTCCCTGCACCTGCACGGTTGTTTGGTGGAAAAGCCGAGCTAAGATCAAGTAACAGCTTCTGCTGATACTCCTGCATACGTGCGTCCCTTTCTATGGCTGGAATTATGTCACAAAATTTGGACTTGTACCGGGGATCTAATAGTGTGGCAATCCAGTAGTCATCATCACTTCTAATTTTGACAATACGAGGGTCATGTTGGAGGTAGTGCAACAAGAAGGCACTCATGTGTCTTGCGCAGCCATGCGGACCAAGTCCACGCTGTGTTTGTGGCATAGAGGTGCTAACCGTTCTTTCTTCCTCTGACATCTCCCCCCAACCTCTTTCAACTGAAATTTGACCAAGGTCTCCCTCATCTGCTGAGTCTTCCATGTCCATGGACAGTTCGTCCTCCATTTCTTCATGTTCTCCTGCACCTTCCTCAACATTTATCCTGCTACTATGCGCCCTTGTTGATCCCTGTCCCCCATGGTCCCATGCCTTCTGCGTTGGTGATGATGAACGTCTGAACCTTGGTGATGTTGTTGTCCCTTGCGCATATGAATCCTCCTGTAGTTCCTCCCCTTCCTGTTGTCCCACCCCCTGACTCCGAATAGTGTTTAGCATGTGCTCCGGCATGTAAATGACTGGAATTGTCATGCTGATAATGGCATTGTCAGCGCTAAACATATTCGTCGCCATGTCGAAACTGTGCAGAAGGGTGCATAGGTGCTTGATCTGAGACCACTCCATCAGGGTGATCTGCCCCACCTCTGCATCTCGTTGGCCCAGGCTATACGTCATAACGTATTGCACCAGGGCTCGGCGGTGCTGCCACAGTTGCTGTAACATGTGGAGAGTTGAATTCCAGCGTGTCGCCACATCGCATTTCAGGCGATGAACTGGCAGGCCGAAAGACTTCTGGAGCGATGCAAGTCGCTCAGCTGCGGCGCTTGAATGGCGGAAGTGAGCAGACAGTTTTCGTGCCCTGTTCAGAAGGCCATCTAGGCCGGGATAGTGTGTTAAAAATTGCTGGACGACAAGGTTTAACACGTGAGCCATACAAGGTACGTGTGTCACCTTGCCCAGGCGAAGGGCCGCACCCAGGTTTGCAGCATTGTCGCACATGGCCTTACCAGGCTGCAGGTTGAGTGGAGACAACCATTTATTAAACTCGGACCGCAGAGCTGACCACAACTCCTCAGCTGTGTGACTCTTATTCCCAAGACATGTCAAGCTAAAGACCGCCTGATGCCGTTGCGCTCTGCTGCCAGCATAGTAATGAGGGGTGCGTGATTCCTTCTGCGCAGTGAGAACGCTGGTGGCCTGACCAGGCAGGCTTGGGGCAGTGGTGGAGGACCCAGATGAGGTGGAGGAGGCAGAAGCAGTGGCGGAACTTGGACAGACAGAGGATTGACACACAAGTCGTGGGGACAGCAAGACTTGTGCAGCAGACCCTTCACCATCTATCACCATAGTTACCCAGTGCCCAGTCAGCAACATGTAACGTCCCTGTCCATGCTTAGTGGTCCAAGTATCGGTGGTGAAATGCACCCGTTGACACACAGAGTTTCTCAAGGAAGCGGTGATGTTGTGTGCGACATGCTGGTGTAGCGCAGGCACACCTTTCTTAGAGAAGTAGTGGCGACTAGGCATCTGGTACTGGGGCACAGCGACAGACATAAGGTCTTTAAAATCCTGTGTGTCCACTAGGCGGAAAGGCAGCATTTCGGTAGCCAAGAGCTTACAGAGGGATAGAGTCAACCTCTTAGCTTTGTCATGGGTCGCAGGAAGTGGCCTTTTATTTGACCACATCTGAGGGACAGAGATCTGGCTGCTGTGTGTAGACGGTGTTGAGTAGGGTGTCCCTGGAAAAATGCAGTTTTGTGAGGAAAGTGCAGGCGGAGACATGATGTTGCCTTCATCCAACGTTGGTGCTATCGATGTCTGAGAGAGCTGTACTTACTCACTTGTTTCCCCTTTCAAACCAACTGACGACCTACCAAGCAAACTGCCTGTTGCGGTTACAGTGGTGGAAGTTGTGCGTGGAAAAACAGGTGTGACAGCTGTCCCCACAGTCCTAGAAGATGAAGAGCGCACGGATGCACTGGAAGGGGCAGGCGGTGGATGGTTCGCTCCGCTAGGCCGCATTGCAGCACGGTGAGCTTCCCACCGGGACATATGATATTTATTCATGTGACGATTCATGGAAGAAGTTGTCAAACTGCTGAGGTTTTGACCTCTACTAAGAGAACCATGACAAATTTTACAGATCACATAATTTGGGCGATCTTTTGCTATGTCAAAAAAGGACCAGGCTAGGCAAGGCTTTGAGGGCATGCGACCTGTTGATCCACCCCGACTAGTGCTCAGAGGCAGAGTGGTGGCTGAGGATGCAGTTGTAGACGTGCTACCAGTACTCCGACTCTGTCCAGGAAGGCGTAAGGTAACTTCGTCATCAGTTGCATCCTCCTCCACCACCTCTGTGACCTCCTCGAGTGCCTGACTGTGGGTTGACAGTAGGTGGGATCTAGAACTTCATCATCAATTGTTGTGTTTGCACTCCCCTCCCCCTCAGACCGAGCCTCTTCTTGCCCTGACCGAATATTTAAGTTGTCATCTCAATCGGGTATCTGCGTCTCATCTTCATCAGTATGTTCCTCATTGTCTATAACCACAGTTGTTACAGTTTGTGACAAAGGGTCAACATTATGCTCAGAAACTTGGTCCTCACGGCCTGAATCAGAGTCACAAAGGTTCTGGGCATCACTGCAGACCATTTCCTGTTCTGTACTCACTGTAGCTTGGGAGCAGACCTCTGATTCCCAGGCTATAGTGTGACTGAACAGCTCTGCAGACTCAGCCATCTCAGTTCCACCATACTGTGCAGGGCTGATGGAGACTTCAAGACTTCAGAGCTGGGAGAAAGCAAGTTTGATTGGGATGACAGAGGACTGGTGTTTTTTGGATGCGGTACTTGAGGTGGCGGAGAGGGCACTTGTTGGACCACTTGAGATCCATTCAAGCATTTTCCTTTTTTGGCCATCATCTACCTTTGTTCCTGTTGTTCGTGTCCGTAAAAAAGGGAGCACATCGGATTGTCCACGGTAAGTAGTAGACCTCTTACTTTTGCTGGTAGATGGTCTATCTTCAGCAGATGATAATGGAGCTTTGCCACCTTCCCCACGGACAAACCCTTTTTTTCCTTTTCCACCACGCCTCTTCCCCTTTCCACCAGCATCTGTCATTTTGCCACTCATGTTGATTGCGACAAGATTGTGCACTGAAAATGTGGTAGTAAAAATTGAGAGGTGGTGTAGATTGCAGCGGTGGTCTAGCTTTATTAGCAGCAGAATAATAAAGATTTATTACTTACAGCAAGATGGAATTGCAGCTGTATATGGCTCAGGCCAAAAGACTACTACCACTCCAGCAGGATACAGCTAAACCCCCACTAGGTGGAGGCAACACAGGTGCAGGTGGAGCCATTCACACGCACTTCCAAATATGGAGGAGGTGATGGCTGGATGGTAAAACTGCACACTGGTGGCTTGCATAGAGCACTGTTCACACTAGCAGACGCACAGTCACAAACCCGCAGCCTATTAGGTGACGCCCATACTATTAGATCAGGCGGGCTGCCAAGCCGTACCCCCACTGCACGCTACGTAGGGACAGAAACTCTGATAGCAAGGCCTAACAAAAAGGGGCCTGGCTGTATCCTGTACAAAAACGTTTTTGAGGTTTTTTGTTAGCGTTATGGCCATAAGACGTAAGCCTACAACCCTCGTCACGGGAACCTCATGCTTGTAGGTCCCTACACTACATATAATATAAAAAAGCAAAAAAGAAAATATCATTACTTACAGCAAGATGGAATTGCAGCTGTATATGGCTCAGGCCAAAAGACTACTACCACTCCAGCAGGATACAGCTAAACCCCCACTAGGTGGAGGCAACACAGGTGCAGGTGGAGCCATTCACACGCACTTCCAAATATGGAGGAGGTGATGGCTGGATGGTAAAACTGCACACTGGTGGCTTGCATAGAGCACTGTTCACACTAGCAGACGCACAGTCACAAACCCGCAGCCTATTAGGTGACGCCCATACTATTAGATCAGGCGGGCTGCCAAGCCGTACCCCCACTGCACGCTATGTAGGGACAGAAACTCTGATAGCAAGGCCTAACAAAAAGGGGCCAGGCTGTATCCTGTACAAAAACGTTTTTGAGGTTTTTTGTTAGCGTTATGGCCATAAGACGTAAGCCTACAACCCTCGTCACGGGAACCTCATGCTTGTAGGTCCCTACACTACATATAATATAATATATTATATATTATTATATATTATAGCAGAATAATAAAGAATAAATATCCCTGACAATGCAACTACGGCCCTTAAACTGGCAGCATAAATTGCTAGTATAATGGCTTAGTAACTATCAGTTTGAGTGTGCAATGCAGGCAGACGTGCTGCAAATATCTGTGCACTACTGGGACTATACAGAAGTCCAACAGCCACGTTTAGGCTGACACAAAGTTCACTCAGTGTTTGCTAGTATAATGGCTTAGTAACTAACAGTTTGAGTGTGCAATGCAGGCAGACGTGCTGCAAATATCTGTGCACTACTTGGACTATACAGAAGTCCAACAGCCACGTTTAGGATGACACTAAGTTCACTCAGTGTTTGCTAGTATAATGGCTTAGTAACTATCAGTTTGAGTGTGCAATGCAGGCAGACGTGCTGCAAATATCTGTGCACTACTGGGACTATACAGAAGTCCAATAGCCACGTTTAGGATGCCACTAGGTTCACTCAGTGTTTGCTAGTATAATGGCTTAGTTATAATGAGTTTGAGTGTGCAATGCAGGCAGAGGTGCTGCAAATATCTGTGCACTACTGGGACTATACAGAAGTCCAACAGCCACGTTTAGGATGACACTAAGTTCACTCAGTGTTTGCTAGTATAATGGCTTAGTAACTATCAGTTTGAGTGTGCAATGCAGGCAGACATGCTGCAAATATCTGTGCACTACTGGAACTATACAGAAGTCCAACAGCCACGTTTAGGATGACACTAAGTTCACTCAGTGTTTGCTAGTATAATGGCTTAGTAACTATCAGTTTGAGTAAGCAATGCAGGCAGACGTGCTGCAAATATCTGTGCACTACTGGGACTATACAGAAGTCCAATAGCCACGTTTAGGATGCCACTAGGTACACTCAGTGTTTGCTAGTATAATGGCTTAGTTATAATGAGTTTGAGTGTGCAGAGGACAGGAGGGTACAGTGCCAGGATTGTGGGGCTCTGGGTAGAGGAAAGGAAGCCTGCCTTTCTATTCCCTCCTAATGGGGAAATGCAGCGAGGAAATCCCTGACCTTAGCTACACAGACGCTGTCTCTGTTTTCAGGACCTGTCACCTATGGCTCTGACCCTGCCGGTACAAGCCTTTAAAAGGACTGATAGAAAGTGCTATCCCTAAGCTGTCCAGCGCTGTGTATGGAGCGCATACAGCAGTATCGGCGATAGGACAAAGGACGGAGCTGCGCCAGTGATGTCTGACACCAAGGACGCAGAAGAGATAATGGCGTCTGGACGGGCAGATACTCGTTTTTATAATGCAGGGACATGTGACATGGACATCCTATCACACATGCCGTTGCTTCTCTGGCTAAAAGTCCACTTAGCTGTGTGTGTGTCTGGGATTGGCTGACATAATGGCCCTCCACACTACACGCGCGCGCTTAGGGAAGGAAGACAAGGAAAAAAAAAAATGGCGATCGCCATTATACAAACAGCAGTGATCTGAAGGCGCTGTTCCCGCACACTATACACTGAAATGTCATAATAGTGTGAGTCACAGAGTGACTTACACTATTACAGCGGAAAGCCAGCTAGGAATTAGCTGTTTTTTTGCTGCTAGAACCGTTCTCGAACGTTTCTAGAACTATCGAGCTTTTGCAAAAAGCTCGAGTTCTAGTTCGATCTAGAACAGGCCCCAAAATCACTCGAGCCTAGAACTGGAGAACCTCGAACCGCGCTCAACTCTACTTATTTGTTAAATCTTCCCCATTATCTTTGTTGTACCATGTCCATGTGTAACCACCATGAAAATGTTTTGTTTTATTATATATCCACCAGAATAAGATATTCAATGTCTCATTTAGGAATCTGCATTGCATTGCATACAGATAAGATTTGAAAAAAAGTCTAGGATGGTTAAAAATGTTGTAAACTGTTCTGCAAAAGATGTGTAATTATATGTCTATCTGATCTTTGATCATGTTGTGATAAATACATTTTTCTTCATAATACGTTGTTTCAAAATTAGTGGCGTCCTGGAGCCTTGAGCTTTAAGCCAAAAGATGGCTCATATGAGAAGTCTATGGGTGGGCAAATTAATTCAAGTGGAATTAACTTCTTCAAAAAGCAAATATTTTGCTATTCACCTGTCACAAATTTAGGAAAATGGTGGCCAGCTGTGGTCTTCATTTTACTGAATGCTTGAGAGTCAGTAAAAAAATGTAAAAAAAATTATAATACTCGCCTCACCACTGATCTGTTCCACTGCCCCCATAGCCTACCATCTGGGCCTTTGCACCTCTTTTTTCACCTTTTAAAACACATAAATTTTCTAGGTCTGGTTACGTTTGGCCAATTTAGATCTCTGACTTCACTAACCACCATGCTGTCACATTGGATGTCATAACATGTGTTGCTTGAGGCCTAATCAATGTCTTAGGGGATGCACAGTGAAACGTCTGTCAAGCGATGTTCAACTTTGCACACACCTGCGGGCACAGTATTGTCAGACTCTGTTCACACCTTAGAGCCTGACAAGCCACCTGAGGCTTATGTATTGTTCAGCCTGAGCCAGAATAATGCAGACTAGTGAGTAGGACCTAAGATCCCAAGTTGCTAATTGCCTTGTGCAGCTGTCTCCTCCCTATTTAAAGCATGGCTTCCTTCCTGTTTGTGCCAATGATAGCTTCAGTTTCTACTTTTCTACTCCAGCAATTCCTGGTCTTGGTGATTTTCCTGTTGATGGTAATCTGTATTGCACTTCTGAGTGGTGTGAGTGTTCCCTTGTAGTTTTCCCAGTACACATATAGTCTCCCCTTTGTGTTTTGAGTACTCTATGTACGAGTTTCCATTTTCCCTTGTCTGTATCATTTTGTGACCTTTTGTCTTTGTGTTTTCTGGCCTGCAACGAGGGTGTCCGAGAGGGTGAATAACATCAGGGCTCAGACAAGAGTTAGGGTCACTCTGGGGGCTCGGACCTGGTTACCATCAAACCTACCTCCGAGATATGTACAGCGCAGAGACCCCAGTCTGAGGTCCAACCTAGGGTCACGTGTTCCATCAGTAAAAACCCCATGACACACCGTGACAATGTCACAATGTGTGTCACGAAAAAATACATACAGGAACATGAGAGGTTTAGAAAGTGCCAGAATCCATGGCACAGAGCGAAGCAAGCCAAAGACGAGATCTCAGACCATAGTAAGAAAGCTTCAAGTTGCATTAGCTAATATAAATGCAAATCGAACTTCTATGATAATTTCACGTGTTTTGCCGACTAATCATAGTAAGTCTGTTCAAGGTCTGTGTTAGTTAAGGATCCTGTTAGAAATTTTGCATTGGGGCCCATGATCTTCAAGATAGGCCACTGGTGTATACTTGATATGCTTTTAATAATTACTGACCCCAATAAAATCTGTTGTGAATCAAACCATTAAACCGCAGGCATATAAGGATATCAGTATGTTTTTTGCTCTTTTGTTCTTCTGGGCTTTGTTCTATTTCCTTTCATTTGGCATGTGTTTTTCATAACCTGAATCTGGCATGTAGTCCAGGAATCATTTTTTCCCTTTAGAATCAAATCAGAGCCAAGCAGGAACAGAAGACTCGTTTCCAGTTTCCTTTCTTGATATCCACTTGTTATTTAGACTGTGTAACATTAAGAACTATCCTGCAGCCTTGCCGGGGAATATGTAGCGCAGACAAACTGAAATGATTTCATAATTCATATTTACTCCCAGCTAACTACCGTAACACAGTCTGAATTAATTAGCTGCATTGGAAAGTGCAAACAAGCTAAATACGATGACAAGGAAGGCAAAGCTGTATAATCTTTGAAGGATTGCAGCATAAATAAAAATTAGCCTCAAGACAATGTTAATTACACTTTTTCCATTACAAGTAAGGTAATTGAAGTGTTCGTTTAACGGCAAAGAGCTTGGCTGTTCCAAAAGGAAAATGTTAAGTTTAATGTACTAATTAAGGTATGGGGCGATAATAACGTGTACGACAGATACAGAATAAATGATGCTAAGAATGTATTTGTTTAGGTAATAGATAGCAGGCATGTTGTACCGTCAGGCTCAGCTACAGTCTCTATAATCAAGATGATGTGTTTTGGGAAGCGGGGAGATTTACTGGTGGCCAAGCCGACGTGCCAGGTGATTTTGCTAATGTTCATTCATTAGATGCTGGTGAGATGTTAATACCAGCACGAGCAGAGGGTCAAATGATTTGCAAAGCTGGGCTAGTTGCCAGCAGATGAAATTGCCCTTGAAATTTCAGAAATGGCTATTATCAACACTTCAGTTCTAGCATCTTCACAACCCATATCAACACAAGCACCACTTTAAGGGGATGTGATAAAGACGATTCGACTCACATCGGCTCAATGGGAAAGCTTAATGTAACTAGTAAGAAAACTGTCGAGAATGTGCCTATATTAGCCCAAATGAAACTGGGAAAGTCCTCAAAGAGACGCTACCCCCATAACGACTGTAATACAGTAATTATAAGTCTAACTTCGCATCAGATCTATTTTAAATCTATATCTAATGGTATTTTGCTTGCTATAGTGCCCTTTTTCAGTCTGACCATTATGTGGAATATGCCTATTCAGAGAGAGGACTATTACTAACCAGTTACAAGAGTTGACTGGAAATTACAAAGTGATGACGGATCACAGGATAAGTCAATAATTTAAGATTGGTGGTCATCACTTGGGAGATAAGCTGTGATACTTGGTAGTGGCCACTTAATATACAGGGCTACAGTGTTCCTCTTCATTCACTGCTTATATCCAGCTTTGATCAAAACTGTTGATGTTCAATCCCTTAAATCTCTGACAGAGGCATTTAAGCCTCACATTCTTAAGGGCCCGCTATTCCAAGTGCCCATCTGAAGCAAAGCATGCCAATGTGTTATCGTGGTGGCTAAGGGACTGTTGAAGGCCAATATGAATGCTATGTTAATACTTCTGTGAAGCCAAGCAGCAGGCTAAGCTTCACAGAAGATCATCATTTAAGCTATATACTGCTATGTTATTGACCTGAAGTATATAGAATAAGGTGATCGCAAGTTCAAGTCCCATAGAGAAAGATAGGCCCCTGGAATGCATGGTCTCATTCCAATTCATCAATTTCCTACATTTAGGTTAGATTAATTATCTTTGATCTCATTATGCCATTATGAAATATACAACATAAAATATACTATATATGTTTGTTAACAGTGGCAGCTATCACATTTCCTGGCATTTATTTTTTAACAAATAACAAATACTTATATTTTTGATGAAAAACATAACGCTGGAGCTTTGTCTCATATTTTAAAGGGAACCTGTCAGGTGCAATATACACCCAGACTAATGAACAGTTCTGGGTGCATATTACTAATCCCTGCCTAACTATCCCTGTATCTAGTAGCATACATATATATAGGTTTTTAGAAAAAGTATTTCTAAAGATTTTTTTATGATATGCTAATGAGGCCAAGGACTAGACGCAAGGGCATTGCATCCCCTGACTAGTCCACCCTCTTAGCACGTTAGCACACTCACAGGGGCGTGTTAACATGCTATTCAATGCCCACTGACCAGCATCATCATTGTCAGTGACGTGTGTACCTGTGTCCGTTGCACCACTTCAGAACACTGGGCATCAGTTCAGTGCGCATGATCAGAGGTCTCCAGCACTTCCGGCCATGAGCACTACACCAGTTTGAAGCCGGGATGCATGCACCCGGCTTCACAGTGCGCATGACCGGAAGTCCGGCGATCATATGCACTGAGCCAAAATCCAGCATTAGGTACGGTGGCAGCAGAGGTGAGCGCGATCATCCTCTGACACTGTGCATTCATTATTCAAAAGGCAATAGAAAGCAGGTTTAAATACCGCGCCAAACCACAGGAGTCCAGATGTTGTTAGTAAATCTCTTTTTCTTTATTTACATTTGACCTGTGTAAATAAAGAAAAAGGGATTTACTAACAACATCTGGACTCCTGTGGTTTGGCGCGGTATTTAAACCTGCTTTCTATTGCCTTTTGAATGGTCTCTTTACCGCGGGACCGCTGCCTCCCACGCCATCTCCTCGTTACTTACATGCTCAAAAGGGGTTGTGACTGGCACAACCGCACCAGGTGAGTGTTCCTGCCAATATTCACCCCTACGTGTTTTACCGGGTAAGACCCTATTTGCGCCTTATCTTTTCACAGATTTCTCATCTACTGTGCATTCATTAGCATGTTAGCATGCCCACAGGGACTTGCTGACATGCTAATGGGGCCAACTAGTCAAGGGAACTAATGCCCTTGCAACTAGTCCCTGGCCTCATTAGCATCTAATGAAGGATCTTTAGAAATACTTTTTCTAAAGAACTCTTTATCTATGCTAGTGTATACAGGGATGGTTAGGCAGGGATTGCACCTAGGAGTGCACATTGATCTGGGTGCATAATGCACATGAAAGGTTCCCTTTAATAACATTGTATCACTCTTCTGTGTTACCTCCTGAAAATTAATAAATTGACAACAAGGCATTATAGTTTCCTTGATCTTATCAATGGGACATCCCTGCACACTTGACATTACTCAATCACTTCAGTGAATCACCTCATACAGAACATATGGTAAATTGTAAATCCGAAGTGAAATGGTGTCACTTACCTGTCAATTAATTTATACATTGCTAAGAGTAATAACAAAACAGAAACACAGTGCAGAATTCTAAAAAAAGATGTTTCACTATTGTTTTTATGGGAAATATAAGTATTTACTAATCAGACATGTAATGAGTGGTAACAGTTTGTCAAACCCTTAACCACAGCTACTAGAGCTAACTCACATTTCCTTGGTTCAACCCCTAAAATTGTGATATCAATCAATGACAGCAGCATTTAAGTCATATAATCCTGCAGATACACTGCTTCAAGTGCCCATTAGCTCCCTCATTTTTTTGTAGTTGCAGGGCACCGATGGCCCTAAAGGCCCCTATCATTCCTTTTATTGTGCTCCCATGAATCTCAGCCTATAGCCAATGGTTGGGCTTCATAGGAGATCATTTTTTTTTGTCTATATACCGCAATAGAGTATCATTGAAGTATAAAACCTATAAAAGTAACTTCACTGCCATTTTTTGCAGTTAAAAATAATAACATTTAAAAAATAAAAAAATAAACATGTTTTGTATTACCATAAAACTGTAAAGCAAAAAAATAATACAACAAAAAGAGCAGAATTGCAGAAGGAAGCAATAAGGAGCAAACAAGACATTTTATATATCCAAAATTGATACAAATAAAGACTAGAGTTTACTATGCAAAATAATACATAAAAAGGTTATGGGGTGCTGAAAATGTTGATACAAGCCAAAATTCTCTGTAATCATATTACTCTGAAGGATCATTTTGTTGCGTCATTTCTACTGGACATATAACGCTGTAAAAAAAAAAAATGCCCCCAAAAATGTCAGAATTGTTTTTTTCATCATTTCAGCGCACGTGGATTTTTTTTTTCTTATTTTTAAATAAATGAATGGTGCCATGTAAAAGTTCAGCTGCAAAAATATAAGCCCTCATTTAGGTATGTGGATGTGTCTCTTGGAAGAAGCGATGGGAAGAAAAGAAAGTGTGGCAGTAAGGGGTTAATCTAACAACATTTATTGCAAAGTTTAGAAATTGTCTTCTGTAATAATCAGGAGATTTCTCCTGGGATAAACATGCAATATTTTTGCAGAGTTCAGTTCCCATGTCCTAAAAGTACATTTCAAGCTACAGGATCCTAGTGTGAAACACAGAGCACTTGTATGTGCCCACAATCTAGACACCCTGCTTGCTAGACGCAGTGTCATTACACTTCTGGAGACGTGAGTGTTCCTGCACAGAATACAGCATCAGTGCCTACAATCAGGGCTCTGGGAGCAGCGGATTTTTGCTATGTTCTTCAGTCCAAGAACACTTGGGTCTCTGCAAGCATAAATTTACATGCTTGGAAAGCCATGCTGCAGATTAGTTTATGCTGTGGAAAAAAAGTGTCATGGTTCTTCTGCAGTAAGTGCTCTGGCTCCCATTTGTGCTTTGATCTTGTCCTTCTACCTGGGACATGTTGTTACCCCTCTCCTCCCGTGTCCCTGACTCTGATGTTGTTCCCAGGCTCCTGACCTCTGGCTTGTACCCTGACCTTGGCTTTTCCCCAGTGTAACTTTTGTGAGTTCCTGGCTTCTGACCTTCGGCTTGCACCCTGACCTGGGCTCCGCTTCCCCTCAGTGTACCTTACGTGACTTCCTGTCTTTTGACCTCTGGCTTGTGCTCTGACCTTCACTTTGATTCATCCCTGTGCTCCATACATGACCTCCTGGCTCCTGACTTCTGGTTTGTTTGATTTAACCATCACTAGTTGCATCTGATGACACCTAATGGTAGTTTGTCACAAAGAGAAGCACAGGGGGCAGGAGATTAATAAATCCCATTTGCTGTGCTTGCACTATACAATGCAGCATTTTGGACTCAGGGAAAACATGCTACGCCCAAAACACTGCTATTCCTAATCATGGGCATATACCCAAAGGAGTACAGGAGAACTACCTCTTTTTTAAAATCCTCCCAGACAATTCAAGTGAATATTTCAGTGTGTATTAAAATGTTGCCCAGATTAATGCACAGACTGCATCCAGAGAAGGTCAGGTGCCTCCAGCTGTGCCACCAAGGAGAAGAAAGTCTGTTTCTTTTCTCACTCTACATGCCATTTTCACGACCTTTGGGGAAATAATCGTCCCCACCACAAACCTCATGCTTGCTAACAATGTGGTTTCTTTACAGAGCAAATTCTGAAAAGTTTGCAACCACTTAGTAGTAAATGGGATGACACCAATCATGACTGGACAGCCTGTATATAAAAATTCCTTCTACAGCCGCACACTTTTTGGCCAGGTACAAACTAGCATGTTACTAGAAGAAGTCGGCAATTCTACTGTTGGCTGTTCTAATTTCTTATTTTTTCAAAATTATACAGGTCTCCAGTTTTCCTGCCATTTTTTTTTATCGGCCATAAAAGAAAAAGCTGCCTTAGGGTATGTGCGCACGTTGCTTTTTACCTGCTTTTTTGCTGCTTTTTCTTCTGCGCTGTTTAATGCCAAAATGGATGTGTTCTTCTATTCAAGCAAAGTCTATGGGAATTTCGGTTTCTTGTTCACACTATGTTGTTCAAAATGCTGCCTTTTTGTGGCAGAACTTTGGTCAAAAACTCAGCTTTGCAGTGCAAAACCCAAATGGCAAAAACAATTGACATGTTGCTTCTTTGAAAAGCTGAGTTTTTGACCAAAGTTCTGCCACAAAAAGGCAGCATTTTGAACAACATAGTGTGAACAAGAAACCGAAATTCCCATAGACTTTGCTTGAATAGAAGAACACATCCATTTTGGCATTAAACAGCGCAGAAGAAAAAGCAGCAAAAAAGCAGGTAAAAAGCAACGTGCGCACATACCCTTAAATGTTTAATAATGGGTGGTATTTTACTGCCATGCAATTTGCTACTAATGTCAGGAAGGGAACATTCTTTAGAATGATTCTAGGTGAAAACTTTATTAAGAGAGATAAAACATCATATTTTATTATTTAAAGTTGTGACATTTAATTTACGAAAAAAGAATGTCCTGCCTAGAAGTAGAATACCTGACCAGTAATGGATTTTAATGACTCTCCTCCCCAAGACACATTTCCATATCTCCTTTATTACTGGCAGCATTAAAAGTCAGGAGAAGCCGACACATCCTGTTGTATTATTTTCAAAGGTTAAAGATATCAAAAAGAAGTGTAAAAAATTATCCCAGAAAGGCAAGGGAAAGCCAGATATTACTACATGTTCCTTGGCTGACAATATGAAAGCTCACCATGCTGACTAATGGTACAGCTTATTACAGAGGTTAGATTTTTCAGAATAGAACTTAATTTATGTTCTTTACTGTCCTACAGTTGTAATCAGAGTGATAAGCAATGTATATCTCATGGCAAAGGGAAATAATAGATACTACAATAAGGCCAGTTCATACAATCATGCTGCACATCTAAAATTAGAGAAATATGGATCTAAAATGGCCATATTGTTGCTGATATTGCATGAGCATGTCATCAATACTATGCACATATTCTCTTTCAGTAATATACAGATGGATCAGCCACCAACATGATGGCTGCAGCTCTGAGGTAAAGAAGTTATCCGCTACTTTAACATTGATGGCCTATCCTTAGGATAGTGGCCAAGGCCAGGTACTACATATCCGCCTCCTATTGATTTGAATGGGAGGTGGATGTGCAGTACCCTGCTGCGGCCACTATCACTTGACAGGGCAGCTCTGGAACTGAACATTTCTGGTTACCTTCTGCTACCAACTATACTGGGAATAGCTGATCAGCGGAAGTGCCAGGTGTAGGACTTTGGCCAATCAGACATTGATAACCTATCCTAATGATAGGCTATTAATAAAGTAGTGAACAACCTTTTTAACCCCTTCAAGATTAAGGATGTACCTATATATCCTTGGCTGTGTCTGTTCCTTTAATGCGGGCTCGCGTGATGAGCCCACATTATTTCCAGCACATGTCTGACATGTGAAGCTAATTTGTGGATTTCTGATCTCCGATCCCCTTGCACATATTAACCCCTCAGATTGGACTGTCAAACTCTGACAGCGCGATCTAACGTGCCCTGGCGGGGATAATGTAGTTCCCTGCTGCCATCGGCGGCCCAGTGACGCAATCACGGGGCACCAATGTATTGGTATGACAGCGTGGGGTCAGATGATGACCCGTGTCGCTACCATGATATGTTTCCTGTGAATGCTGGCAAAGCACTGTAACTCACAGGAGAACAGCATTTATTCTAATAAGAGCGATGCTGATAATTGTCAGGATAGAGGAGCTGTCTCCAGAAAGTCCAGATGTTGATTATTTCAAAATTCTTTTATTCAGGTTGATATGTTTCAGAGAACTCAGTCTCCTTCATCAGGAAATTGAAGAAAAACCAGAAAGGGCCATCATTATTTGGTCCTTTCAAGCCTAACAATAAAAGTCCACAGCCACCCCAGAAGTGGCGCATCCATAAGGTGCGCCAATTTTGGCGCTGGACCCGGATCTTCCCATTGCTCTGGTGCAGTGGCAATCAGGGTAATAAGGAGTTAATAGCCCACAGCTACTACTAAGCCCTAGATTAGTGATGGCATGCATCTATGAGACACTCCCATCACTAATCTGTAAGTGAAAGTAAATAAACACAAATGCGCAAAAAATCATTCATTTGAAATAAAAGACAAAAAAACACCCTCTTTCACCACTTTATTAACCCCCAAAACACCAATGCAGGTCCGAAGTAATCCACACAAGGACTCACAAAGCTCACAGCGAATGCTATAGAATATGACTGCCCGCTGTGAGCTCCATGCAGCAACTGAAGTGAGTAGCTCTATCAGCAGTGATGTCATTCAGGTATCCACAGCCACAGCAACAGCTGGAGTCCTCCACCTGTGACAGCAAATCACCCGAGTGACTGAAGTGAGACGCGTAGTCAGCGGTGCTGTCACTCAGGTGATTTCTGGTCACAGCTGGAGTTCCCCACTTGTGACCGCAAATCAGGCAGCAACTAAAGTGAGCCGCAGATGGAGTACTCACCTTAGTGACATCACCGCTGATCGTGCAGCTCACTTCAATCACTGCCTGATTTGCCGTCACAGGTGGAGGACTCCAGCTGTGGCTGCGGCTAACCTGAATGGCATCACTGCTGATCACGCTGCTCACTTCAGTCATGGCCTGAACCTCACAGCAGTCAGTCATGTTCTATGGTGCTCACTGTGATTGTCAGATGTAGCAGTGCTGGAAGCATCATGAGACCTCATGTGGATTACGTCGGACCTGGAGGGATGTTTGCAGGCTTAATAAAGTGGTGAAAGAGGGTGGCTTTTTTGTTTTTTATTTCAAATAAAGGATTTTTTGTGTGTTTGTGTTAGTTTACTTTAACTTACAGATTAGTGATGGAGGTGTCTCATAGAAGCCTGCCATCACTAATCTAGGATTTAGTGGCAGCTATAGGCTGTGATTAACTCTTTATAACCTGATTTCCACCGCACCAGGGCAATCGGGAAGAACCAGGTAAAGTGCTGGGGTTGTCGCATCTAATGGATGCTGCAATCCTGGGCGGCTGCAAGCTGGTATTATTAGGCTGGGGGGCTCCCAATAATGTGGGTCTCCCCAGCCTGAGAATACCAGCCCCCAGTTGTGGGGCTTTATCTTGGCTGGGTATCAAAATTGAGGGGGACCGCACACCAGTTTTTAAAAATTATTTATTTATTCTACTGTACAATATAGACCCGCCCACCGGCATCTGTGATTGGTTGTAGTCAGACAGCTGTCACTAAGCGTGGGGGCTTACTACAACTAATCACAGACACTGGTTGGTGGGGGAAGCAGTGAATATGTATGAGCCTAAGGAGCGGATCCGAAAAAATGAGAAGCAGCAGTAGCAGTGTGACAGCCATACCGGTGATCGGTGGGTATGAAACGCTTGCTCCTACCCCCTTTGCACTGGATTCTGGTCCCCTAGGAACCAGCATCTAACCAGATACCAGGGATTAATCCCCCGCCAACCCCGAGTCAGCAGAGATTGATCTGCGAATCCTCCCATCACTTGTGAGAAATGCAGGGACAAAACGGAATAGAATAAACATGCTATATTATTTTTGTCAGAAGTTTGTGACAAATAAACTGCACACATAAAACTGCAACGTGAGCATTGCACATCTGAATTCTCATAGACTTTGCTGGGAAGTCAAAAGTCAGAAGTTTCTGACAACAAAGCTGCACCAAAAAACACACAAAAAAATGAGACAAGTAATGCAGTGTGTGCATATAGCCTTAGGCCCAGTGCTCACGCTGTGTAGTTTTGATGTGTATTTTCTGAAATCTGCAGCAAAATCGGTATGTCCATTGTGAAGCCAGCAAAGTCTATGAGAATTCAAAAGTGCTGTGCCCACGTTGCATATTTTTACATTGCGTATTTGGTGCAGATTTGGTGCTGCACCAAATACGCAAGGGAAAAATACTCAACGTGCAAGCGAGACTCTACCCTAAAGGCCCCGTTACACTCTACGATATATCGGGCGATATGTCGAGGGGGTATGGATTCCGTGATGCACATCCGGCTTCGTTTGACATATCGTAGCGTGTGACAGCTACGAGCGACTGTTAACAAGCAAAAATACTCACCTTATCATTGCTCGTTGACACGTCGTTCATTTTCAAAATATCGGTCACATTTCTGGATGCAGGTTGTTCGTCGTTCCTGAGGCAGCACACATCGCTCCGTTTGACACCTCGGGAACGACGAAAACAGCTTACCTACGTCCTGCCGGCAATAAGGAAGAAAGGAGGTGGGTGGGAAGTTACGTCCCCCTCATCTCTGCCCCTCTGCTTATATTGGACGGCCACTGTGTGACGTCGCTCTGACGCCGAACGTCCATCCCCCTTCAGGAAGAGGATGTTCGCCGCCCACAGCGAGGTTGTTCGGGAGGTAAGTACGTGTAACAGGGGGGACCGACTTTGTGCGACACGGGCAACAAATTGCCCGTGACGCACAAACGATGGGGGCGGGTGCGATCGCACATGCGATCGCACGATAAATTGACGCGTGTAACGGGGCTTTTAGATGGTCAAAACTGGTTTGTTAGTCTCACATACAATACATATACTGGCTACTTTCTCTTTCTTGTTGTTTACAAAATGTTCACAAATTTGCCATCATGATTGTGGAATATAATCATTCTGCTTAACCAATTGCTGACTGCCCATTATAAATGTCCATGTTATCCATGCAAATCTCTGTATGTACATTTTAAAATACAAGCAATATTATCCTCTTTTTTTTTCATGTTTACATTCTATACCTTAAAAAAAGTAAAACATATCACTTAATTCATTATCCTATGTTGAAGCTCTATATGTTTCGAGAAAAACAGGATGGTTGGCACCAGATTGGAAAAATAATTTAGTAGTAGTTCATTCCCACAATGAGCTTTTGGTGAGTTTTTAATATTGCACAATTTCTGCAGCATTTCTGCACTTATTGTGTAAATTAGGTTACTTGCATCTTTTTATATGCATTTTTATCTTTTTGGCATGTCATATTTTAATTAAAGCGGCTTTGTTTTTGGCACTTTCTGGTATTGGCTTTGAAAAAACTTTATTGATATATCACGCATAGTTTATATGTGCTTTTGATGTGTTACCACAGCAGAAACGCACTAAAAACTCAGCATACCACAGTAGAAATTGACATGTTGCGAATTCTAAGAACGAGCCGCCGATCAGTTTATGCTGAGTAAAAAAAGAAGCATGGTGTGCAGGAGATTCTTAGAAGTCAAATCCACTCAACTAGAACTGAACGATGCTGTGTTTTTGATGCAGCAAAAAACGTAGAGTCACAAACTCACTAAAGATGCATTGTTGACACACAGCCATAGGCCCCCGTCAGTGATTCCGGTATGTATGGCTCAATTTTTATGCGTATAGGAATCACAGACATACGCAGACTCATTAAAATCAATGGGTCTATGCACATATCAGTGATTTTTCACGGACTGTGTGTCCGTGTGGCAGACATGCATGTTCGTGTTTTCCACATGGAGACATGTCCGTTTTTCTCCGGCAGCACTGATGTCACATGGGCTACACAGTGGGGATATCCGTGTGACACATTCCGGAGAGAACATGTGTGTTTGAAATAAAATGATTTTCTATACTCCCCTGTCTCCAGTGCTGCTGTCACTTGCTTCGGGGCCTGCATATTCATTGCACCACAGACCCGGAAGCAGCAGCACCATGGACAGCAGTGTTGGGAACAGGTGAATAAAACGTTTTGGGTTTCGTTGTGCTATCACGGATAGCATATGGAGAACATGTGCCAAAATCATGGCATACCAAGGGCCATATGCACCTTCAGCATGTCTGTGAAAAACGTGTGTCTTTTACGGACATATGAAAGAGGCCTGAAAAGGCTTTCTGAATTGAGAAAATCACTCTTCTCCAGCTGCAATTTGTTTAAAAATCAAATAAACTATGCTTTACTGACCTTCACTAGAGCTGAGTCTCTGCCACTGCTCCTGGTGTGTGTTATTGTCAGCAGCGTTAATGTTATGTAAACAGCGCTGCAGCCAATATGTAAGATTACCGGCTCTTCCCAAGCTGCCTAGAGCTGTGGAGCTCACTGATTGGCTGCAGCGCTGTAGATGAGATTGCCAGTGCTGCAGATAATACCATACACTGAAAGTAGTAAATGAGACTTAGCTCTGGCCTTGTGGACAATGAGAAAATAAATTTTCTTGGGTTATTTTTTAAACAAACTGTGCCTGGGGACAGGCATTTTCTTAAACCAGAAAACACCTTAAAATTGGCATATGGCTAAAACTTAAAAATGTGCCTAGTCATAAAAAGGGTAAAACCTCTGGTCATGAAATACAGGATCCACTTCCTCGACTTCTACATCTCCAGCACAATAACACGGAACGCAAGGAGACTAACATAGTGATTGCTTTCCTTCCAATGAAATGTTTATTCATGGAGTGGTTTCAATAGTCATGATCATGCACATTTACAGGACTGAGAAGGTTTCCTAAAATATTAAATTATCCAAAGGATACCAATCGGTATTAGTCATGAAAATAATTAATGTAAGAAGGATCCGTCTGGGGGACTCATGAGTTAATGTAAGTGCTCATGTCAAGACTCGAGAATAATTGAAAACATTCCAAACTGATGAATTATAGAGATTTCAATAGAATTTCGCACATGAAATTAGGCGCAGCATACATGATGACTACTTTTGTCTTCTTAGCAATGAAGGAGTTATAGTAATTAACAAGTTATCACACACCTTGAAAGCTTTTTTGGACCAAAATGACACATTTTAGTTTAGTGGAGAAATGACTAGCTGGTAATATTAGCTTTTATCGTCTACCGCTGCTATTTGCCAAAGTGCCACATTATCTTGTCAGCTCCTGTTATTGCCGACAACTCCCTTACACGCAGTTACTCTCAGAGCACTCAGGAGTGTACTTTACTCTGTAGTGTTTGGATACGCTTCTGGAACATACTTTTTACACTAGCCGTACTTAAGTCCATTTGATTATTATTTTGATGGCTAATGTCTACCTGCCAAGATCTGTAAAGGCAGCTTGTCTGGTAAGACTTTTTCTTCTGTACATGAAAACATGCCTTTACAGGTATACCGGGAGCATGCATTATACAGTATGCCTAGTATGCCTTCCAACATTGCCTTTTACTTTGCCGATCGGGATCGTTCATGTTTAATCAAGACCACTCTATTTCAGTAGTGCATTATATCCATTGTTTTACATATCAACTTAATTTAGGAAAGATTCACACATCTGTGTGTCAGGGTACATTCACATGTTGCGTTTTTGCTGCATTATTTTCTGTAGCCAAAACCTTCACTCTTGGCAATAACAATCCACTGTATAAAACAGCTGTTTGTGGCATTTTTGTTGTGTTTTTTTTGTGCAGATCACGTATGTGATTTGACTACTGTACATATTAACAAAGTCAGTATTACTCAAAAAAACCCACTGAAAAAACAAAACACAAATGTTACACTGCATTTTGTTTAACATTTCTTTACTTTCTCGTTAATTTCAATTGGTAAAAAAATGACAGAATTGACATGCTGCGGATTTTCAAAAATTAAGTTAAGAAACAAAAATCAAAATGTGTCCATGAGAATTCTGAAATATAATTGCTTTTGCTGGTAATGTAAAATGTAGCTTATTTTCCGCCTAAACAAAATGCACCAAAAAAATTGCTACAACATGTGAACATAATCTTACCATCTAAGGGAAACTAATCAATTTTTTTACGCAGGTGTCACTCTAGTTGCCTCCATTTTTCCTCTTCCAGCTTTTTTTTTCATTGAAGAGGTGTGATTGCTTCACGCATTCATTTCCTGTACTGTCCATCGCATACACATAGCTTTCCATGTTTTTCCTACCCATCAGCCATCCTCTCATCTGTGATTGGTTCCAGGCTGCCTCAGTAATAGGCTACAATCAGAGCTGGCAGTCTTCTCTATGGCTGCTCGCTCTGAGATGTAGCAGAGCTGGATGTGTCATTGTGGAACCTCATGTGGATTACGACGGATCTGGAGGGCTGTGTTTAGGCTTAATAAGTGGTGAAGGAGGGAGTGTGTTTTGTACTTTATTCCAAATAAAGGATTTTTCTCTGTGTGTGTGATTATTTACATTCACTTACAGGTTGGGATACAGATATCTCATAGATGCCTGTTCCATCACAAACCTATGGCTTTGTAGCAGCTGTGCGCTGCTATTAAACCCTTATTACCCTTATTTCCACTGCACCATGGCAAGGGGAAGGGCTGGTAATGCACCGGGATTGTCACATCTAATAGATGCAGCAATACCGGGTGGCTGCGGGCTGTGAATATACCAGCACCCAGCTCGCATCCCTCGCAGTCACACTTGCGAGGGACTCCCGCGAGTCTGACATCGCAGCACAGCCGTGCACACTTCTGACAGGAGCGTGCATGTGTTTCTATGTACATACACGCTCATGTTCAGAAAGCAGAAGGCTGTGCCGGATGATGTCATGTCAAACCCGCATGAGTCTGACATCACCGGCACAGCCGCACACTTCTGACAGGAGTGTGCATGTGTTTCTGTCTACATGCATGCTCACCATACTGACCCGTAGACACTTGCACTGATCTCCCCGCCCACCAGCCATCCTCTCATCTGTGATTGGTTGCAGCCTGTGACAGTCTCTGCTACAGTCATTGCTCATTGCGGCTCAGTAATAGGCTACACTCAGAGCTTGCAGTCTTCTCTATGGCTGTCAGCTGTGAGATGTAGTAGAGCTGGGTGTGTCATTGTGGGATCTCATGTGGATTACGTCGGAGCTGCAGGGTGTTGGGGATTAATAAAGTGGTGAAGGAGGGTGCATTTTGTTCTTTTTCCAAATAAAATTTTCTTCTGCGTGTGTGTGCTTATTTACATTCATTTACAGGTTTGTGATGCAGGTATCTGATAGACGCCTGTGCCATCACATACCTAAGGCTTAGTAGCAGCTGTGCGCTGCTTCTAATCCCTTATTACCCCGATTGGCACCACATCAAGCCAACGGGAAGGGCCGGTAATGCACCAGGATTGTCCCATCTAATAGATGCAGCAATACCGGGCGGCTACGGGCTGAGAATACCAGCCCCCAGCTGGCGTTATCATGGCTGGGGATGAAAAATAGGGAGGACCGCACATCGGATTTTTTTTAATTATTTATTTAAATTTAACAAAAAAAGGCGGAGTCACACATGCGAGGGGTACACTGCGTTCCCCACCCACCGGCCTTCCTGGTGCCTGTGATTGGTTGCACTCAGCTGACATGGTGCTACTCAGGGTGGGGGCATGTCTGAATGCAACCAATTACACGCACCGGTGGGCAGGCAAAGTAGTGAATATTGAATTGTCGGCTTCAGAAGGGAAAAGCGTGACCCAAAAGGAGTGTGCCGCTATGACACTGCCTCGGTGAGTAGGCCGCGCTCGCCCTTACCCCCCTATCCCCTCCACAAATGTTTTACTCTCCAAATTCTGGTCTTTATTGACTTATATGGGCACCGGATTTCCAGAGCGGATAGGACTCTATTTAAAATATAGCTATTTAAAACGGTCCTGTTTTTTTTCGATCAACCCTAGTGCCAAGCTCCCAATGCAAGTCTATGAGAGCCAGAACTAGGCCAGAAAGATACTCTGATAGAGCTGCATTGAGTTTGACCTTTGGCGGGCTCTATAAAACATAGAAGCTGCTGGCAGGCTCGCCATAGCCTGACATTTGCAACACTGTACTCAGATGATGATAGTGAAAGGTGAGTATGAGACAAGGGAATTAGATTTAAAGCTCCACCGCAGTGATGCAATAAAAAAGACACTGAAGTGGTGCTTTAAACAACAGATCTGTGAGACACACATGTAAATATATCTGAAGCTTTCCAATTTGCATTTGTGCCTCATGAATCCACAAAGACTTGAGTGACCAAATCTCATCCACAGATCAGATTAGAGCAGGACAAGCTCTGAGTCATACAGGTTCCACTATGTATGAATTGCATGCTGCAATTGTCTGCGAGTCTCGTATCACTCGTATCCTTACAAATCTATAGGTGCGAGTGAAACATTGGACTGCACTCGAATGGAGGAGATGGAGAGATTAATCCTCCCTCTTCTCCACAGCTGTGATCTGATCACAAGATCGGATCATAGTATAATGATACTTGGCTCACGCTCACAACAGAGCAGGAGCCGAGGGTCACTAGCATATTGTATCCGATGCTCTTGCCTCCAATGCCATATGCTAATGTGACTCCAGCCTAACTGACACATCTGCAGGTTTCTCAGGGCTTCAGCTTCCATCTCACAGACAGACAGGGTTGTAATATAGCAGAGCTGTGAGAGCTACAGCTGCAAACATGTTTGCTATTAGACTAAGGTCAGATCTACTGTTCTGTGTTAGTTACATGTCTCACACTGGTAATGCCCCTTTTATTTAAAATATTCTCTGGTGGCCAGTGTCCGGCCCATAGTTCTTAACAAAATTAAAATAGTGGATTTTTCTGGAATAAGACATCGGATAGCCGATATCAAGATATCATTTTATTCAGCTTGCTCTGACATACATGCCCATATTGACAGCTTAGGAAGGTTGGTCCTGCTGATACATTCCCTTTAAGTTTAGACATAAGAATTCTGCTATAAAGTAGCTTTAGAAAGTTTCAAAATTTTGGCACAAAAACACCAGCCCATCAATTCATTAACAGTTGTGGCATACTTTACTTTACTCAAGAAATGTTACTTTCATTCTTGACTGGAAGAAGTTTTCTGATGAGGTGCACAGAGACACATGACTTTTTCATGATGTGCCTAATAAATAAAGTGGCATGTGCCCCTTGATGAATAAGACACATCATACACTACCATTAATCTCATTAAAGGAGTTATCCAAGGTTGGCACACAAATCTACAATCACTCTATGTGAATGAAGACTTGTCAATCCTCACATTGTGTGGTCAGGATTCTCCAGCGGCACAAGCAGGTCAGGTGACTGCAAGTATGCCATATGAAATGAGTGAGGGTGCGCACATCTAGTTGGAATATAGCCAAAAATCTACAATCACCCTATGTGAATGAAGACTTGTGAATCTTCACATCATGCTGTCAGGATTCTCTGGCTCCAGGAGCAGGTCATGTCACTGCAAGTATGCAATATGAAATGAGTGAGGCTGTGCATGTCTAGTTGGAATGTGGCCATAAATCTACAATCACTCTATGTGAATGAAGACTTGTGAATCCTCACATCATGCTGTCAGGATTCTTCTGCGCCAGGAGCAGGTCATGTGACTGCAAGTATGCAATATGAAATGAGTGAGGCTGTGCACGTCTAGATGGAATGTAGCTAGAAGTATGCAGATATTGCACTGGTAAAGGAGAATCCCGACAGCACACGTTGTGTGCAAAATGAGGATTCACAAGTCTGCATTCCCATACAGTGATTTTGTGCTAAACTTGGACAAAACTCTTAAGACTTGAATGTATCTTCTGTTAATGTTCCAACTCAGAAAATTTCAACACATTTTTTTTATCAAAGTTCAGAACTTTTGTATTTATTATTAATAATAATAATAATAATAATAACCATAAAACCATACAAGACTAGTATAAGTAATCTTATTGACCTGCAGAATTATTTTGCCAGGTCATATTGACCACCAACTGAACACCAGAAAAAGAAAACCCAAAAAACAATGGTGGATTGACGATTTTTAGGAATTTCTCACTTTTAAGACTACAACATATTCTGCACAAAGAAAACAAAGCCTCGTGTGCCTTTGCAGGCAAAGATAATACAAAAATTAAAATTATAACTCTTGAAACATGTGGAGAAAATAAAAACAAATGTGCAAAAATGCAAATTGGCCATCATGGCAGGGGGTTAAAAATTGCATTCTATCAAAGCTATGAAATTCATATTCTAAATCCTTGGATCTAAATAAACAATAACTAGTCATATTTTTTTTTTTAAGTAAATGAGATGCAAATGGTTCACATTTAAAATATTCGTAACATAAAAGTTGCACAGGCAACAATTGCCATGTAATTTAAAATCCATTTTCCTGTATTAAGATAAGTATTGGCACTGATTATCTTCTTGTTTACGACTCTAGGTACTGGCGGTCCCGCAGCTCGTTTCCTCTGGCTATAACATCGACAACTAAAACCAAGATGGTCACTTTGTGATGCCATTAATGATTTGCAATTATTAGAGTTATCCCTGCTCTGTAATGCCACCATGGCACAAGTCATGTGTTCATAAGCCCCTGAGAACTTAACACTGTTGCTGCTGATAAAGGGATTAAATAGGCAAATGCTCATATCTACAGGAACCTTCAGGTTTGCTGAGAACACGCTATAATTTAAAGTTAAGGATGTGGTGTGGAGAAATTAGAGACTTTTAACATCTGAAGTAGCAAAACACAACAAAACCGAATAAAACCAGCAATTTTATAGAGGGCAAATATGTATCGCTGTGATGAAGCCTAAGAGACGTCCCGCCGCGTGTGAGTTATTATGTTGGCTAACATAGAGTGAAGGTGGCCGTGTCCTCTGAGTCAGCTATTTAAGGCAAATGAAAATCACAGGAGTTCTGTGCACACTTATTGGTTCTTGAGTTACCAGACCAAAGACAGACCTGTGACAAAGCCAGGATATCAAGCAATTAGTCTATAACAGCGGGATGCTAAAGATACAGAGTGCTTGTCAATACTATTTAGCAATGTTCTGAATGTATCAAGTTGTTTATCTATGGGTAATGAGGTGTGTATAGAAAATGCGATAAGGAGGCAGAACTCTGCATTTCTACCTTTCTAAACATACAGAATTAATGATGCCTCCAAATACTCAAAGTACAAAAGATATCTGGTTTTAGATCACTTTGTTTTGGTAAAACAATCTATTATTTTCTCCTCTATCCTCACGGGGAATTTCTTAAGATCAATGCATTGGACCCATATGGATCAACTAATGATCACTTATTTACTAGATGGATTTTACTCGCAATGTTATTAGTCAACATTATTATAGTATAATGTTAGAATATTGATGGATTTGAATTGAAATTACTTGCAATGGTGCAGAAACTTTTGAGCTGTAGTAGTATACTGTATATACAATATACTGCACTGTAATGCCAGAGCTCTGACAACGCTAAGTCCTCCTGGTTCCTTCAGTGATGCCCGGATCTGAACTGGGAGAACATCCAAAGATAAGGGGAAACAATGCAATGGATGTAGCAAGAAATTCGGAAATCCAGGTGGCAGTAAAAAAATTATTTATTTTTATTGAGCCCAATTAAAATAAAACAGAGCACATGGCATATGGTGGATGAAAGACACACAAAAAAGCAGACTATGCGTTTTGGCGGTACTAGCCGCCTTTCTCACAGTCTGTCAGTTTTGGCTGGGACTATGAGGAAGGCGGCTAGTACCACCGAAACGCGTAGTCCATTTTTGTGTGTCTTGCATCCACCATATGCCATGAGCTCTGTTTTAATTTTAATTGTGCTCAATAAAGAGAAATAATTTTTTACTGCTGCCTGGACTTCTGAATTTCTTGCTGGATCCATTCCATTGTTTTCACATATACTGCACTGTATACCATACAAAGTGCTCAAAAGTAAGTGTCCAGTTGATTCAATTAAATTTATCACAACAGATTATATAGCAAACATGCAAACTGATTGTTACGAACCCGCGCCGCCATAGCCGCAAGCAGCCTGCTGCGGTTCCTGTTGCGCCCAGGCGCCGGCTGCCGTTCTTGGCCGTGCCTCGGGTCGTCCAGTTGGCTGCTCCTTCCACCACGTCTGTCAGGTTTCCGGGTTTTCCAGTCCTCTTTTGAAAAAGCTCGCCCTCGGTTAACATGGAGTTTTGTGTTCTGTTGCCCTACTTCCTGTCCAGCTGCTTAAAAGGCCGCCTCTAAGCTTAGTCCAGTGCCTGAGTATACTGCTTGCTGTGTGCTCCTGCTTTGCTGCTGCTGCTACTTGATTACCTTTGGATCCTCCTGGAAATCTACCGACCGACTCTGGACCATACCCGGTTTCTTCAAACTGTGCCCGGACTCCGTCTGCCGTCTTTTGTCAGCACGTCTGCCCGGTTTCTTCCGGTTCATAACCATTCTGGACTTTCATTCCGTACGGACACTTCTGGACTTTACCGCTTGCCCCTTGTGTCCCGGCTGCGGCGCATTTAGGCCTTCCGGGGTTGATTGCCGGACAGTCCCTGTATAGGGGTTCGCTCTGGTGGTCTCCCTGGGGGAGTCCGGTGCGTGGCCCCGGGAATCCCCTTCGCTCCGTTTCAGAAAGGTATTATTTTTGTGTTTGTTATACTGTGTATTTCCGTTGTGTATCTACCGTGGTTACATATCATAAAAACATCTTGTACCACAAACTCGTCTCTGGCTGTCATTGCCCTAACGCTATCGAAATCCTCAAAACATACAATAGTATTACATTATACTCAGGCCATAAGAGGATTTCGCTGGGGCAATGACTGAGACATGAGTAGATCAGCTCTTTTCTATGATTAACTCCTTGCAGCAGGAGATGGAGGTGGTGCAGACTAAACTTAGAGATGTGGAGACACAGCTGGGCCATGATCACCAGGTACTGGGTCCGGCTATACAGGATTTGCAAGTCAGAGTGGAGGCTCAGGAAGCCGGCCCCACTACGTCCGTATCAGCTGCCGGTATGCCTAGGTTACCCCCATTCCGTTTCAATGGTGACCGTAGTCAGTTTCGTGGATTTGTGAACCAATGTATACTGTTTTTTGATGTACATGCTGATTATTACCGTTCTGACCGGTCCAAAGTGTTATGTATAATTATGTTATTAACCTCACGAGCACTGGCTTGGGCTAATCCTATGATAGAGAACCGGGACATCCGTTTAAATCACCTAGAGGACTTTCTGACCGCAATGGCGCAGATGTTTGATGATCCGAATCGCCGTGCTACCGCTGAATCGGCTCTCCTTTCCTTACGTCAGGGAAAGCGTTCTGTCGTTGAATACGCCACTGAATTTAAGAGGTTAGTGGTAGACACCGACTGGGGAAACAATGCATTATTGTCTGTTTTCAGAAAGGGTTTGTCCGGTACCATCAAAGACGAGTTAGCTCGTTCCGAATCTCCAGGGGAGTTTGAACAGTTTCTCCAGCACTGTGTGCGTATTGATACCCGCTTGACCGAACGTAGACAGGAAAAATGGGCAGCTGTAAACCGTGTAAACAACTTTGCCTTTCCTTCCAGAGAACCCGCTCTCAGGACGCCACGGGAGGCCGAGGACGTTCCTATGCAAGTGGACTCTCTGCAAAAGCGAGAGACCAATGAACGTCGCGAACACCGGCTCCGTGAGCGTTTGTGTTTCTATTGCGGTCAATCGGACCATTTCTTGATCGACTGCCCGAAACGTCCGAATCGCCCAAATAAGGTACTGGCAGCAATGGCAGAGTGTGACAACACGGACGCAGAGTCCGATATCTCTGAGGCAAGTAGACACCTGGATGCGGTATTTCCCTTGACTGTAATGTCAACCTCACCGAAGGACTCGGAAGGGAAATATACCCATTGCTCGCTCCCCATGCAGATCCGGTGGGAGGGACAGCTAATACCTACCTCTGCAATGATAGATTCTGGGGCAGGGGGAAATTTCATGGACTCCTCTTTTGCCAGGAAACACGGTATCCGGACTCAGCTAAGATCCTCACCGGTTACCATGGAGACGGTTGACGGATCTCCATTAATCTCTGGACCAGTTGATCGGGAAACCGTACCGCTAGAATGCGTCATGAAGCCAGGTCAGCAGGAGACCCTTGTTTTCATGTTAATTTCTTCTCCTCATTTTCCGATTATTCTAGGTATTCCGTGGCTACGGTCTACAAATCCGGTCATCGATTGGGAAACTAAGGAAATATCCTTCCCACCGCAGAGTATTCCGACCATTAGTCCAACTGTTCCGGTTCCAGTAACACCGAATGCGGAGGGCACTGTACAGGTACCTGTTCTACCCCCGGTGTATAATGACTTTGCGGATATATGCGACAAAAGAAAAGCCGATCGGCTTCCCCCACATAGACCGTATGATTGCCCCATAGACTTACTCCCAGGGGCGGAGATCCCGTTTGGTCATGTCTACCCGTTGGCGGCACCTGAGCTAGAAGCACTAAAAGAATACATTGATGAAAGTCTAGCTAAGGGATTCATTCGTCCGTCTACCTCACCAGCAGGGGCACCCATCTTTTTCGTGAAAAAGAAAGAGGGGACTCTGAGACCCTGTATTGACTACCGGGAACTGAATAAAATAACTATCCGGAACCGGTATCCATTACCGTTGATTCCTGAGCTATTGGAGAGGGTCCAACAGGCAAAAATATTCACCAAATTGGATCTCCGTGGGGCATACAATCTACTCCGTATACGTCCCGGAGACGAGTGGAAGACCGCGTTCCGATGTCGGTATGGACATTTTGAGTACCTAGTGATGCCTTTTGGACTTTGTAACGCTCCCGCGACTTTCCAACATCTAGTTAACGATATTTTTAGGGATATCATGGACCAATTCATGGTGATTTATCTGGACGATATCCTAATCTTTTCTGATTCCCTACAGGAACACCAGGAACACGTCAAGACCGTACTTACCCGGCTGAGGGAAAACCACCTGTACATCAAACTGGAGAAATGCGAGTTCCACTGCTCACAAATACAATTCTTAGGTTATGTCATCTCTCCTCAGGGACTGAACATGGAGTCTGGCAAGATACAAGCAATTCTAGACTGGCCGGAACCGGGGAACATCAAGGAGGTACAACGCTTTGTCGGTTTTGCCAACTTTTACCGACGTTTTATCCGTAATTTTTCAGAGATCGTTCGTCCCATCACTCTGTTAACCAAGAAAGGACAGAAGTTTGTGTGGTCCGCCCAGGCCCAGGAAGCTTTCCATCGTCTCAAGGTTTGTTTTACCTCAGCGCCTATATTGGTACATCCGAATCCCGCACTTCCCTTTATCGTGGAAGTCGACGCTTCCGACTACGCATTAGGGGCCATCCTTTCACAAAGGACTGGGGACAAGAGTCTCTTACATCCGTGTGCTTTCTTTTCCCGCCGGTTGTCCCCTGCAGAAAGGAACTATGACATTGCGGACAAGGAATTGTTAGCGATTATTTCCGCTTTCAAGGAATGGAGACATCACTTACAGGGAGCCGCGCAGCAAGTGATAGTACTCACAGATCACCGTAATCTGGAATTTCTTAAATCTGCCAGGTGTCTGTCTCCACGGCAAGCCCGTTGGAGTTTGTTCCTTAACCAGTTCAATTTTATCGTTACATACCGTCCAGGTTCACGTAATGGGAAAGCCGATGCCTTGTCCCGAATCCATGCCGTGGACTCCGTGCCTGGAACCCCGTCTCAGACCGTGTTATCGGATGCCAATTTCGTTGGAGTAATCCAGGACCAGGACTTGTGGAAGGACATCAAGCTGGCCTATGATGGTGACGTATTTCTTGCTGCCCCCCCGAATGATGTAACTCTTGTTCTTCGGAATGGTGTGTGGTTGAGAGAGCGACGCATTTATGTCCCGGAGGCCGTAAGACTTCGGGTTCTCAAGTTGGTCCATGACTCCGTGTTGGCTGGTCATAGGGGGGTACAGAAGACGCAGGAATTTCTGAACCGTTTTTTCTGGTGGCCTACCTGTTTAAAGGACGTAAAGGACTATGTCCACTCATGTGTGGTTTGTGCCCGGTGCAAGGTCCCTCGTGTGGCTCCTACAGGACTCCTCCAACCGTTACCCGTGCCATCTCGCCCTTGGGGGTCTATCTCAATGGATTTTATTGTGGAGTTGCCCGTCTCAGACGGTCACAATACCATTTTAGTGGTGGTGGATCGGTTGACTAAAGCTGCTCACTTTATTCCGTGTGCCGGTCTTCCCTCAGCCGCAGAGACAGTGGATCTGGTTATCCAGAACGTATTCCGATTGCATGGGGTACCAGACGAGATCATCTCTGACCGGGGCGTGCAGTTCACGTCTAGGTTCTGGAAGGGGTTTTGTACAGCACTCCAGATTGATGTCTGTTTGTCTTCTGCATACCATCCTCAGACAAATGGGCAAACCGAACGGACCAATCAAACACTGGAACAATACCTTCGCTGTTATGTCAGCCATCTGCAGGACGATTGGTTGAAGATGCTTCCGTTGGCGGAGTTCTCGTATAACAACACTCAGAGCAGCTCCACTAAGGTAACGCCCTTCTTTGCTAACTTGGGTTACCATCCGACTATTTTGCCTAGGTCACCGGTTGCGGTCTCAGTGCCTGCGGTGGAGGACAGATTAACAGAGCTACGACAAAATCTGGAGGTTCTGAAGGACACTGTGGCTACAGCTCAGGAGCGTTACAAGAGGTCGGCAGACGCTCACCGGAGACCGGCACCCATGTATAAGGTAGGGGACTCTGTATGGTTGTCCACCAAGAACCTGAGATTGGGTGTTCCTTCGCAGAAACTGGGACAAAAATTCATCGGTCCGTTCAAGATCACCGGGATCGTGAGCCCTGTGGCCTGTCGGCTGCGGTTACCGCACCATCTAAAGGTACACCCGGTCTTTCATGTTTCTCTCCTCAAATCCGTCTCTCCCAATACGTTTCATGGTCGTGTCGTGCCTCCTCCTCCGCCTGTGATGGTCGACGGCGAGGAGCAGTTTGTGGTTGAGGACATTATTGACTCCCGGCTTCATCGTCGTCGGCTTCAGTATCTGGTACGTTGGCAGGGGTACGCCCCCGAGGACGATTCCTGGGAACCGGTGGGTAACATTCGAGCACCACGGAAGATCGCTCAGTTTCATCGACGGTACCCGGACAAGCCGGGCCCTGACCCGTCCTGAGGCCGTTTCTGGGGGGGGGAGTAATGTCAGGTTTCCGGGTTTTCCAGTCCTCTTTTGAAAAAGCTCGCCCTCGGTTAACATGGAGTTTTGTGTTCTGTTGCCCTACTTCCTGTCCAGCTGCTTAAAAGGCCGCCTCTAAGCTTAGTCCAGTGCCTGAGTATACTGCTTGCTGTGTGCTCCTGCTTTGCTGCTGCTGCTACTTGATTACCTTTGGATCCTCCTGGAAATCTACCGACCGACTCTGGACCATACCCGGTTTCTTCAAACTGTGCCCGGACTCCGTCTGCCGTCTTTTGTCAGCACGTCTGCCCGGTTTCTTCCGGTTCATAACCATTCTGGACTTTCATTCCGTACGGACACTTCTGGACTTTACCGCTTGCCCCTTGTGTCCCGGCTGCGGCGCATTTAGGCCTTCCGGGGTTGATTGCCGGACAGTCCCTGTATAGGGGTTCGCTCTGGTGGTCTCCCTGGGGGAGTCCGGTGCGTGGCCCCGGGAATCCCCTTCGCTCCGTTTCAGAAAGGTATTATTTTTGTGTTTGTTATACTGTGTATTTCCGTTGTGTATCTACCGTGGTTACATATCATAAAAACATCTTGTACCACAAACTCGTCTCTGGCTGTCATTGCCCTAACGCTATCGAAATCCTCAAAACATACAATAGTATTACAACGTCTAAGTGTGGAGAGGAGGCTAGTGTGCATTCGTGCGCCGATTTCCCCAGCCAGAGTCTAAGCCCAGTGTTTTGCCTAGTGAGCATGCTCAGCCTGATTGTGTTATGTCTGAGACTAAAGCCTGCTTTACACACTTCAATAGATCTTTCAATCCGTCGTCGGGGTCAAGTTGTAAGTGACGCACATCCGGCATCGTTCGTGACGTGTTTGCGTGTGAAACCTACATGCGATCGATATTGAACGAAAATACGGTGATAGCATACACGTCGTTTATTCCTCATACATTGGACGTTTGGTAGTACGAAACTAGTCAATTGTAACGTGTGACATCCCTCATACGATTTTGGTGTCTGATGCTATGTGCGCAGGTGTGCGCTCTGCACCGCAGCTTAAAAAAGGTCTGCTTCAGAGCGCAGCTGAAAAGCTGCGTTCTGAAGCGCCTCACAATGTCTGTCATGCACTAATCTCTGTCAGTCGGTCACTATCTCTGTCCCTCACTCTCTATCCATGTCAGTCTATCCCTCTTACCCCCTCTCTCATATACTCACCGATCCCCGATCTCCAGCGCAGCGCTGCACGGCATTCACACTGCTCCGGCGGCTTTTACTGTTTTGAAAAAGCCGGCCGCCCATTAAACAATCTCGTATTCCCTGCTTACCCCGCCCACCGGCGCCTGTGATTGGTTACAGTGAGACACGCCCCCACGCTGAGTGACAGGTGTCACACTGCACCCAATCACAGAAGCCGGTGGGCGTGTCTATACTGTGTATTGAAATAAATAATTAAATAATTTAAAAAAACGGCGTGCGGTCCCCCCCAATTTTAAAACCAGCCAGATAAAGCCATACGGCTGAAGGCTGGTATTCTCAGGATGGGGAGCTCCACGTTATGGGGAGCCCCCCAGCCTAACAATATCAGCCAACAGCCGCCCAGAATTGCCGCATACATTAGATGCGACAGTTCTGGGACTGTACTCGGCTCTTCCCGATTTGCCCTGGTGCGTTGGCAAATCGGGGTAATAAGGAGTTATTGGCAGCCCATAGCTGCCAATAAGTCCTAGATTAATCATGTCAGGCATCTATGAGACACCTTCCATGATTAATCTGTAAGTGACAGTAAAAAAACACACACACATGAAAAAATCCTTTATTAGAAATAAAAAACACAAACACATTCCCTCATTACCAATTTATTAACCCCCGACAAACCCTCCATGTCCGGCGTACTCCACAGTCCTCCAGCGTCGCGTCCAGCTCTGCTGCATGGAGGTGAGAGGAGCAGCAGAAGACACCGCCGCTCCGGTCACCTCCACGCAGGTAATGAAGACAGCCGCGCGATCAGCTGCTGTCACTGAGGTTACCCGCTGTCACTGGATCCAGCGGTGGATGCAGCGGTGGCCGCGGGTAACCTCAGTGACAGCTCAGCTGATCGCGCTACTCACCTCAGTTGCTGACTGGAGCTGACCGGAGCGGAGGTGAGTAGCGCGATCAGCTGAGCTGTCACTGAGGTTACCCGCGGCCACCGCTGGATCCAGTGACAGCGGGTAACCTCAGTGACAGCAGCTGATCGCGCGGCTGTCTTCATTACCTGCGTGGAGGTGACCGGAGCGGCGGTGTCTTCTGCTGCTCCTGTCACCTCCATGCAGCAGAGCTGGACGCGACGCTGGAGGACTGTGGAGTACGCCGGACATGGAGGGTTTGTCGGGGGTTAATAAATTGGTAATGAGGGAATGTGTTTGTGTTTTTTATTTCTAATAAAGGATTTTTTCATGTGTGTGTGTTTTTTTACTGTCACTTACAGATTAATCATGGAAGGTGTCTCATAGACGCCTGACATGATTAATCTAGGACTTATTGGCAGCTATGGGCTGCCAATAACTCCTTATTACCCCGATTTGCCAACGCACCAGGGCAAATCGGGAAGAGCCGGGTACAGTCCCAGAACTGTCGCATCTAATGTATGCGGCAATTCTGGGCGGCTGTTGGCTGATATTGTTAGGCTGGGGGGCTCCCCATAACGTGGAGCTCCCCATCCTGAGAATACCAGCCTTCAGCCGTATGGCTTTATCTGGCTGGTTTTAAAATTGGGGGGGACCGCACGCCGTTTTTTTTAATTATTTAATTATTTATTTCACTACACAGTATAGACACGCCCACCGGCTGCTGTGATTGGGTGCAGTGTGACACCTGTCACTCAGCGTGGGGGGCGTGTCTCACTGTAACCAATCATAGGAGCCGGTGGGCGGGGTAAGCAGGGAATACCAGATTGTTTAATGGGCGGCCGGCTTTTTCAAAACAGTAAAAGCCGCCGGAGCAGTGTGAATGCCGTGCAGCGCCGGGGATCGGGGATCGGTGAGTATGAGAGAGGGCTGCTCAATTCAGTCACTCAGGGGATTAGCGGTCACCGGTGAGTCTGTGGCGCCCCTGACCTGGTCAGGCACCACTGAGTACTGCACCCATGCTGGGGACAGTACAATACAGGTAATCCAGAAGGCTGACTGGGGTGTGGAACACCGGCGCATAGTGATCAGGTCTCACACATGTACCCATGAGAGGACCCCTGGGGATCCCAGGAGGGGGCAAGCCTTCACCTTCACTGGAATAGTGGAGGGGGTAGAGCCTCCATCTCCTCTCAGGGGGTGTGGTAAGAGAATCTGGTTGCTAGGTGGCGTAGGCAAGAACAGGAGAGGAGGGGCAGTGAGTCAGTTAGAGCAGAACTCCATAGGGCTCAGTGAGGAGCAGACCTGTGGGGCTGTTGCTGTCTAACAGCGCCCGCGCAGTGGCTACAGACGGGGGAGAACGGTCAACTAGGAGTGCTGCCTGAAAGCCAGCTTCAGCTAGAGAGTGCAACGGAGTGGGAAGTAAGGAGACTGCTAGAGAGCACCAGGCCCAACCGGGCGGCAGATCCCGAAGCGAGGATAGATTCACCTTTCCCTGCTAAACCTGCCGGTGTGGGGCTCTTAAAGCCCACACCACAACACTACAAAAGCCGCAGCCACGTAACCGCAGTGAGGGCCCATAGGTCATAGGAGGCAAGAGGCTGGAGTGGCCTGGTCCGGGGAACAAGCACACGGCAAACGAAGGGGAGAGAGGCTGCAGCATCTTCCCTGGGTGACCCCCATAGGGACTCAAAGTCGGGGTCACCCCAAACCACCAAGGGCTAAGGAAGGCGAGTCAGTAGTCACCCTCATAAAGTCAGCCTGAAGGATACCTGGTTCCTACCTAGTTCATCTCAGCTACGCCCGGGTTACTCACCCTGCCACCTGAAGTGAGTAAAAACCCTGAAAGACATCCTGCCTGTGTGGTCATTCTGCGACTTGTGGTACTACACACCTACACCGGGCCCTGGGGCTTGCCTCACTCTCAGGAGGCTCCTACATCTAACTGCACACACCATCAGCCCCAGGCGACCCTCAACCTGCAGTGGCGGTCCCTACTGGCCGCAATACTGAGAGTGGCGTCACGATCAAAAACAGAAGATTTCCTACCAGTGACGGAGATCCAGCTACGTGGAGTCCCTGAAGGTAATGCACCGACACCGACACAGCACCGGCGGGGCTTCACATCTGGCGTCACGAACAGGATAAGGACTAGACCTGTTCAGACAGGTGACCATGTGCCTAGGCGGTCCGCTTGAAAAATTGGAAGCGCCGCCATATTGCCACCATGAAAAGCGCGCTGAAAAACAACAGCAGCCCGCGCTGGAAGAAGTTACCGCCCACGAAGAGGTGTGGCTACCCAGAGATCCCCTGCAGAGTTCTGACCTCGCTTGTGAAGAGAGCGGAAGCGTCGAGAAACGGCGAGAGAGAAGGGAAGCCACAAACCTGCTGCTGCGGAGAGCAGAAATGGAGTCCAGACGCGGATACCCAGAACCAGGCACTGCTGCCTGGTGGTGCCGGGAGCTTGCCATCTTCTGCGACCGGCTGGAGGCCGGGATTGTGCGACAGCTTAGGGAAGAACGCACGGAGCTCCTGGAGATGGCTGCGGCGGTGCGGACCTACGAGGAGGGAGCCGCGCGACGCATGTCAGACCGAGCGGCGACGACGCAGACCCCGATGCTGCCACAGATGGGTGAGTCGAGTGATGCCCCGGCCAGCACAAGTGCCCCGACCCCTGCTGCCACGCCCGCGGTCCCGGAAGAGGCGCCCGGCGCGGCGCCACCGAACCAGGCCGCAGCCACGCTAGATGCGGCCCGCCAAATCCAGGCCGCCGCAGCCATGCCCCGCCTGGCCCGCAAAGGTCCGACTACCACTGCGATACTGATCCGTGCCGCAGGTGTGACACTGACCCAGGCTGCCACCCTGCTGAGCCCAGTCCGCCAAGACCCCACCGCAGCAGCGACGCTCGTCCGCGCCGCAAGTGAGATGCTGAACCAGGCCGCAGCCCCGCCGGGTGCGGCCCGCCAAGCTCCGATCGCTGCAGCGACGTCCAGCCCAGCCTGCACAGAGCCCCCGGCAACAGCGACACTGATCCAGGCCGCCGCCATGCCGGGCGCGGCCCGCCAAGACCAGGCCGCCGCCATGCCAGGCGCGGCCCGCCAAGACCAGGCCGCCGCCATACAGGGCGCGGCCCGCCAAGAAGAGAAGACTACCTCATCATTTTCCCCGGCCTGCAAGGCCAGAGCAGACACCGCTCCCCAGTCCAGAGAGGTCCCTGCCAGGAAGACCCTGATAGGAGAGGACCCTGAATACTGGAAGCTGAAGGCTGACCTAGAGGCCCAGTTTCCACAAGAGATGGTGGATCGGTATTTGCTCCCTCCGCATACCCCCAAGGAGATTCCGGCAACCCTTGCAGCCGCGCCAGAGAGTCCACCGCCCAGACCAGCTGAAGAGAGCCCATCCCCAGCACTGCCACAACCAGAGTGCAGCGAAGAACTAAGGGGGAGAGGGGGCCAGGAAGCTGAGGAGCTGACTCCGACGCCAACCGCAGCAGACCCCTACCCAGAGCCGGAGATGCTGCCCTATTCCCGCTGGGAGGAGGAAGACTTGACACCGTCAGCAGACGAAGATCAGCCCAAAGACCTCACCTGGGAGCCCGCAGGCATGAACCCAGCCCGCAAGACAAGGCGTAGCAGAGCAAAGTATCCTCCAACACCACAGTCTCCAGAGCAGAGAGAGGTCACAGCCAGAGACCTGCAGGAGAAGAGGTGCCTAAGAAGGTCCGAAGCCCAGGCTAGAGGACCCCTTTACAGAGGAATAGTAGAGGACTTCAACTTGAAAAGCGGATACGGCTTTATTGTAGTAAAAGGAATAAAAGAGGGCATATTTGTAAATCGGAGAGATGTTCAAGCCCACCTGCCCAGAGGACATTCAGGCAGAAATTTGAAAATTGGGGACTTAGTACAGTTCACCTTGCATCAAGGAGAAAGGGGCTACTATGCCTTAGACGTAGCACCATGTCCAAGACAAGAAAGACAAGAAAGACAAGAAAGAAAAGACAGAGATAAAGACCCAGATGTAGAAACAGACGAAGACCAAGAAAGGAAAGATAAAGAACCTACAGATGAAACAACCACAGACAAAGATCCTACAGATGAAACAACCACGGACGACGACGGAGAGCAAGAAAGTCACAGGTGCCGGTGCCCTACATGCCCACGCCCTGGTGAAATGGAGGAGTAGAGTAGAGAAAAGTAAAGTAAAGTAAGAAGAGAAGTTACCAGTTAAAGTTTTGAAAAGTTTTGTTTTGCAACGTTTAAGCATGTGCCCACAAAAACTATTGTGAGAAATAAACTTTAAGGCTATGAACTTGCTATAGCCACAAACTCTCGCAGTGTAAATAGTTACACCAGTGGCACCACCACCAGGGCCAGCCTGTTTATGGGGCCTTGGCTCACCACCACAAAGAGGGTACCTGGCCAGCACCAACTGTGGAGGCCGCCTCTGCATCCTGCCAGAAGAGGCTGACGGCGCGGATCCACCAGGCCAGGTATACCCTGAAACCACCAGCCCATGAAAGCCGCCTCTACATCCTGCCAGAAGTGGCTGAAGCCGCGGCCAACGGGAGAGGAAGATTGGAGGAAAGGTCTGGGGAAGTAGATGGCCCAGACCTGGTTACCAAAAGGACCGGTGACCTGCCTCCTGAGAGGGCTTTGGGTGGGTTAACGGACTTGTGGGTGGAGGGTGGTGATGTCTGATACATGGTGGTTTTAAAAATGTTTTACATGTTTTAATGTTTTATGCATTTTAAAATGTTGTCTTGCAGCCCGAGGACGTGCTGGTGATAACTAAGGGGGAATGTGGCGCCCCTGACCTGGTCAGGCACCACTGAGTACTGCACCCATGCTGGGGACAGTACAATACAGGTAATCCAGAAGGCTGACTGGGGTGTGGAACACCGGCGCATAGTGATCAGGTCTCACACATGTACCCATGAGAGGACCCCTGGGGATCCCAGGAGGGGGCAAGCCTTCACCTTCACTGGAATAGTGGAGGGGGTAGAGCCTCCATCTCCTCTCAGGGGGTGTGGTAAGAGAATCTGGTTGCTAGGTGGCGTAGGCAAGAACAGGAGAGGAGGGGCAGTGAGTCAGTTAGAGCAGAACTCCATAGGGATCAGTGAGGAGCAGACCTGTGGGGCTGTTGCTGTCTAACAGCGCCCGCGCAGTGGCTACAGACGGGGGAGAACGGTCAACTAGGAGTGCTGCCTGAAAGCCAGCTTCAGCTAGAGAGTGCAACGGAGTGGGAAGTAAGGAGACTGCTAGAGAGCACCAGGCCCAACCGGGCGGCAGATCCCGAAGCGAGGATAGATTCACCTTTCCCTGCTAAACCTGCCGGTGTGGGGCTCTTAAAGCCCACACCACAACACTACAAAAGCCGCAGCCACGTAACCGCAGTGAGGGCCCATAGGTCATAGGAGGCAAGAGGCTGGAGTGGCCTGGTCCGGGGAACAAGCACACGGCAAACGAAGGGGAGAGAGGCTGCAGCATCTTCCCTGGGTGACCCCCATAGGGACTCAAAGTCGGGGTCACCCCAAACCACCAAGGGCTAAGGAAGGCGAGTCAGTAGTCACCCTCATAAAGTCAGCCTGAAGGATACCTGGTTCCTACCTAGTTCATCTCAGCTACGCCCGGGTTACTCACCCTGCCACCTGAAGTGAGTAAAAACCCTGAAAGACATCCTGCCTGTGTGGTCATTCTGCGACTTGTGGTACTACACACCTACACCGGGCCCTGGGGCTTGCCTCACTCTCAGGAGGCTCCTACATCTAACTGCACACACCATCAGCCCCAGGCGACCCTCAACCTGCAGTGGCGGTCCCTACTGGCCGCAATACTGAGAGTGGCGTCACGATCAAAAACAGAAGATTTCCTACCAGTGACGGAGATCCAGCTACGTGGAGTCCCTGAAGGTAATGCACCGACACCGACACAGCACCGGCGGGGCTTCACATCAACAAGTCCTTCACAGGTGACCGCTAATCAGGGCGCGACACAGACAGAGCCACAGCATGACCATGAAGTCGGGTGAAGTTCACCCGAGTTCATTCTGACAGTGCGGCTCTGTCTGTGTCTGCTGTCATCTGCCATTCAGCTGTGCTACATGGCTGTCTGTGTCTGCTGTCATCTGCCATTCAGCTCTGCTACATGGCTGTCTGTGGCTGCTGTTAGCGGCCATGTAGCAGAGCTGAATGGCAGATGACATAGTAAAAACGCATCCCTACACATTACACACGCTTGTCAAGTCAATAAATAAAAAAAAAAAAGGTGCCCAATGCATACGTCACAGAACACATGATCTAAAGGATCGCACACAAAATTGATCAATTTAACATAGGCTACTAACGCACGTGTGACAGCAAATGAACGACCTACGTGCAATCTCATTCAATCGCATATGCGACCTGGGCGTGTCACATCGCATACGAGATCGCATCCCTAATTGTAAGGTGTAAAGCTGGCTTAAGTCCTCAGTTCAGGCTACTGAACTCACAATTAACCCTAACAGCCTCTTTGCACAGGTACTTGTACTTCGTGCTGTGTCTAAGTTCTGGGATGTGCCTACTGAGCATGCTCAAACTGATAGTCTGCTTTCTGAGCCTGTTGCTCAGGCTACTGAGCATGCTCAGGCACTTAGTGCATCAGAGGCTAGGTCCGGTAAGGACCTCACTGAGCATGTCCGTGAGGTGGCAGGCCCTGATAGGGCAGAGGGTGTCAGGTGTCCTGATGATGTGGCAATTCCGGACTGGCTCGCAGAGGTCCGCCCCTATGATCTGGCACCTCACCATTGGTCGTCAGACGATGACTGGTGAAGTGTTTGGGGCGTGGCTGCCATGAGGTCATCAATGACGTGGCGGTTCCGGATAGGTCGCATGTGACGTTACTGATGACATGGCACTCTGCTATTGGACCTTGGTGGTTCCACCCTGGGTTTGGGGCGGACCCAGGTTATAAAAGGGGCTGGAGACAACATGGAGGTGCGCAGTCTTCATTTAGAGTTCTTGGTGGCATAAGCCTTGCTAAAAGCGGTAGGTAGGGCTAGGCGAATGGTGCCTGTCACGCCAAGATTCGTGACTCAGCACATGAGGGTCAGGCGCCGTGCTTCCTTGCTACCGTTCCTGTTGTGCTAGAGCAGTCCAGTGGCGTTAACTGGGCTGCGGCTGCTGCATCACTTGTTCAGTTCTGCCCCCTAAGTACACGGACAGAATACCTGTTGCGTCACCTGTCCAAGAGTGCCCTCTACGCACACGGACAGTGTACCTGCTGCGCCACGTGTCCGGTTGTGCCCTCTACGCGCACGGACAGCGCACCCCAGAACCCCTGTGAAGTTAACAGGGTGTTCCTGGATTGGGTGTGTGAACCCTATTATCCTCCTCGGCTTCCCAGTCAAATGCTACTGGTGTGACTACCTGGTCTGACATGTCCTTTACACACGTGCCCAGTCAAGTGGTGGCCAGAAACGCTAATCGGAGGACCGCTCGGCCTGACGTGTCTTACACACGTGGCCGGCAGGGCGCTGTCGCAGTGGTCTTCTCGGTCAACGCTAACTGGTTACCATCCGGCCTGATGTGTTGTTACACACGTGGTCGGAGTAGCGTCCGCTCCACCGAAACGCTAACTGGGTTGTCGTCTGGTCTGACGTGTCCCTACACACGTGACCGGTTCCTTGAGTTATCTCAGAGCCATCCAGCTCTATAGTCTCCGCCTAACCCACAGGGTGCCAGCAGCTCCATTACCATCTGGAGCACGGTGGGCCCCGACTGGCGATTGGGATATATACCCCTGGTCCTAATCTGCCGGTCCCCCCGTAACACTGATACACCACAAAAGAAATAAAAATAATTTATTTTGATATCATTAATTCTAATAATATTAACCCCTTCACCCTCGAGTGATTGTCCGATTTTCATTTTTGTCTTTCCATCCCTCTTTTTCCAAGAGCCATAACTTTTTTTATTTTTCCATCAATATAGCAGTATGAGGGATTGTTTTTTTCAGGAAGAGATGTACTGTTGAATCACACCATTCTGTCCCATAATGTACTGGAAAACAAATTCCAATTGCGGTGAAATTGCAAAAAAAAAAGTGCAATTCCACAATTGTTTATTTTTTTTTAGTTTGTTTTTTTTTTTTTTACTATGTCTACAACATGGCAAAACGTACCTAGTAATATGATTCCACAGGTCAGTACGAGTTGGTAGATACCAAATATGTATAGTTTTACTTTTATCTAAGTGGTGAAAAAAAATTCAGACTTTTGTCCAACAAAAGAATTGCGCTTATGTCGCCATTTTCCGAGACCCGTAGCATTCTCATTTTTTGGGATCTGGGGCTGTGTGAGGGTTTGATTTTTGCGTCTTGAGCTGACGTTTTAAATTATACCATTTCTGGGTATTTGCAATGTTTTGATTGCCTGTTATTGCATTTTAAAGCAAAGTTACGGCAACCAAAAAAGTACCGTAATTCTGGCATCTTCAATTTTTTTTCTTGCTACGCTCTTTACAGATCAGATTAATTGATTTTAAATTTTGATAGGTCGGGCAATTATGATGGCATCAATACCAAATATGTGTATTTTATTATTATTATTTTATTTTCAATGGGGTAAAAGGGAGTTGATTTGAACTTTTAAGGGTTATTTTTTTTTTCATTTTTTATAGATTTAATAGTCTCTTTAGGGGACTATATGCCTGCAATGTCCATCCAATTGCTTCTGCTGCTCATAGGGGTCTTTCAGCATAACTTTGAACAGCAGAAATGCTATTCTCCTGTGAGCGTCGATGCTCTGCTAGCATTCATAGGAAGTGAGTCATGACTGGGGTCATCATTTGACCCAACGCTGTCATGGCAACCCATTTGTGTCCCGTGTTTGTGTCACAGGGCTGCCAATGGAAGCAGAGAACACCGTGATACCAGCTGAAATATTGTACAGTGTGCTGTCAGCTGCACATGTCTGCTGACCAGACCAGCAGATAAGTGTGTGGGATTATGCAGGCTCGCTGCGGGAGCCTGCATTAGGGTATGTGCACACATTGCGTTCTGTGCAGTGCAGAAAAGAATGCACCCTCTAAACTGTAAACACTGCGTTTGTCAAAAAAATGCATCCAAAACGCATCCATTATGGATGAATTTTGCATGCGTTTTGGATGCATTTTTTGCAAGCGGTCCCACGGCAATTGAGTTCTGCTACATGTCCGCTGATAGCAGACAGTCGCGCGATGAGAATGAACTCGGATGAACTTCACCCGACTTCATTGTCATATCACGGCTCTGTCTGTGTGTCGCGTCTTGATTAGCGGTCACCCGTGAAGGTCTCACCGGTGACCGCTAATCCCCCAAATAGCCATCCAGATCCGGCGTAATCCACACGACATCCCACAATGCTCTCAGCTCTGCTACATGAAGCTGACAGGAGTGGTCACAGACCAGACCGCTCTCTGTCAGTTCCACGCAGCAACTGAAGTGAGCCGCACGATCAGCGATGACGTCAGTCAGGTTACCCGTGGCCACCGCTGAATCCTCCAACTGTGACAGCAAGTCGCCCGAGTGACTGAAGTGAGCAGCGCGATCAGCGCTGCCGTCACTCAGGTTATCCGCGGCCAGCTGGAGTCCTCCACCCGAGACCGCAACTCACCTGTGACATCATTGCTGATCGCGCAGCTCACTTCGGTCATCAGTGGGATGTCGTGTGGATTACGCTGGACCTGGATGGGAATTTGGGGGTTAATAAAGTGGTGAAAGACGGTGTATTTTTTCTGTCTTTTATTCCAAATAAAGGATTTTTTCAGGTGTATGTGTTTATTTTCTTTAACTTACAGGTTAATCATGGAAGGTATCTCGGGGAGATGCCTGCCATGATTAACCTAGGACTTAGTGGCAGCCATGGGCTTCTGCCAGTAACTCCTTATTACCCCGATGGCCACCGCACCAGGGCAACTCGGGATGAGCCGGGTAGAGTTCCGGGACTGTCACATCTAATGGATGTTCAATTCCGGGAGGCTGCTGGCTGATATTGTTAGGCTGGGGGGCTCCCCATAACGTGGAGCTCCCCATCCTGAGAATAACAGCCTTCAGCCGTGTGGCTTTACCCTGGCTGGTATCAAAATTGGGGGGGACCACACGTCGTTTTTTTTAATTATTTATTTATTTTACTGCATGATATAGACCCGCCCACCGGCAGCTGTGATTGGTTGCAGTGAGACAGCTGTCACTCCAAGTGGCGGCGTGTCCTACTGCAACCAATCATAGGTGCCGGTGGGCGGGGAAAGCAGGGAATACGAGATTGCTGGTTATCAGGGATCGGTGAGCATGAGTGAGGGGAGAAACCGACCGACGGACAGAGAGAGGGACAGACAGAGAGAGAGAGACCGACGGACAGAGAGAGAGAGACAGACAGAGCGACCAACTGACAGAAAAAGAGACCGACCGACAGAGGGAGATTGACCGACATCAACAGAGAAAGACTGAAAAGACCTGCGTTTTGCTTGTCAAAAAGGCATGCAGAACGCAACAAAAATGCAGTCCAAGTGCATTTTGGTTGCGCTTTGACCCACATCATTGATTTCAATGGGTGGAGAACGCAGCTACAACCACAAAAGAAGTGACATGCTGCTTTTTTTTCCGCAGCGATTTTTAGCATCCAAAATGCTGCGTTTAAAAACGCAGCATGCGCATTGAATTTTCGGACTTCTCATAGACTTTACTGGGGAAGCAGAATGCATGCAATTTGGCACTGAAACGCTGCAGTTCAAAATGCAGCGTTAACGTGGGAAAAAATGCAACGTGCGCACATAGCCTTAAAGGGCCATACCCGACCAAGAAGGTATATATACGTCCTTGGTCATGAAGGGATTAATATAAAAAATTCATACTTTAGGCCTCTCAATAAAATGTAGGTCTAGTATTGGATTCCATATATAGATATACAAAAAAATAAAAACAAAAGCATCCAAGATTAATTAAAACACCTATTTACCTTATTTTTCTGCTAAATAGGAAATCAGAAAATAGCATGGAAATAGATTTTTAATTTATGTTGACAATAAACGTAATGTGAATCTGTCAGCAGGTGTTTGCTACTTATTCTCATAGGAGCATAATTTAGGGTCAGAGAGCCTAATTCCAGGGATGTGTTACTTATTAAGGCCCTGTCACACACAACGAGATCGCTAACGAGATCGTTCCTGAGTCACAGTTTCTGTGACGCAGCAACGATCTCGCCAGCGATCTCGTTATGTGTGACACCTACCAGCGATCAGGCCCCTGCTGTGAGATCGCTAGTCATTGCCGAATGGTCCGGACCATTTTCTTCAAAGGCGATGTCATGCTGGGCAGGATGCATCACTGTGTTTGACACCTACCAACGACCTCCTAACACGGTCCCAACGCCCGCCGAGATCGTTTTACAGATCACTGATCATTACTGCGTTGTTGGTAAACCTTGATTGTGTGACATTTCACCAGTGACCTCCCAATGACTTACAAGCGATCCTTATCAGGTCGTATCGTTTTCGAGATCGCTGGTAAGTCGTTATATGTGACTGGGCCTTTAGGCTGTGTTCTGTGGTTGACATATAATCAGTGTTTTTTTCAGCAGGAGATTATCACAGCAGGACTAAGGGGCACTTTGCACACTACGACATCGCAAGCCGATGCTGCGATGCCGTGCACGATAGTCCCCGCCCCCGTCGCAGCTGCGATATCATGGTGATAGCTGCCATAGTGAACATTATCGCTACGGCAGCTTCACATGCACTCACCTGCCCTGCGACGTTGCTCTGGCCGGCGAACTGCCTCCTTATTAAGCGGGCGGGTCGTGCGGCGTCATAGCGATGTCACACGGCAGGCGGCCAATAGAAGCGGAGGGGCGGAGATGACCGGGACGTAAACATCCCGCCCACCTCCTTCCTTCCGCATAGCCGGTGTGAGCCGCAGGACGCAGGTAGGAGATGTTCCTCGCTCCTGCGGCTTCACACACAGCGATGTGTGCTGCCGCAAGAACGAGGAACAACATCGTAACATCGGTATTTCCCAATTCATGGAAATGCCAGACCCTACACCAATGATACATAAACGACGCTTTTGCGGAAAGTGCCCCTAAGTGTCACATGCCAGGTAGTCCTTTTAATCTGTAAAGCCCTACCCCAGCCTGATGACAAAATACAGTGACAGGTACAGTCCAAGGAAATATAAAACTGAAGTTTATTGAATCATGTTAAAAGGTCCATATAAAATCCAGACAGTCTTAGTCTCTGACTGACTAAGAACCAACAGGTTCGAAACGCGTCCTCTCTGGTTTCTCAGCACCCTGTCTGTATTTTATATGGACCTTTTAACATGATTCAATAAACTTCAGTTTTATATTTCCTTGGACTCTGTTCCTGGATTTCCGCCTTTCTACAGTTTGGATTGCCAGTGTTTCCCTCTCCTTGCACGAGTCCTGGATGTGGTGGCCCCCCATCGGCTATAGGTGAGCGGATACCAACATTTTTTTCTTGTTATTGGAGTGCCATGCTAAAGTATTCGGCCCCCTTGAATTTTTCAACCTTTTCCCACATTTCAGGCTTCAAACATAAAGATAAAAATATAAATGTTATGGTGAAGAATCAACAACAAGTGGGATACAATTGTGAAGTTGAACAAAATGTATTGCTTATTTTAAACTTTTCAAAAAATAAATAACTGAAAATTAAGGCGTGCAATATTATTCGTCCCCTTTACTTTCAGTGCAGCAAACTCACTCCAGAGGTTCATTGAGGATCTCTGAATGATCTAATGTTGTCCTAAATGACTGCTGATGATAAATATAATCCACCTGTGTGTAATCAACTTTCCGTATAAATGCACCTGCTCTGTGATAGTCTCAGTGTTCTGTTTAAAGCACAGATAGCATCATGAAAACCAAGGAACACAACAAGCAAGACCATGATACTGTTGTGGAGAAGTTTAAAGCTTGATTTGGTTACAAAAAGATTTCCAAAACTTTAAACATCCCAAGGAGCACTGTGCAAGTGATCATATTGAAATGGAAGGAGAATCATACCACTGCAAATCTACCAAGACCTGGCCGTCCCTCAAAACTTTCATCTCAAACAAGGTGAAGACTGATCAGGGATGAGCCAAGAGGCCCGTGATCACTCTGGATGAACTGTAGAGATTTACAGCTGAGGTGGGAGAGTCTGTCCATAGGACAACAATCAATCGTACACTGCACAAATCTGGCCTTTATGGAAGGAGAAAGCCATTTCTCAAAGATATCCATAAAAAGTGTCATTTAAAGTTTGCCACAAGCCACCTGGGAGACACACCAAACATGTGGAAGAAGGTGCTCTGGTCAGATGAAACCAAAATCGAACTATTTGGGCACAATGCCAAATGATATGTTTGGCATAAAAGCAACACAGCTCATCACCCTGAACACACCATCCCCACTATCAAACATGGTGGTGGCAGCTTTTTTTCAACAGGGACAGGGAAGATGGTAAAAATTGATGAGACGATGGATGGAGCCAAATAAAGGACCATTCTTGAAGAAAACCTTTTGGAGTCGGGAAAAGACCTGAGACTGGGACTGAGATTTGTCTTCTAACAAGACAATGATGCCAAACATAAAGCAAAATCTACAATGGAATGGTTCACAAATAAACGTATCCAGATGTTAGAATGGCCAAGTCAAAGTCCAGACCTGAATCCAATTGAGAATCTGTGGAAAGAGCTGAAAACTGCTGTTCACAATCGCTCTCCATCCAACCTCACTCAGCTCGAGCTGTTTGTAAAGGAAGAATGAGCAAGAATTTCAGTCTCTTGATGTGCAAAACTGATAAGAGTCATACCCCAAGCGACTTGCAGCTGTAATCACAGCAAAAGGTGGCGCTACAAAGAATTAACTTAAAGGAGACGAATAATACTGCACGCCCCAATTTTCAGTTTATTATTAGTTAAAAAAGCTTAAAATAAGCAATAAATTTCATTCAACTTCACAATTGTGTCCCACTTGTTGTTGATTCTTCACCATAACATTAACATTTTTATCTTTATGTTTGAAGCCTGAAATGTGGGAAAAGGTTGAAAAATTCAAGGGAGCCGAATACTTTTGCAAGGCACTGTAGCTGCCAAATAGGTGTATGGCAGGTTTATACACAGTTTAGCATTCATAGCACTGCTACATTTACAATAGAGGAAATGTTGATTTTATAAAAACTTCACCAAGCAGTCTTAGGGTCACTTTGCACACTACGACATCGCAGCTGCGATGCCGGTGGGGTCAAATCGAAAGTGACGCACATCCAGCGTCGCTGTCGATATCGTAGTGTGTAAATCCTTTTTGATACGATTAAGGAGCGCAAAAACATCCAAATCGTATCATCGGTGTAGCGTCGGTCATTTCCATAATTTCAGAAGGACCGATGTTACGATGTTGTTCCTCGTTCCTGCGGCAGCACACATCGCTGTGTGTGAAGCCGTAGGAGCGAGGAACATCTCCTACCTGCGTCCTGCGGCTCACACCGGCTATGCGGAAGGACGGAGGTGGGCGGGATGTTTACGTCCCGCTCATCTCCGCCCCTCCACTTCTATTGGTCGCCTGCCGTGTGACGTCGCTATGACGCCGCACGACCCGCCCCCTTAATAAGGAGGCGGTTCGCCGGCCAGAGTGACGTCGCAGGGCAGGTGAGTGCATGTGGAGCTGCCGTAGCGATAATGTTCGCTACGGCAGCTATCACCATGATATCGCAGCTGCGACGGAGGCGGGGAAAATCACGTTCGGCATCGCAAGCATCGGCTTGCGATGTCGTAGTAAGCAAAGTGCCCCTAAGATGTGATAAATCGCTTAAATCAGGCTATCTGCCCCTACATGATGATGCTCTCATATTCCATAGCAAAAACCTACTGACAGATTCCCTTTAATAGTAGGCAGCAGTGTCAGCCAGCTGCTGCAAATGCAAATACAATCATGCAATGCATTAACAGGGGCGTACACACATGTCACTCAAAACAAGCATCACCAAGCTATGACTTGCCTATGTTGGACACATCATACAAAGTGAGCAGTCATTGGAGAAGGACATAATGGTCGGAAGAGGAGAAGGAACAAGGCAAACAAGAAGACTTGTAACCCAACGGATTAATACTACTGACCCTAGTGGTCCTATCTAGGCTTGCACAAGATCGATCTTCCTACAGAGCGTTCATCCAGCAAGTCACCATTGTTTGAGATGGAGCTGAATGATGTTAAATAAATAAAATAAAACACACATTAGCAGAATATAATCTAGACGTTTACACATCATGACTGAGACCCTAGATTAAAGAATGTGATGTTTTCAGCACCAACTTTTAAAAAAAAAGATACAGTAGAGCTTGAGTAAAATCAAACATAGGCAACACAAGTAATAAATGGAGTGGCTGGATTATAAAAATCAATATTTAAAAAAATAATATGGGTGTGTAATACTTACCGTGTTTTTCCAAAAATAAGCCCTCCCCCAAAAATAAGCCCTAGTAGGGATTTTCAGCATTTTCAGAGCAAGGCTTAAATATAAGCCCTCCACCGAAAATAAGCCACAGTCCTGGATCAATAATGAAGTGTCCGTGCAGCTAAAAAAGGTTACAAATACTGCAGGATACTTCATTATAGACAGCGGACACCCCATAATCAAACTCCCTAGAAGCCAAGCAGAGGACATGCAGTGATCGCACACTTACACACATCAGCTCTCACACACATATAATCAGATCTCACAAACTTCGGATCACACACACACAAACATCGTATCGCACACACAATCAGATTGCACACATGATCAGATCGTACACACAAACATCGAATCCCACACATCGGATCGCACACATACTCCCCACATCCAGCGACACAGATTTCTGCTCGCCGGCAGAATCCTGAGAGGCAGTGCGGTGGAGCACAAGGACCTGCCACAACAGGACCTGTGGACACACGTGACTTCCTCTCATCATTCCCTGCGGCCGGAAGCGCTGGATGTGATGTGATGTGTGTGTGCGTGTGTGTGTGTGTGTGCGTGTGTGTGCGATCTGCGATCTGCTGTGTGTGAGTGTGTCAGCATGTCAGCCAGAAGCAGGGGAGGATGGCGTGCAGCACCCACCGGAGATCAAAGGAAGGACCTGGGAGCCACGCAGACGTCTGGGTCTGGTAAGTATGAGTCTCCAGGGAAGTGGGGGGCCTGCTTTTTTGGGGCGTAAACTTACCTCCCAACCGTGTTTCTCCAAGAATCAGACCGCCTCCAAAAATAAGCCCTAGTGCTTTTTTGGGGGGCAAAAAAAATATAAGACAGTGTCTTATTTTTGGAAAAACACGGTATCTACAACTATGATGAAGGTCAATTCGATGTTCTATACAATAATCTACTTACAGTGCCTACAAGTAGTCTTCAACCCTCTGCAGATTTAGCAGGTTTGATAAGATGCAAATAAGTTAGAGCCTGCAAACTTCAAACAAGAGCAGGATTTATTAACAGATGCATAAATCTTACAAACAAACAAGTTATGTTGCTCAGTTAAATTTTAATAAATTTTCAACATAAAAGTGTGGGTCAATTATTATTCAACCCCTAGGTTTATTATTTTGTGGAATAACCCTTGTTTGCAATTACAGCTAATAATCGTCTTTTATAAGACCTGATCAGGCCGGCACAGGTCTCTGGAGTTATCTTGGCCCACTCCTCCATGCAGATCTTCTCCAAGTTATCTAGGTTCTTTGAGTGTCTCATGTGGACATTAATCTTGAGCTCCTTCCACAAGTTTTCAATTGGGTTAAGGTCAGGAGACTGACTAGGCCACTGCAACACCTTGATTTTTTCCCTCTTGAACCAGGCCTTGGTTTTCTTGGCTGTGTGCTTTGGGTCGCTGTCTTGTTGGAAGATGAAATGACGACCCATCTTAAGATCCTTGATGGAGGAGCGGAGGTTCTTGGCCAAAATCTCCAGGTAGGCCGTGCTATCCATCTTCCCATGGATGCGGACCAGATGGCCAGGCCCCTTGGCTGAGAAACAGCCCCACAGCATGATGCTGCCACCACCATGCTTGACTGTAGGGATGGTATTCTTGGGGTCGTATGCAGTGCCATCCAGTCTCCAAACGTCCCGTGTGTGGTTGGCACCAAAGATCTCGATCTTGGTCTCATCAGACCAGAGAACCTTGAACCAGTCTGTCTCAGAGTCCTCCAAGTGATCATGAGCAAACTGTAGACGAGCCTTGACATGACGCTTTGAAAGTAAAGGTACCTTACGGGTACCTGGTACTGGAACGGAGACCATTGCGGTGGAGTACGTTACTTATGGTATTGACTGAAACCAATGTCCCCACTGCCATGAGATCTTCCCGGAGCTCCTTCCTTGTTGTCCTTGGGTTAGCCTTGACTCTTTGGACAAGCCTGGCCTCGGCACGGGTGGAAACTTTCAAAGGCTGTCCAGGCCGTGGAAGGCTAACAGTAGATCCATAAGCCTTCCACTTCCGGATGATGCTCCCAACAGTGGAGACAGGTAGGCCCAACTCCTTGGAAAGGGTTTTGTACCCCTTGCCAGCCTTGTGACCCTCCACGATCTTGTCTCTGATGGCCTTGGAATGCTCATTTGTCTTTCCCATGTTGACCAAGTATGAGTGCTGTTCACAAGTTTGGGGAGGGTCTTAATTAGTCAGAAAAGGCTGGAAAAGGAGATAATTAATCAAACATGTGAAGCTCATTGTTCTTTGTGCCTGAAATACTTCTTAATACTTTAGGGGAACCAAACAGAATTCTGGTGGTTTGAGGGGTTGAATAATAAATGACCCTCTGAATAAATGTTTCACAATTTAAAAAAAAAAAAAAAAAAAGAAATAACATTCTTTTTTGCTGCAGTGCATTTCACACTTCCAGGCTGATCTACAGTCCAAATGTCACAATGCCAAGTTAATTCTGAATGTGTAAACCTGCTAAATCTGCAGGGGGTTGAATACTACTTGTAGGCACTGTATATCCAGGTCAGTAACTGTAACAGACCACTGTAGTCTGCAATTCAGCAAATCTCCTTAAATTCAATTTACGCAGATTCAATCAATTCAGAAGAAAAATTAAATTTGCATTAAATTAATTTATTGTAAATTGAATCTACTGTAAAGGAGTTGAAAAAAAGAAAATTGTTATACTTCCCTCTGTTCAGTCCTCCACAGGGCCGGACTGGGAATAGAATTCAGCCCTGGCATTTGGAGGTGCACAGGCCACTTGTTGCATGGTGAATGTGTTATATCTTTGTGTACTTGTGGGTTGTGTAACACGACCATATAACATGTAGTCACGGCTGCGTCCAGTATTACAGCTCAGTCCTATTTATTGCTCTTAGTAGCAGGACTTGGTGAATCCACTATTTTCCCTACAGAGCTCATAGATAATGAAGAGGATGCTGCTCTCCATAGTGATGTGGCCTCGTCATATAGCTGATGGGCAGGGATGCAAAATCTGATTTTTTTTTTCACCAATTTCTGAGACCCATACCTTTGCTTTTTTTGTAGAGGGGGAATGGAAGGAAGCTGTAGTTTTCACTGGTGCTAATTATGGGTGCATACTACTTAGGGAAGGTGCAATGTTATTTTGGGGAGGCACATCCCACGATAGAAACCACTATGAAAAATACTCAAATGAATGACTATATGCATCCACTCACTGTGCACAGGTTCAGGCTTTTGAGCATCTTTTAACCACTTCAGGTTTCTAAAACAACCAAGCAGTTAAAAGAAGTGATCGCCCCATTCTTCTGGTGTTTTCCACTCGGAAGACAACCTGTACTTTACTATGCAGGGCAATAGGAAAGCTCAAAAGATGCCCGGACGGCTGTTGTGTTTGACCATCACTTTTTCTTAAAAGCGCAGTTAAAACTATATGACAAAAACAATGGGAAAACACAAAAAAAACCAAAGATGGTCAAAACAGAAAAAATGCCTAGGAAACTACTGTAAAACTACACAGGAGATGGGTGAGGAAAATAACACCATGGTTTTCAGCATCTTCAGCTTCATAAACTTGTCGGTTTTGCTAAAGTTTAAAATACCTTGTGTGCACATTCCATTAAAGTGGTTTTCCGGTTTTGGAAATCCATTCCCTGGATTGTTTGGAAACAAACAAACTGCTTTTTTCTCTCTCCCCAGGCCTGCTATTGTCTGCAACGCTGATGTCACGTCACAGTGACAGCGCTGCAAGCAATCATAGACAGCAGGCACAACAGTTTCTAATTTTTATAACAAAATGACGCATCAGACATCAAGAGGATGTGAGCAATTAGTATCATGTAAGGGGTACTTATATGAATACCTCACTAGAGCCAAGTTTTGAGGATTTAATGATGATTTGGTGAGATTCTGCTAAAAAAATAAAAATGAACATTTGCTAATTTACACTGTTTTTGGATAAGAATCTCAGCAAATTTTCTCATAATCTCAAAACAAAGTATTGAGGATTTTCACATTTTAACTTAGCCATGAAGTTTGTTTTGGATTGTTAAATGTGTACACAATCACATCCACTGTCATTACATAAATACAGTACCAGAACCACTATTTATACATGAATGCAGTACCAGAACCAGTGTCAGTACATGAATACAGCGCAAGAACCACCATCATTACATGACTGCAACACCAGAACCACCATAAGCACATGAATGTACCACCAGAACCACCATTAGCACATGAATACAAAGCAATAACCAAGGTCAGCACATTAATCCAATGCCAGAACCAATGTCAGCACTTGAGTGTGGCACCAGAACCTCAGTCAGCTCATGACTGCAGCGCCAGAACAGTCAGCACATGAATGCAGAGTCAGAACTTTGGTCAGCACATGAATAAATGACCATGTTTAGCCCCATGTACAATTATATTGCACAAACCTTCAACTCCCAGGTTGTCCTGAAGAATGGTAAGGAGATAGGGGGAGTTGTTATCAGTCATCATCAGACTGTGGACAGTACAGGAACCACACTACTGATAAGACTCAGGCAGTATCACAAGTATTTACATGCAGGTACCTTATAGGTGATGTCATCTCAGATCAGAGTTGTTGCCGTGCCTTGTCTCCATAAAGTACAGACGCCATGATGAGAGTTCGCGCCCAGAGCTCGTGTCTCCAGATTTCCCTTTTCTCTGCCTTCAGCAGCACTTCCCAGCATGGCGTTCTTAAAAATAAAAGTATCATTATACTGCCTCATAAATGTCTACCATACTGCACCCCTGAAAAAAATTGCAGTGCTTCCTTCACAAAATATCCACCCCATAAAACTGCCCCTCTCCATCATACCACCCCCAGGCTGCCCCCCTCCATCCTATTCCCCCCAGGCTGCCCCTCTCCATCCTATTCACCCCCACGCTGCCCCTCTTCATCTTATTCTCCCCCATGCTGCCCCTCTCCCTCCTATTCCCCCCAGACTGCCCATCTCGAGCATGTTGACCCCAGGCTTCCCGTCTCCACCTTATTCCCCGCCACACTGCCCCTCTCCATCATATTCTCCCCCACGCTGCCCCTCTCCATCCTATTCCCCCCACACTGCCCCTCTCCATCATATTTTCCCCCACACTGCCCCTCTACATCTTATTCCCTTCATGCTGCCCCTCTCCATCATATTCCCCCCAGGCTGCCCATCTCCATCATATTGACCCGAGACTGCCCCTTTCCATCTTATCCCCCCACGCTACCCCTCTCCATCATATTCCCCCCCACGCTGCCCCTCTCCATCCTATTCCCCTCAGGCTTCCCATCTCCATCATATTGACCCCAGGCTGCCCCTCTCCATCATATTTCCTTCTAGGCTGCTCCACACACAAACACACACACACACACTTCACTGCTCCAGTACAAAATCCCCCCTTTTTACAGACACATTGCCCATCACTATAAAGTACTCCCTCCACTTTCTCTCGCAAAGCTGTGCCCCCTTTCACCCATCTTATGCCGTAATCCCCTCCCCACTCATTCCCATTGATCAAATTTTTCATCTTTGGCTCTTTCGTGGAGCGCTTACCGGTAACTGACGTGTCTCTGCGTGCCAGCAGCAGTGTGATGACATCACCAATATACTGACACCCTCACGCTGCTGCACTTCAGGGCCCAGTCACAGTGCTACACTGATCAGTAAGGAGGGAGCAACGCCAGATCTCGCCGGCCTGATAGAGGTTCGATCTACGGCCACTGTCTTATCAGCAGGATCGGGGAGTGACACGGAACAGCACAGTACACTGCCCTCTGGTCCTGCTGATTTTAGCTGTGCAACGCAGCACGATCGGGTTCAAGGCAAACTAATGCTGCCTGCCGTGCATGATGAGAGATTGGTAGGGTTTCCTGTTGGTGAATGGAGGTGTCACAACCCTAGGGTGTCATACCCTCCATTGCTAGGTAGGGTCAGATTTAGGGCTCATTAGGGCCAGCTGTGCCCTACCTTTTTTCTGTTTTTCCTAATTTTAGTGTTACCTTCAATTGTCCCCTCTACTATGAGAGTTTTTTTATTTTGTGTTGTTTTACCTTTTAAATGAAGTATTAAAGGTTATATTTTATGTGGGGTTTTTTTCCTTGGTCTATAAAGTTATTGTAAAGCCAAACATGAAAATCTACAATGTACCTGACAGATATTCATTTATAGATTATGTGGCGACTTATGTATTTGGATCCATACAGGTTCTCAATGTAAACCCGAAAAGTAGAACGTTAGGCCTAATAATAAATCAAAATATCTCAACACAAACTAAGTATGAAATATTTTTTTCTGGGAAGTCTCCTTTAAGTTATAAATATTTCAGTTCTTCCTTAGAGACTTTCACCCCAATTCTTAATTCTCTGTTGGTCCAATAATTCAGACTACTTTATAATCCAAGAGGTGCTGGGTTATTGAAGGGAATATATCACAGCAGACATACTTTTTTCTATGTAGAATTCTGCTTGCCCGATATACAATGCAGGTCTTTTCAGTCTAAAGTATTGTTTTCAGCCATTAATTCTAGGCATCACTGCAGTATAAAGAGAATGAATGTATTGAGACTGTTTCTCGGCATATACGAGGTTATACATGGATCTGCAGAATTCAACAGTTCACTCAGGATTCTCAAGTGCAGTACAGAACAATACTACTTGTTTGGAGGTTGGTTTTGTTATTTCTGACCTCATGAACTCCTAAGCATAATGATGTTCGTCTGATCATGTTACAGCACTCAATACAACAGCAACAGCATCTTTGCTCAAATAACACTGTAATACAAAGGTTGCTAAATATCCAGAAATTGCTTGGCCTTTTGTAAAAAATAGGACACATTTTTCAACCATTTTTCTATTGCTAGAGAAGTCTGTAAGCTTTATTGAGATTACACAGCTTACATTGAATACTTCATATGTGTTTATTTCAGTAATCTAAGCTGTACACAAATATATTTTATAAATTTATAGAAATGAGCAATTTTGAATGAGGTGAATTGAATTTCTCTCGAATTTTACCAAAAAGTCAGATTTTCCTAAATCCAAATTTTTTCAATTCTCTTTGTGCAAATGTAGCAAAATTGGAGTCAAGAAAGGGTTACAAATCACATGATCAACCGCCTCAGTCTACCATCCTGTTCTTTGCGGCAGTTCATTCCACCTTTCTCTGGTGTATGTAGTTTTCTTCACACTTCCTCTTACTGTGTCGGGGCTTCTGGTTCTGAACAGATCTCTGATGTCACAACGCTAGTTCAGATGTGCACCACGACTGCAGAGCACTACTCAGCACTGGACATCCTGGCACTGTGTAAAAAAGGCCGAAAAGAATGTCCCATGCCAGAAGAACATGGAAAGAGGCCAAATAAAACAGAACACTGGAAAGTGCAATACAAATAGTGTTTTTGAGTCCTAATTCTACTTTTCTTTAAATCCCACATTTATTAATTTTCAGAGTCTGAAAATACCCCAAAGCATAACAAGGCACATTCTATTCACCTTGAACAATTTTGATAACAGTTAAATTTCCTTGTCAAATATCATCAAGCTGCTGAATTCTTATCTCAACAGATTCTCTCATCTTTAATAAGGTATGATCTTAACGGTAAAGTTTAGCAAAAAGATTTTTAGGACTCTTGTCAGCAGCCACGTAAGTAGTTTGTGGCAAACACACCAGAGTCCAGCAAACTGCTTCCCGCCTGTTGGTAAGCGTGGCGCCTCTTCTAAATAGTACACATTATCGATGCAGATTGACACATGTTGTTGCATTAAGTCTGCTAGTCAGAAATAATTCCAGAAGGAGAAATTAAAAGGTGGTACTCATCATCGGTTAAAAGTCCTTTATTTTATTCCCAGCATAAAAAAAATCAGAAGGCTGGGGGTTACGGGAGACATCTAGATGATGGCAACCATTTTGCACGTATTTACGCATTAACAGGTCCATCAAGGCAATTTCAAGGGTGCCAATACTTTTTACTGCTACTGTAAATGGTTTTCTGAGGAATATTCTGCCACACTGAATGTACAGTAGAGCAACATGCAGGTGGGCATTACTGTGTTGAAAAATGGCTCCTGGGACGCTTTAAAGAAATGACTCGAGCACTGGCTCCACAACCAAATCAATGTAATGCTGAGTTGTTAGTATACCAGTATGTGGCTATCATTATATAGAAAACTCGGGATGAGAGAACTCGAATTCAAAGTTCGGGGTTCGTAGTGGACACCTGGTGTCGGTACTCGAACTTGAATATGGACTTTTCAAAAATGTCTGTGTCTGAGTTTGGAGTTCTCAGGCTGTTTGTATGCTAATAAAGTTTGTTGGAAGGTTGCCAGCTGAACTTTTAATTAAAATTTGACCAAACTCAATGAACCTGAACATCCATGAGTCCACTAAACCCTATCTAAGACCACAGTGAGACTCATCTCTGAAGTGGATAGACTTCCATTGTAGTCTTCATCGCTGTCTAACTCTGCCATTATTGTCTTTTGTCTTTGAGAGTGGTGATGTGAAGTCAATGGAATACCTCTAGCTTAAAGTCTGGCTCTTAACCAAATATCGTGCATATATCTACTGATGATTTGTGTAGACACTGATGCCTTCGGCCTAATATGTGACTTCCAACTTCACTTGCAGTTCACAATGAATCAATCATGGAACCAGCAGTACAGCCATTTCTCCAAAGTATCCCAGCAGCCGTTCTTCAGCACAGTAAAAAACTGAAAAGCGATAGTGTTGGCCCCCTTAAAAATAGTCTTGGTGAAATGGTGGAAGGGGATGAGGGTAAAGCCAACCTGCTGAATGACTTTTTTTCTACGGTTTTTATACAAGAAAATGCCATGGCAGATGACATGACCGATACCATAAATTCACCCTTGAATATTACCTGCTTAACCCAGCAGGAAGTACGCCGCCGCCTCGAAATCACTAAGGTTGACAAATCTCCGGGCCCGGATGGCATACACCCCAGAGTACTACAGGAATTGAGTTCTGTGATAGATAGACCATTATTTTTAATCTTCTCAGATTCCTTAATAACAGGGTCGGTACCGCAGGACTGGCGCATAGCAAATGTGGTGCCAATATTCAAAAAGGGGACAAAAACTGAGCCGGGAAATTATAGGCCGGTAAGTTTAACCTCTACGGTTGGTAAAATCCTTGAGGCTTTCTTGTTAGATGCTATACTGGAGTATCTCAAGAAAAATAACCTTATGACAGAGTATCAACATGGGTTTATGAGGGATCGATCCTATCAAACTAATTTGATCAGCTTCTATGAAGAGGTAAGTTCAAGCCTGGACCAGGGAAATGCAGTGGATGTTGTGTATATGGACTTTTCAAAAGCTTTTGATACGGTGCCACACAAAAGGTTGGTACATAAAATGAGAATAATGGGGATAGGGGAAAATATGTGTAACTGGGTTAAAAACTGGCTCAGTGATAGGAAACAAAGGATGGTTATTAATGGTACGTACTCGGACTGGGTCTCAGTTCATAGTGGGGTACCACAGGGGTCAGTATTGGGCCCGCTTCTTTTCAACATATTTATAAATGACCTTGTTGGGGGCATGCGGAGTAGAATTTCAATATTTGCAGATGATACTAAACTCTGCAGGGTAATCAATACAGAGGAGGATAATTTTATATTACAGGGAGATTTATGTAAATTGGAGGATTGGGCTGAGAAGTGGCAATTGAAGTTTAATGTAGATAAATGTAAGGTCATGCACTTGGGTAGAGGAAATAACATTTATGATTATGTACTTAATTGTAGAACACTGGGTAAAACAGACACAGAAAAAGACTTGGGTGTGTGGGTGGATGGTAAACTTCACTTTAGTGGACAGTGTCAGGCAACTGCTGCCAGGGCTAATAAAATAATGGGATGTATTAAAAGAGGTATAAGTGTTCATGAAAAAAATATAGTTCTACCTCTGTACAAGTCACTAGTGCGACCGCACTTAGAATACTGTGTACAATTCTGGTCACCGATATATAAGAAGGACATAGCTGAACTGGAGAGGGTGCAGAGAAGAGCGACCAAGGTTATTAGAGGAATGGGTGGGCTGCAATACCAAGACAGGTTATTAAACTTGGGGTTATTTAGTTTGGAAAAACGAAGGCTTAGGGGGGATCTAATCACAATGTATAAATATATGAGGGGAAAGTACAGAGATCTTTCCAAAGATCTTTTTACACCTAGGCCTGCGACTGTAACACGGGGGCATCTGCTACGTCTTGAGTAAAGAAGATTTAATCATAATCACAGACGAGGATTCTTTACTGTACGAGCAGTGAGACTATGGAACTCTCTGCCGCATGATGTTGTAATGAGTGATTCACTACTAACATTTAAGCAGAGCCTGAATGCCTTTCTTGAAAAATTTAATATTACCAGTTATGTATATTAGATTTTATGACAGGGTATTGATCCAGGGAACTAGTCTGATTGCCGGATGTGGAGTCAGGAAGGAAATTTTTTCCCCATTGGAACTTGTTTGCCACATTGGGGTTTTTTTTTTGCCTTCCTCTGAATCAACATGTTAGGCTACGGGTTGAACTAGATGGACTTAGAGTCTCCCTTCAACCTTAAAAACTATGATACTATGATACTACACTGAACAGCTACATGGGCTACACGTGCTATCATGGTCTGTAGCGTCTCCAGACTCATACTCAATACTGAATAAATCGAGCTGTTTTGAAAATGTTGCTTCCATTTTTCCATCATTTGCATACTATTAACATATGTGTTAATCCTTTTCCTTCTTGTTGCCATTTTAATTTTGAGGTGTGTATAAATTGTGAACAATAAACTTTAAATTGCAAACTCTAACTACAACTTAGTTTCCAAATCTTAAACAATAATTGGGGTTAAAAAAAAATAGATTGAAACATGTTAACGCATCCTAACCTGAACCAATAGGTCACCTTGGATGGAGAAATTGAAAAATGAAAACAGAGCTTGTCAGCATATGCCGCTGGCTGAGTGACTGCTCCTTTAAATAGAGTAATTATTTGCTGAATACGTGTATGCACGGTGACAATATGCTACACAGCATAACAGAACCTGTCTCCAGTCTACCAAGAAGGAGTTACCATATGGTGGAAGTAAACATCCTCCTAATGAAGCCACTGCAGATTTAACAATGAATCCATCTTAACAAAAGTGTGATTAAACAAGGAAGATATGCATGGGGGATTACAGATCACAATCCTGTGTGGTAAGCAGAATGCAGGTGGGGGGAATAGTAAAGTCAAGCTTGGAAAGGTCATGCAATGAATCTCCCAGTAAAATAGACACTTGATATAGAAATTATACTACGTAACAAACACCACGCTCCTCCATACATAAGACTTTACTAAGGCAATTTCCTTCAGTGGAATCAAGGATCTCTTCAACCCTGACATGATGAACTAACAGAAAGTACACCATGAATCTTCTATTCTGGAGTCTCTGTAGTATGGGGCACAACCTTTTTTGTTCAGCGCGCCACATTGTCATTGCGTACTGACCCCAAAGGCTACAATAATGCATGTGTATCAGTGGTATTGCCTTACATCTCCACAGTATTAGCCATAAATATCTGCTAAGTGCTGCTGATATTGAGAGGATAGAAGTCCCCTTCTCCACCATTCTCGATCCAGAAATAGTGAAACATGAAACTCTCATTATTGTAGTTTATGTGAGATGCTGAAACTGTAATGTGTTTTCCTTCTCCCATAAACTACAATAACTATAGAAGCACTCACATAGAGCATATCAACTCATGTTCATGCTGCTCAGGAGTCAAGACTCCTCTATTGTGCCAAAATCTGGGGACTTCAAACATGGTCACACAGTACACCATTATTACTCACCTGCACCTGTCCCATTAATACTCATCTGTCTATGCTGCATACTCAACACTTCTCTTCTCCCTGACATATAAAATATATACAGTGCCTACAAGTAGTATTCAACCCCCTGCAGATTTAGCAGGTTTACACATTCGTAATTAACTTGGCATTGTGACATTTGGACTGTAGATCAGCCTGGAAGTGTGAAATGCACTGCAGCAAAAAAGAATGTTATTTCTTTTTTTATTTTTTTTTTAAATTGTGAAAAGTTTATTCAGAGGGTCATTTATTATTCAACCCCTCAAACCACAAGAATTCTGTTTGGTTCCCCTAAAGTATTAAGAAGTATTTCAGGCACAAAGAACAATGAGCTTCACATGTTTGGATTAATTATCTCTTTTTCCAGCCTTTTCTGACTAATTAAGACCCTCCCCAAACTTGTGAACAGCACTCATACTTGGTCAACATGGGAAAGACAAAGGAACATTCCAAAGCCATCAGAGACAAGATCGTGGAGGGTCACAAGGCTGGCAAGGGGTACAAAACCCTTTCCAAGGAGTTGGGCCTACCTGTCTCCACTGTTGGGAGCATCATCCGGAAGTGGAAGGCTTATGGAACTACTGTTAGCTTTCCACGGCCTGGACAGCCTTTGAAAGTTTCCACCCATGCTGAGGCCAGGCTTGTCCGAAGAGTCAAGGCTAACCCAAGGACAACAAGGAAGGAGCTCCAGGAAGATCTCATGGCAGTGGGGACATTGGTTTCAGTCAATACCATAAGTAACGTACTCCACCGCAATGGTCTCCGTTCCAGACGAGCCCGTAAGGTACCTTTACTTTCAAAGCGTCATGTCAAGGCTCATCTACAGTTTGCTCATGATCACTTGGAGGACTCTGAGACAGACTAGTTCAAGGTTCTCTGGTCAATATTGTAAACCCCTTAAAATTTAATAAAGTATACAAGGTTCTCTGGTCTGATGAGACCAAGATCGAGATTTTTGATGCCAATCACACACGTGACGTTTGGAGACTGGATGGCACTGCATACGACCCCAAGAATACCATCCCTACAGTCAAGCATAGTGGTGGCAGCATCATGCTGTGGGGCTGTTTCTCAGCCAAGGGGCCTGGCCATCTGGTCCGCATCCATGGGAAGATGGATAGCACGGCCTACCTGGAGATTTTGGCCAAGAACCTCCGCTCCTCCATCAACGATCTTAAGATGGGTCGTCATTTCATCTTCCAACAAGACAACGACCCAAAGCACACAGCCAAGAAAACCAAGGCCTGGTTCAAGAGGGAAAAAATCAAGGTGTTGCAGTGGCCTAGTCAGTCTCCTGACCTTAACCCAATTTAAAACTTGTGGAAGGAGCTCAAGATTAAAGTCCACATGAGACACCCAAAGAACCTAGATAACTTGGAGAAGATCTGCATGGAGGAGTGGGCCAAGATAACTCCAGAGACCTGTGCCGGCCTGATCAGGTCTTATAAAAGACGATTATTAGCTGTAATTGCAAACAAGGGTTATTCCACAAAATATTAAACCTAGGGGTTGAATAATAATTGACCCACACTTTTATGTTGAAAAATTATTAAAATTTAACTGAGCAACATAACTTGTTGGTTTGTAAGATTTATGCATCTGTTAATAAATCCTGCTCTTGTTTGAAGTTTGCAGGCTCTAACCTATTTGCATCTTATCAAACCTGCTAAATCTGCAGGGGGTTGAATACTACTTGTAGGCACTGTATAAGCAGCTACCAGACACTGTTAAGTATGTTTGTAACAAGATTGTTGAGGGCCACAGGTTGTGCACGCCTGACCTTCAGCAATAATTAACAAACCTTATTACTGTGGTGGAACATCAAAGATCTCATACATTGGGTTAGTATGGAGAGGGTAATGAATTCTATAATTTTCCTTTTTATCTATTACTAGCTGTAGTACCCGGGCGTTGCCCGGGATAGTAACTGCCTCTCTCCCAGTTTCTGTCTGTCTATCTCTCTGTCTGTCTCTGTGTGTCTGTCTGTTTCTATCTCTCTCTGTCTCTGTATCAGTCTCTCTGTCTCTCTCTATCTTTGTGTCTCTGTGTCTGTCTGTCTCTATCTGTGTCTGTCTGTCTCTCTCTATCTCTGTGTCTGTTTCCCCGTCTGTTTCTTTCCCCGTCTGTCTCTTTTCCCATCTTTCCCTGTCTGTCTCTCTGTTTGTCTCTTTTGCTGTCTGTCTCTTACCAGGTTTGTCTCTTTCCCCATCTGTCTCTTTCCCCGTCTGCCTCTTTCCCCATTTGTCTCTTTCCCCATCTGTCTCTTTCCCTGTCTGCCTCTTTCCCCATCTGTCTTTGTCTGTCTCTGTCTGTCTCTTTCCTTTTTGGTCTCTCTCTGTCTCTTTCCCTGTCTGTCTTTGTCTGTCTCTCTGTCTGACTCTTTCCCCATCTGTCTCTTTCCCCGTTTGTCTCTTTGCAGGTCTGCCTCTTTCCAGGTCTGGCTCTTTCCCCGTCTGGCTCTTTCCCCATCTGTCTCTTTCCCCATCTGTCTTTGTCTGTCTCTCTGTCTCTTTTCTTGTCTGTCTCTCTCTGTCTATTTCCCTGTCTGCCTCTGTCTGTCTCTTTCCCCATGTGTCTTTCTGACTGTCTCTTTCTGTATGTCTGGCTTTTTTTTCCTATCTGTCTCTGTTTGTCTCTCTCTCTTTCCCTGTGTGCCCCTTTCTCTGTCTGTGCCTGTCTGTCTGTCTCTCAGTCTGAGTCTGTCTTTGTCTGTCTCTCCATCGACATCATATTTCCTCACACACAAGCTTCTTATACTATGAATCTCTTTTGTTCCTATAGAAACCAATCATAGCTCCTATTAATAGTCTGTAGCTCACAGCTCCATTCACTTTAATGGAGGCATGTTTTTTTGGAGAGTAACTGTAAAGCGCGGGGGGGGTTACATTTTCTTGTCAAAACATAGGCTATGATGTTCCCTGAGTCAAATGGGGCATTTGTGCAAAATTTTGTGATTGTAAATGTGACGGTGCGGATTCCTTTAGCGGACATACATACACACACACACACACATACAAACACTCAGCTTTATATATTAGACTAGCTGTAGTACCCAGGCGTTGCCCGGGATAGTAACTCTCTCTGTCTCTCTCCCAATCTCTGTCTGTCTGTTGCTGTCTGTCTGTCTCTTTGTCTGTCTCTTTCCTTGTCTGTTTGTGCCTATGTCTTTGACTGTCTTTTTCTATCTCTCTGTCTTTGTATCAGTCTGTCTCTATCTCTGTGTCTCTCTCTCTATCTCTGTGTCTGTCTATACGTCTGTGTCTGTCTGTCTCTTTCCCCATCTGCTTCTTTCCCCGTCTGTCTCTATCCAGGTCTGTCTCTTTCCAGGTCCGTCTCTTTCCCCATCTGTCTCTTTCACCATCTGTCTCTTTCCAGGTCTGTCTCTTTCCAGGTCTGTCTCTTTCCCCGTCTGTCTCTTTTCCCATCTGTCTCTTTCCCCGTCTGCCTCTTTTCTGGTCTGTCTCTTTCAAGGTCTGACTTTTTCCCCATCTGTCTCTTTCCCCATCTGTCTCTTTCCCCATCTGTCTTTGTCTGTCTCTCTGTCTGTCTCTTTCCCCGTCTGTCTCTTTTCTGGTCTGTCTCTTTCAAGGTCTGACTTTTTCCCCATCTGTCTCTTTCATCATCTGTCTCTTTCCCCATCTGCCTGTCTCTGTCTGTCTCTTTCTTTCTCTGTCTCTATCTCTTTGTTTCTTTCCCCATCTGTCTCTTTCCAGGTCTGTCTCTTTCCCAGGTCTGTCTCTTTCTTTCTTTGTCTGTCTCTATCTCTCTTTTTTCCCCATCTGTCTCTTTCCAGCTCTGTCTCTTTCCCAGGTCTGTCTCTTTCCCCATCTGTCTCCCCATCTCTTTTCCTGTCTCTTTCACTGTCTGTCTTTGTCCATCTCTTTGTCTGTGTCTTTTCCTGTCTGCCTTTTTCCCTGTCTGCCTGTCTCTGTCTCTTTCTTTGTCTGTCTCTATCAAGGTCTGTCTCTTTCCCCATCTGTCTTTGTCACTCTGTCTGTTTCTTTCCCTGTCTGCCTGTCTCTGTCTGTGTCTGCCTGTCTATGTCCCTGTCTGCCTGTCTATGTCCCTGTCTGCCTGTCTATGTCTGTCTCTTTCCCCATCTGTCTCTTTCCAGGTCTGTCTCTTTCTTCGTCTGTCTCTTTCCTCGTCTGTCTCTTTCCCCATCTGTCTCTTTCCCCGTCTGTCTCTGTCTGTCTCTCTCTGTCTGTCTTTCTTTGTTTCTTTCTCTCTATCCGTCTCCCCACCGACATCATATGACCTCACACATAAGCTTCTTATATTAAAAATGTCTTTCGTTCCTAAGCATCCAATCATAGCTCCTATTAATAACCCGTAGTTCCAGGCTCCATTCACTTTAATGGAGGCAGATTTTGGAGAGTAACTGTAAAGCGTGGGGTTAAATTTTCCTGTCAAAACATAGTCTATGATGTTCCCTGGGTCACATGAGGCATCTGTGCAAAATTTCGTGATCGTAAATGCGACGGTGCGGATTCCTTTAGTGGACATAAACACACACACATACATACACTCAAACATACACTCAGCTTTATATATTAGACTAGCTGTAGTACCTGGGCATTTCACGGGATAGTAACTGTCTCTCTGTCTCTCTCCCAGTCTCTGTCTGTGTGTCGCTGTCTGTCTGTCTCTTTCCTTGTCTGTCTGTGTCTATGTCTCTGTCTCAGAAGGAGGATGAGCCAGCACTGCTTGTTTGCTATGTCTCTATCTGTCTGTTTTTGTATCAGTCTATCTGTCTCTATCTCTGTGTCTCTGTGTCTGTCTCTCTATCTCTGTGTCTGTCTCTATGTCTGTGTCTGTGTGTCTCTCTTTTTTTCCCCGTCTATCTCTTGCCCTGTCTGTCTCTTGCCCCATCTGTCTCGTTCCAGGTCTGTCTCGTTCCAGGTCTGTCTCTTTCCCCGTCTGTCTCTTTCCAGGTCTGTCTCTTTCCAGGTCTGTCTCTTTCCAGGTCTGTCTCTTTCCCCATCTGTCTCTTTCCCTGTCTGTCTCTTGCCCCATCTGTCTCTTTTTAGGTCTGTCTCTTTCCAGGTCTGTCTCTTTCCAGGTCTGTCTCTTTCCAGGTCTGTCTCTTTCCCTGTTTGTCTCTTTCCCCATCTGTCTCTTTCCCCATGTGTCTTTGTCTGTCTGTCTGTCTCTTTCCCCGTCTGTCTCTTTCCAGGTCTGTCTCTTTCCAGGTCTGTCTCTTTCCAGGTCTGTCTTTTTCCAGGTCTGTCTCTTTCCCCGTTTGTCTTTTTCCAGGTCTGTCTCTTTCCAGGTCTGTCTCTTTCCAGGTCTGTCTCTTTCCCCATCTGTCTCTTGCCCTGTCTGTCTCTTGCCCCATCTGTCTCTTTTTAGGTCTGTCTCTTTCCAGGTCTGTCTCTTTCCAGGTCTGTCTCTTTCCAGGTCTGTCTCTTTCCCTGTTTGTCTCTTTCCCCATCTGTCTCTTTCCCCATGTGTCTTTGTCTGTCTGTCTGTCTCTTTCCCTGTCTGTCTCTTTCCAGGTCTGTTTTTTTCAAGGTCTGTCTCTTTCCCTGTCTGTCTCTTTCCCCGTCTGTCACTTTCCCCATCTGTCCCTTTCCCTGTCTGTCTCTTTCCTCGTCTGTCTCTTTCCCCATCTGTTTCTTTCCCCATCTGTCTCTTTCCCATCTGTCTCTTTCCCCGTCTGCCTCTTTCCAGGTCTGTCTCTTTCAAGGTCTGTCTTTTTCCCTGTCTGCCTGTCTCTGTCTGTCTCTTTCTTTGACTGTCTCTATCTCTCTTTTTCTTTCCCCATCTGTCTCTTTCCAGGTCTGTCTCTTTCTCCATCTGTCTTCCCGTCTCTCTTCCTGTCTCTTTCCCTGTCTGTCGTTGTCCATCTCTTTGTCTGTCTCTTTCCCTGTCTGTCTCTTTCCCTGTCTCTGTGTGTCTCTTTCCAGGTCTGTCTCTTTCCAGGTCGGTCTCTTTCCCCATCTGTCTCTTTCCCCGTCTGTCTCTTTCCCCGTCTGTCTCGATCTGTCTCTTTCACCGTCTGTCTCTGGCTGGCTGTCTCTCTGTCTTTCTCTATCTCTCTGTCTCTTTCCCTGTCTGTCTCTTTCAGTCTCTCGCTATCTTTCTCTCCACTGACATCATATTACCTCACACATAAGCTTCCTATACTAACACTGTCCTTTGTTCCTATAGCAACCAATCACAGCTGCTATTAATAAACTGCAGTTCCAAGCTCTATTCAATGTAATGGAGACATGTTTTTTGGAGAGTTACTGTAAAGCACGGGGTTAAATTTTCCTGTCAAAACATAGTCTACAACGTTCCCTGGGTCACATGAGGCATCTGTGCAAAATTTCGTGATTGTAAATGCGACGGTGCGGATTCCTTTAGCGGACATACATACATACACAGACACACACACACACACACAGACACACACACGCACACACACACGCACACACACACACACATACACAAAGTTTTATATATTAGATTTGTTGACTGTTTTTCAAGTACCAATACCAAGCAACTATGGGCATAGTCATACTGGGATTGTCATCTCAGCCGCAATAGTGGCAACGGTTGCTGCTGGTGTCTTTTGAGCCACCTCTGATCAGGTTTAGAAAGACGCAGATCATCCTATAGTGAAAACAAGCGCCATAACCTACATAGTTTATCACTCCCCAAAAAGGATACGCAAAGTAGTTCATACCAGCCAAACCAGAGACCCATTTGTAGACAGCAATGTTTTGAGGTGAAATACATAGCAGGGTAACAAATATATCCAGAAAGGAAGGAGGAACTACTCGGCACTATTCAGCTCACCGTTGAATCCTTTTAATCCAAACTTTTCAGCGCATTATATGGCAGTAAGTCCATAGAGCAGTGAAAGCAGTGCTCTTTCCAAAATACGACAATTCACACAGTCCATGAAAGTAGAGACGGAAAGCACTCACCAGGTATGCTCAAAAAAGTTGTTTTTGTTCGACCATCAGGTCAGGGGAAAGGCGTGAGGGAGGTGGGAACACACACGCGTCTCTACTTTCATGGACTACATAGCAGGGTAATGTTTCACTGAAGGATGGCTCCTAAAAATGGAAAATAGTGGAATCCCTATGCTTGAAAATGCCTAGGATCCACCCAATGAAAGCAAAGCTTTGACATACATACTAGATATGGGCAAATAGTAAAATATTCAGGTTTGGATTATGCTATCTGAATACAGAGTACTATTCCACAATTTGTTGCGAATAACGAACCTAATTCAAGTCAATGGGGAACTCAAGCATTTTTCTAGAAAATCTTCAGGAAAAATGCTCAGGTTCCCCATTCACTTGCATTAGATTTGTTATTTGAGATGAATACTGGACTAGTACTTGGCATTCGGATAGCATAATCCGAACCCGAATATTTCACTATTCACCGATCTCAAGTACCCACAATAAAATGCAGCCATATTTGTGATTGAAAACTTAATTTTAACATATGGTGTAACAGGAATTTATCCAATTTTAGAGCAAAGCGGGACTAAAGAAAGATGTCCCTTCCCCAATAAACTCATATTCATGTATAGTCACAGCTCTAAGTAAAGCAGGACACTTAATGGTATCACCATTATGCACATTGATATTGGAATGAACTGAAGAATTCATTTTCCAATCCAGGTTTTCTCACTAATGGAAATTTAGTCTAATCTTTTAAAGATTGTACTGTAACCCTTTCAGGCATGGCGGGACTCACAGTTTATTAACACCACAAATATGCCATCTCCTTGAGTGATACGGTGTGTTACATCATACATACGGTGTGTTACATAATAGTAACTGAAAACTACCTTTACATACAACATATCCAGTCATCCACATTGTAGATTATGTTAATGTGACATATACTAAGACAATCAACATTACAATAGTCTGTAAAAAGAACTCTCACAAGAAGAAGGGGAAGTGCTGAGCTCTCTTCTCATTTTCTCACTGTCTTGTAGCCGGAGCTAAATGTTGTCAGACACAATACTGTTGGCTCGTAAAATAAGAATGGAACATGTGGGATTAATGAAAGGACTTTTATACAATTTCATCCTGTTAGATTATTTTCAAAGGCCCTAAATACCATAAACCATATAACTCCCCAAACCACACTTAGAGATGGATCTGCAACCAACTGTAATGTACTGGCAGATAATTGATTCTCTTGTATTTTGTTATGTGCAGCAAAGAATAGCTGGAGGGATGTCATAGCACAACTAATGGATACAAATGGACTGAATTTAACAGTAGTGGATAGTATTGGATGTATGAGAGCAATGTCAGATACTGCAGGACATCAACTTTCGTCTTAAGAGGGTCTCGGAGTCCTAATTTACTGGAATAAGGGTTGAAATTGAGGTTTTGAAGAGTTTCACAAAGGAAAATTTATTAAATGACTTTGAGGAAATGCTGACTCCTACCTGTTTATAGAAAAATAATTATATGATTCGCTCCTGTCTACAGTGAAATGTACTTCACTCTGCTGTGGCGCTTCAGAAAGTTTTCTTTTTCATTACAAAAGACTCACTTGCAAAAAATAATGAACATATGATATGATATATATAAACTGTTTTATTACTGGCCCAGTAGCCACCTGGTGCCATCTGATCTGCCCATCATCTCATCATGCAAAATGTTTAGGAGACAGTAATATCTATCTATATACCAATCCACCTACCTATCATCTATCTATCTATCTATCTATCTATCTGTCTGTCTGTCTGTCTGTCTGTCTGTCTGTCTGTCTATCTAAAAAAGAAAAACAGAGGCAGCACTTCCAAAACTTGCAAAAAAAGTGGGCACTTTTAATAGCCCAGTGGCAACATTTTGGTTCTACCGAACCTATTTCAGGGCTTGAAAAATGTTCAGAAGAACTGAAATGTTGCCACTGGGCTATTTAAAGCCCCACTTATTTGCAAGATTTTGAAAATGCTGCCTCTGTTTGTGTTTTTTTTTATCTATTGCAATATTTGGATAAATGCTTTAATAAGGGGCCTTGCAACCATCTTTGAGTTCCAATTTTCATTATTTTATCTATGAATCTATCTATTGATCTATCTATATAAATTGTGACAGTTCGCTCACTTAATGGGGATACTCACTTAGCTTGTTTCTTAGAGGTAGCACGCCGGAACAGTTTTATATAATGTTCAACAGGTTTATTGCAACATACATAAATAGCACTCCTGGTACAAAACACACATGGATTTCAAGTCCATTACCCTCGCAGTATGCCCAGACAGGTTTGGATACAATATTCATGTATCCCAGTGGAGCTATGTCCACCTCCACTCACTGACCCCAGTCACTATACACATACCTCTCCAGAGGTACCTTTGTGTGATGCTTCAAACCTCTTATCCATTGTCCTGGTCAGGAAAAGTGAATACTCCCCGCTCGCTGAGGACTCCTTCCAGGAAACATCACAGTCTCCTCACTCTGACCCTTACTATGAACATGTGACAAACAAGTAGTCTCCATCTTAACAGATGAGACACACCCATTGGTGGAGGTATGTGAATAGCCAAACCTGCCCGTCTCTTCAGCCATCCATATAACCTGGCCCTGATACATCCTAACAAGTCTTGTGTCACTACAAGTACCAGAATAGACATCCAGATTTACATCACTTCTGTGAAACATTTTGGCCACCCTGTTATATATATATTTATATATTATTATATTATATATTATATTATATATATTATATATACTATATATGTATCTATCTATTCATGTATCTATCAATCTATTTTCTATCTATCTATCTATCTATCTATCTATCTCCAGTATTGTGAAGAAACTCCTATGAGATGTCTCCTTGCCTGATAATCTCAAAGAATATTTTAGATCACAGTAAGGGGTACTTTGCACGCTGCGACATCGCTAGCCGATGATAGCGATGCCGAGCGCGATAGTCCCCAACCCGTCACACACGCGATATCTTGTGATAGCTGCCGTAGCGAACATTATCGCTACGGCAGCTTCACATGCACATACCTGGTCGGCGACGTCGCTGTGACTGCCGAAGAATCCCTCCTTCAAGGAGGCGGTGCGTTCGGCGTCACAGTGACGTCACTAATCGGCTGGCCAATAGAAGCGGAGGGGCGGAGATGAGCGGGATGTAAACATCCCGCCCACCTTCTCCCTTCCGCATTGCCGGTGGACGGCGGGCGCAGGTAAGGATATGTTTGTTGCTCCTGTGGCTTCACACACAGCGATATGTGGAGCTGCAGGAACAACAAACAACATCGTACCTGCGGACGCACCGACATTATGAAAATGAACGACGTGACACAGATCACCGATTTTTGACTGTTTCATGCTCGTTCATCTTCTCTCCTAGGCTTTACATGTTGCGACGTCATTACCGGCGCCGGATGTACGTCACTTTCGATTTGACCCCGACGATATCGCAGTAGCGATGTCGCAACGTGCAAAGTACCCCTAAGTGTACAATGTAATGAAATACTCTTACCATAGAAAGTGGAACTATTCCCAAAATATCTTTTTGGCTAATATAGACTTCAGATAGGACCATGTCAGTTGTCACTTTTCCAAAATATTCCAGCTGCCATGAAATAGGCTGTGTACCAGAAAGGCTGCTAAAACTGGTGATCTCAAAGTTCATCTGAACGACTTCTGTAAATACATTGTTGCTTCTGGAAGACAGAAAATAAAAGAAACAATTAACAAATCTTTAATATTATTAATAGGTCTCCACATTCTCATTTCGCATTTTCTGCTCATCCCGTTTATGTATTTAGTTCCCATGTTAACATGACAATATCTCAGACACGATGTCAGCTGATATGTTGCTCTTACATTTGACACAATTTGGCAGGCTCCACACATAGTACTCTGTATTTGTGATCTAATAACCAGAAACCGAGTCAAATAGTTCTTGGCAGATAGATTGTGACCAGATGCTTAAAAATAATTTTATATATTGTAGGCGATGGCTCACTAATCCGAAGAAGTGCCAAAGATGCTGGGAGGTAGGAGGAAGTATGCAGGCTATGGTCTGATGGCCATGGACTACAGATGTGGCTGCTGGACCAGGACATACAAATCTATTTGCTCAACTTTAATGTGTCTGTATATAAAAACAGTGTTGAGAAAAAAGATTCGTGTTGCCTTAGTATATTTTCCTGGCAATATCTATGTGGCAGTCAGACTAGCGAAGTTTTCACTTTTGAACTCAGCAGTCTTGGCTTGGCACTATGGGTGCCACTTAAATTTACTAGACTCCATATCATCATGGCATCACATGAGGACTAGTCATAAGGTGTCACATAATGACATAACATGTGTTGTTCCATAATATCAGTGCCTGGAAAGCGGAAGAGGTGTACAGAATTCCGGGCCACAAGTTCCTGGTACAGAAGTGAAGACTACCTTGGTTGCGCAGTCTCAGAGGACTCAGGTGGACACTGGACCAGGGCAGTGCAAATCTTTTTGCTCAGTTGTAGAATATATACATAGTATATTTATATTTATGAATTGTACTGCGATATAATGTAGATATAGTCTCACAAAATGATTTACAATTATGGTTTATTTATTAAAATTAACCTAAACTAAGGCAAAATTGTAAACTAAAGTAGTTCAGGATTTCTACAAAAATTTGTGATTGGTCTTTTTCTAGCGTGTTCTCTGTCATTCTCCAATAAATATGATCGAAACCTGGTACATTGTGTACTGGATTTTTATGATATTTTATGTAGCTCTAATCTGACTTTCAAAAACTAGATCTTTGGAAACTTAAATTTGCCATATTTTTTTTTTTTAAAATGTGATTCACGGAGAATAAATTTGCCATGAATAGCAGGTACTCCAACTGCCCTGAAAAAATGTGGATAATATTCTCAGATCTCCTTGGATTATATTCAACCCCTTTCACACTCTTTATCACAAACCTAGCCTTAAGGCCCAGTCACACACAACGACTTACCAGCGATCCCAAAAACGATTCCACCTGATAGGGATCGCAGGTAAGTCGCTGGGAGGTCGCAGGTGAGATATCGCACAGTCAGATTTTACCAACGATGCAGGAACTATACAGGTCGCAGTAGTGACCTGTATAACGATCTCAGCAGTCACTGTGACCCTGTCACACAGTGTCAAACACAGCGATGTGTCCTGCCCAGCAGGACATCGCCTTTGAAGAAAATGGCCTGCACCATTCTGCAACGACTAGAGATCTCACAGCAGGGGCCTGATCGCTGGTAGGTGTCACACATAACAAGATCGCTAATGGGATCGCTACTGCGTCACACAAACGTGACTCAGCTGTGACCTCGTTAGCGATCTCGTTATGTGTGACGGTACCTTAAGTAATATCAAACTGACCTCCATATATACATGGCTTTAAGTAAACGGATGGTAACAATTCTTCACTGCTGTTTTGTCCCACACTATCTGTACAGTGTATTCAGCGGGATAGTTGCTGTGAAGCATTCCCAGCTCTAGCTTTTATATGGGCTACAAAAGGCTGTACTATACTATGTGATGTGCTATACTATGTGATATGATATACTATGTGATGACTGTGCTGTAATATGTGATGTGATAGCTGCAAGGCAGTATTTGGAAGGTCACCCAGTTGTACTTGAGGTGATGTGACCCATCTGTGGCTATTGCAATCTTATGCATTGTTCACATTAGTGATGGGGATTTTTGTCGATTTGTGCAAATTGAATCACAACATTGTTTGAATTTGTCAGGTCCATCAAATTTCCTAAAGTTTAGCATTGAATTAATTCACTTATCTCTAGAGATGAGCGGACCCACCGAGGTTCGGTTTGGCAGGTTCAGCCGGACTTTAGATAAAGTTTGGTTCAGGACCCGGACTTCACCTGAACCCAACAGAAAGTCATTGATTGGGCAGTTGGTTCACCACCCACATAGAGCCGGGAATAAACAGATCACTTTCTGGGAAGGTAGGGCAGGGTTTTTTCATTTTTTGGGACACACTACATTCAAAAATGCTTATTTTATCCCCAGTGAGAGCCATTCAAACACTGCAAGCGGTTTGCACTGGGCCGAGCACTGAGTGTACCCAAGCACACCGATGCTAGCTTGAGTGGTCAGCATACGTAAAGCATCCAAACTTGAAAACTGATTTTTTATAAAGTCCATATTTGGTACGAACCCCAAACTTTACAGTTTGGGTTCACTCATCTCCACTCATCTCTTAATTGAACCCAGGGATACTGGTTGAGTCCAGGAAAAAGGTAGAATATTCCATTACCCCATTTCATGTATTAATAGTAACTACTAGTGATGAGCGAGCATGCTTGTCACTACTCGGTACTCACACGAGTATCACTGTACTCGGGCTGCTCGGCGGGGACCGAGTAATCTCGCGATACTCGTGCTTTACTCGTGGTCTTCATTTCTGCATGTTGGCGCTCTTTTGAGAGCCAGCCCTCATGCAGGGATTGGCTGGCAGACCACTGCAATGCCACAGCCCTGTTAGTTGTGGAATTGCAGTGATTGGCCGGCCTGCACAGCGTCACCGAGCCTTTATATCGGCCGGCGCGCTGTGCTCTGCTCACAGCTATTCTGACAGTGAGTGTAGGGAGAGTGTCGCTGATTCAGGGAAAGCTTTGCGGCCCTTTATAGCTTTTTCAGTTGCAGGGCTGCAAACAGTGTGACCAAAAGTCCTTCTCAGGACTATTCTAGTTGTATACAGGCAGGCAGGGTATAGCCAGGTCGGAGTACAGTAGCAGAGTCCTTCTCAGGACTATTGTTGCTATATACAGGCAGGGTATAGCCAGGTCTGAATACAGGCTAGTGACCAAAAGAGTCCTTGTCAGGACTATTGTAGCAGTATACAGGCAGGCAGGCAGGCAGGGTAGTGGTGACCGTATACCAGCCTTCATATCTGGGGCTGGTGTACACAGTGTAAAACAGTCCAGATAGTGTCTGACTTGTCTGTACTGTAATTGTCGCTCCCCAAAAAAACCTGTTAGTAGGTTATTATTGCGTCCGTGCTTGGTTTTTAAAACCGCACGTGTGTGCCTGTTGGTGGCAGCGTACAGGTGCACTGGTGTGCGTTTACCAAACTATTATATAACGCACAAGTGTAGTGTATAATACACGTCAGTCAGCAGTGGCTGATAGTGTCAGAGTTCTTAATTTTTGCTCCTAAAACCTGTGTTAGGTTATTATTGCGTCCGTGCTTGGTTTTTAAAACCGCACGTGTGTGCCTGTTGGTGGCAGCGTACAGGTGCACTGGTGTGCGTTTACCAAACTATTATATAACGCACAAGTGTAGTGTATAATACACGTCAGTCAGCAGTGGCTGATAGTGTCAGAGTTCTTAATTTTTGCTCCTAAAACCTGTGTTAGGTTATTATTGCGTCCGTGCTTGGTTTTTAAAACCGCACGTGTGTGCCTGTTGGTGGCAGCGTACAGGTGCACTGGTGTGCGTTTACCAAACTATTATATAACGCACAAGTGTAGTGTATAATACACGTCAGTCAGCAGTGGCTGATAGTGTCAGAGTTCTTAATTTTTGCTCCTAAAACCTGTGTTAGGTTATTATTGCGTCCGTGCTTGGTTTTTAAAACCGCACGTGTGTGCCTGTTGGTGGCAGCGTACAGGTGCACTGGTGTGCGTTTACCAAACTATTATATAACGCACAAGTGTAGTGTATAATACACGTCAGTCAGCAGTGGCTGATAGTGTCAGAGTTCTTAATTTTTGCTCCTAAAACCTGTGTTAGGTTATTATTGCGTCCGTGCTTGGTTTTTAAAACCGCACGTGTGTGCCTGTTGGTGGCAGCGTACAGGTGCACTGGTGTGCGTTTACCAAACTATTATATAACGCACAAGTGTAGTGTATAATACACGTCAGTCAGCAGTGGCTGATAGTGTCAGAGTTCTTAATTTTTGCTCCTAAAACCTGTGTTAGGTTATTATTGCGTCCGTGCTTGGTTTTTAAAACCGCACGTGTGTGCCTGTTGGTGGCAGCGTACAGGTGCACTGGTGTGCGTTTACCAAACTATTATATAACGCACAAGTGTAGTGTATAATACACGTCAGTCAGCAGTGGCTGATAGTGTCAGAGTTCTTAATTTTTGCTCCTAAAACCTGTGTTAGGTTATTATTGCGTCCGTGCTTGGTTTTTAAAACCGCACGTGTGTGCCTGTTGGTGGCAGCGTACAGGTGCACTGGTGTGCGTTTACCAAACTATTATATAACGCACAAGTGTAGTGTATAATACACGTCAGTCAGCAGTGGCTGATAGTGTCAGAGTTCTTAATTTTTGCTCCTAAAACCTGTGTTAGGTTATTATTGCGTCCGTGCTTGGTTTTTAAAACCGCACGTGTGTGCCTGTTGGTGGCAGCGTACAGGTGCACTGGTGTGCGTTTACCAAACTATTATATAACGCACAAGTGTAGTGTATAATACACGTCAGTCAGCAGTGGCTGATAGTGTCAGAGTTCTTAATTTTTGCTCCTAAAACCTGTGTTAGGTTATTATTGCGTCCGTGCTTGGTTTTTAAAACCGCACGTGTGTGCCTGTTGGTGGCAGCGTACAGGTGCACTGGTGTGCAATTTCCAGAAACTTTGATATAACGCACAAGTAGTGAATATACACGTCAGCAGTGCACAGCATTGCAAAATGCGCAAGGGCATTGGCAAGGAACAAGGAAGTGGACGTGATGGTGGTGCAGGCAGAGGCCGAGGTCGTGGGCAAGCTCTAATTTCGCCACAACAAAGGGCCACATCTAGTCGCTCGCACGTCCTGTCCCAAATTCTTGGGGACCGCAGCAGTACACCGCTCTTGAACCAAGACCAGTGTCAACAGGTTGTTAGTTGGATAGCGGATAATGCTTCCAGTCAGATTGGCACCACCACAAACACTCTGTCTTCCACACGGTCAAGTGTCAGTAGCCGTGATACTGCACCGCACATTTCTGAACCTGATCCTCCTTCCTACCACCAGGCTGAGTACACGTCCTCCTCGGACATTAATGATCCCACACTTGGACACTCGGAAGAGCTGTTCACGTTTCCATTCACACATTCTGGCCTCTCGCCAGCTCATATTGAAGTGGGTCATGAGGAGATCGTCTGTACAGATAGCCAAATATTTGAGCAGCCACGTTCTCACGAAGTTGGCAACGTGTCTCAACAAGTGGTGGACGATGATGAGACACAATTGTCAGCAAGTCAGGAGGAGGAGCAGGGTGCGGAAGAGGAAGACGACGTGGTGGATGATCCAGTAACTGACCCAACCTGGCAGGAGGATATGCAGAGCGAGGACAGCAGTGCACAGGGGGAGGGAGGCGTAGCATCACAACAGGCAGTAAGAAGCAGGGTGGTGGTCCCAGGCAGAAGTCAGGCAACCGTTCCCCGTAACAACACGACGACACAAGGTGCCTGTACAAATGTTAGGTCTTCACGAGTCTGGCAGTTTTTTAAGTTGGATCCAGATGATTCAAAAAAGGCCATTTGCAACACCTGCCGTGCCAGCATCAGCAGGGGTACCAAAACTAGCAGCCTGACCACCACCAGCATGATCAGGCACATGTCAGCCAAGCACCCGACTTTGTGGGAAGTACAACAGAGTCGAGGAGCAGTGCTTGCTGATGTCACTGCTACGTCTTCGCTGGTTGTGCATGCGAGCCAATCCTCTGTCCATGCTGCCTGCGAACAAGCCTCCTCCACTCCTGCACCTGCAGTTGCCTACGCAGAAAGAACACCATCATCAAGCACGTCCTTGTCCCAGCGCAGCGTTCAGTTATCCATTCAGCAAACCTTTGAACGCAGGCGCAAATACACTGCCAACACCCCACATGCCACAGTTCTAAATGCTAACATTTCGCGACTGCTTGCGCTGGAAATGTTGCCTTTTAGGCTGGTGGAGACAGAAGCATTCCGTGACCTGATGGCGGCAGCTGTCCCACGTTACTCGGTCCCCAGCCGCCACTATTTCTCCCGGTGTGCCGTCCCCGCGTTGCATAACCACGTGTCACAAAACATCACACGTGCCCTGAACAACGCTGTTTCACCCAAAGTCCACCTAACCACAGACACGTGGACAAGTGCTTGTGGGCAAGGCCGCTACATCTCGTTGACGGCACACTGGGTTAATATTGTGGAAGCTGGGACCCAGTCTGAGCGAGGGACGGAACACGTCCTTCCCACACCAAGGTTTGCAGGCCCTACCTCAGTCAGTGTTTCACCCACACTCTACAGCTCCGGAATGTCATGCTCTTCAGCCTCCTCCTCCTCCTGCGCATCCTCATCCACTGTGCCCTCCACACCAGTCACAAGCTGGAAGCACTGCAGCACTGCCTCGGCGAAGCGGCAACAGGCTGTGCTGAAGCTAATCTGCATAGGTGACAAACCCCACAATGCAGAAGAGCTGTGGACAGCTCTGAAACAGCAGGCAGATCACTGGCTCACACCTCTGAACCTAAAGCCAGGAAAGGTCGTTTGTGACAATGGCCGGAACCTGGTGGCGGCTTTGAGGCGAGGCCAGCTGACACATGTTCCATGCGTGGCCCATGTGCTCAACCTCGTGGTTCAGCGGTTTATAAAGTCATACCCAGAGCTGTCTGATCTGCTGGTAAAAGTTCGCCGCCTGTCTGCACATTTTCGAAAGTCACCTACTGCTTCAGCCGGCCTTGCCGGCTTTCAGCGCCGTTTGCATCTTCCGGCTCACAGACTGGTGTGTGATGTCCCCACGCGTTGGAATTCAACTCTGCACATGTTGGTCAGGATATGTGAGCAGAAGAGGGCAGTTGTTGAGTACCTGCATCACCTAAGCCGTCGGGAAATGGGTCAAACTCCACACATAACACCTGAGGAGTGGAGATGGATGTCAGACCTATGTACCATCCTCCAAAACTTTGAGGACTCCACCAAGATGGTGAGTGGTGATGACGCCATTATTAGCGTCACCATACCGCTACTCTGCCTTCTAAAACGGTCCCTTTTGAAAAACAAACATGATGCATTGCAGGCGGAGCGCGATGAGTTGCAGCAAGAAACAGTAGTGGGTGTGGGTGATAACACACAGCCCAGCCTCGTCTCATCACAACGTGCAGTGGAGGACTATGACGAGGAGGAGGATGAAGACATGGAGCAACTCTCCGGCCAAATTGAGGATATGACATGCACACCAGTCATATCCTCGATTCAGCGTGGCTGGCCAGAGGACAGGGTAGATGAGGAGGAGGAGGAGGAGGAGGAGGAGGAGGACAGCATGTTCAGTCATCTTGTTGGTCAGGCTACTGAAGTCCTGGCTGTTAAGAGTCTGGCGCACATGGCTGACTTTATGGTAAGCTGCCTGTCTCGTGACCCTCGCGTTAAGAACATCTTGGCCGACAATCATTACTGGTTGGTAACACTGTTAGACCCACGCTACAAGGAGAACTTTTTGTCTCTTATTCCCGTGGATGAGAGGTCAACCAAAATGCAGCAGTTTCGGAAGGCCATACTCACGGAAGTAGGCAAAGCATTCCCCTCACAAAACGCTAGCGGCATAGGTCAGGAATCAGTGGACAACCGAGGCGTACAGCCGAGAGAGGCACAAGTCCAATCCGCCAGAGGTAGGGGAACAGTCTTTAAGATGTGGGACAGTTTTCTCAGCCCCTCACGTACCACAGCCCCTGAGGTGCGGGGTAGTGCCACAAGAAATCCTAAGTTTGCCCAGATGCTGAAGGAGTACCTTGCAGATCGAACAACTGTACTCCGACATTCCTCTGTGCCTTACAATTATTGGGTATCCAAGCTGGACACGTGGCATGAATTGGCTCTCTACGCCTTGGAAGTCCTGGCCTGCCCTGCTGCTAGCGTTTTGTCAGAGCGTGTTTTTAGTGCCGCAGGTGGAATCATTACAGATAAACGCACCCGCCTGTCAACTGAAAATGCTGACAGGCTGACTCTGATAAAGATGAACAAGGGTTGGATTGGGCCAGACTTCACCACACCACCAGCAAATGAGAGCGGAATTTAAAGTTTGCCATGTACCTCCACTCACCCATGGGTACACTTCTCGACTTTGGATAATCGCTGGACTGCTCCTCCTTCTCCTCATGCGCCATCATGATGACCGTTACAATAGTTAGGTCTTTGTTTCAGGTATACCCCCAGTGGTAAATTTTTTCGCCCATTCTTTGCAGAATGGACATTACAACGACAGGAGACCCGCTCCTTTGCAATGGGAACAATGTTTTGAGGCCCTCATGCACGTCTCTACCCAGGGACAACGTGGAGCCTCCCAATTTTTGGCTGCCCTGCCTAAGGGCTATACTGAAATACACCCACTTCCTTACAATGGGCACTTCAGGTTTAAAGGCCATCATGCACGTCTCTACCCAGGGACAATGTGGAGCCTCCCAATTTTTGGCTGCCCTGCCTAAGGGCTATACTATAATACACCCACTTCCTGACAATGGACACTTAATGTTTTGAGGCCCTCATGCACGTCTCTACCCAGGGACAATGTGGAGCCTCCCAATTTTTGGCTGCCCTGGCAAAGGGCTATACTGAAATAGACCCACTTCCTTACAATGGGCACTTCAGGTTTAAAGGCCATCATGCACGTCTCTACCCAGGGACAATGTGGAGCCTCCCAATTTTTGGCTGCCCTGCCTAAGGGCTATACTATAATACACCCACTTCCTGACAATGGACACTTAATGTTTTGAGGCCCTCATGCACGTCTCTACCCAGGGACAATGTGGAGCCTCCCAATTTTTGGCTGCCCTGGCAAAGGGCTATACTGAAATAGACCCACTTCCTTACAATGGGCACTTCAGGTTTAAAGGCCATCATGCACGTCTCTACCCAGGGACAATGTGGAGCCTCCCAATTTTTGGCTGCCCTGCCTAAGGGCTATACTATAATACACCCACTTCCTGACAATGGACACTTAATGTTTTGAGGCCCTCATGCACGTCTCTACCCAGGGACAATGTGGAGCCTCCCAATTTTTGGCTGCCCTGGCAAAGGGCTATACTGAAATAGACCCACTTCCTTACAATGGGCACTTCAGGTTTAAAGGCCATCATGCACGTCTCTACCCAGGGACAATGTGGAGCCTCCCAATTTTTGGCTGCCCTGCCTAAGGGCTATACTATAATACACCCACTTCCTGACAATGGACACTTAATGTTTTGAGGCCCTCATGCACGTCTCTACCCAGGGACAATGTGGAGCCTCCCAATTTTTGGCTGCCCTGGCAAAGGGCTATACTGAAATAGACCCACTTCCTTACAATGGGCACTTCAGGTTTAAAGGCCATCATGCACGTCTCTACCCAGGGACAATGTGGAGCCTCCCAATTTTTGGCTGCCCTGCCTAAGGGCTATACTATAATACACCCACTTCCTGACAATGGACACTTAATGTTTTGAGGCCCTCATGCACGTCTCTACCCAGGGACAATGTGGAGCCTCCCAATTTTTGGCTGCCCTGGCAAAGGGCTATACTGAAATAGACCCACTTCCTTACAATGGGCACTTCAGGTTTAAAGGCCATCATGCACGTCTCTACCCAGGGACAATGTGGAGCCTCCCAATTTTTGGCTGCCCTGCCTAAGGGCTATACTATAATACACCCACTTCCTGACAATGGACACTTAATGTTTTGAGGCCCTCATGCACGTCTCTACCCAGGGACAATGTGGAGCCTCCCAATTTTTGGCTGCCCTGGCAAAGGGCTATACTGAAATAGACCCACTTCCTTACAATGGGCACTTCAGGTTTAAAGGCCATCATGCACGTCTCTACCCAGGGACAATGTGGAGCCTCCCAATTTTTGGCTGCCCTGCCTAAGGGCTATACTATAATACACCCACTTCCTGACAATGGACACTTAATGTTTTGAGGCCCTCATGCACGTCTCTACCCAGGGACAATGTGGAGCCTCCCAATTTTTGGCTGCCCTGGCAAAGGGCTATACTGAAATAGACCCACTTCCTTACAATGGGCACTTCAGGTTTAAAGGCCATCATGCACGTCTCTACCCAGGGACAATGTGGAGCCTCCCAATTTTTGGCTGCCCTGCCTAAGGGCTATACTATAATACACCCACTTCCTGACAATGGACACTTAATGTTTTGAGGCCCTCATGCACGTCTCTACCCAGGGACAATGTGGAGCCTCCCAATTTTTGGCTGCCCTGGCAAAGGGCTATACTGAAATAGACCCACTTCCTTACAATGGGCACTTCAGGTTTAAAGGCCATCATGCACGTCTCTACCCAGGGACAATGTGGAGCCTCCCAATTTTTGGCTGCCCTGCCTAAGGGCTATACTATAATACACCCACTTCCTGACAATGGACACTTAATGTTTTGAGGCCCTCATGCACGTCTCTACCCAGGGACAATGTGGAGCCTCCCAATTTTTGGCTGCCCTGGCAAAGGGCTATACTGAAATAGACCCACTTCCTTACAATGGGCACTTCAGGTTTAAAGGCCATCATGCACGTCTCTACCCAGGGACAATGTGGAGCCTCCCAATTTTTGGCTGCCCTGCCTAAGGGCTATACTATAATACACCCACTTCCTGACAATGGACACTTAATGTTTTGAGGCCCTCATGCACGTCTCTACCCAGGGACAATGTGGAGCCTCCCAATTTTTGGCTGCCCTGGCAAAGGGCTATACTGAAATAGACCCACTTCCTTACAATGGGCACTTCAGGTTTAAAGGCCATCATGCACGTCTCTACCCAGGGACAATGTGGAGCCTCCCAATTTTTGGCTGCCCTGCCTAAGGGCTATACTATAATACACCCACTTCCTGACAATGGACACTTAATGTTTTGAGGCCCTCATGCACGTCTCTACCCAGGGACAATGTGGAGCCTCCCAATTTTTGGCTGCCCTGGCAAAGGGCTATACTGAAATAGACCCACTTCCTTACAATGGGCACTTCAGGTTTAAAGGCCATCATGCACGTCTCTACCCAGGGACAATGTGGAGCCTCCCAATTTTTGGCTGCCCTGCCTAAGGGCTATACTATAATACACCCACTTCCTGACAATGGACACTTAATGTTTTGAGGCCCTCATGCACGTCTCTACCCAGGGACAATGTGGAGCCTCCCAATTTTTGGCTGCCCTGGCAAAGGGCTATACTGAAATAGACCCACTTCCTTACAATGGGCACTTCAGGTTTAAAGGCCATCATGCACGTCTCTACCCAGGGACAATGTGGAGCCTCCCAATTTTTGGCTGCCCTGCCTAAGGGCTATACTATAATACACCCACTTCCTGACAATGGACACTTAATGTTTTGAGGCCCTCATGCACGTCTCTACCCAGGGACAATGTGGAGCCTCCCAATTTTTGGCTGCCCTGGCAAAGGGCTATACTGAAATAGACCCACTTCCTTACAATGGGCACTTCAGGTTTAAAGGCCATCATGCACGTCTCTACCCAGGGACAATGTGGAGCCTCCCAATTTTTGGCTGCCCTGCCTAAGGGCTATACTATAATACACCCACTTCCTGACAATGGACACTTAATGTTTTGAGGCCCTCATGCACGTCTCTACCCAGGGACAATGTGGAGCCTCCCAATTTTTGGCTGCCCTGGCAAAGGGCTATACTGAAATAGACCCACTTCCTTACAATGGGCACTTCAGGTTTAAAGGCCATCATGCACGTCTCTACCCAGGGACAATGTGGAGCCTCCCAATTTTTGGCTGCCCTGCCTAAGGGCTATACTATAATACACCCACTTCCTGACAATGGACACTTAATGTTTTGAGGCCCTCATGCACGTCTCTACCCAGGGACAATGTGGAGCCTCCCAATTTTTGGCTGCCCTGGCAAAGGGCTATACTGAAATAGACCCACTTCCTTACAATGGGCACTTCAGGTTTAAAGGCCATCATGCACGTCTCTACCCAGGGACAATGTGGAGCCTCCCAATTTTTGGCTGCCCTGCCTAAGGGCTATACTATAATACACCCACTTCCTGACAATGGACACTTAATGTTTTGAGGCCCTCATGCACGTCTGTATGCAGGGGCATTGGTGAACCTCACAATTTAGGACTGCCCTGGCAAAGGAAAATACTACAAAGACTCACTTCCTCAAAATGGGCACATTAGACTCAAGAGGCCTTCATGTACGTCTCTTCTCAGGGACATCGGAGTGCCACACAATGTTTTCACGTAAAATCTTTCATGTATTGATCTCAAAAAGTAACATACACCAGATCTATCTCACTATTGGGTATGTGCCCTTAACATTTCCGCCATGAAAAATCATTTTGGGGTCATTTTGGAAGGTTTTCTGGTGAGTCCGTAAAAATGGCGTAAAACGCGGACAAAATTGTTCACAGCTGTGACTTTTGAGTGATAAATGCTTCAAGGGGTCTTCCCCATGCTGTTGCCATGTCATTTGAGCACTCTTCTGAGACTTTTGTGACATTTTTAGGGTTTCTCCATGCTGCCGGGAGGTCATTTCACAAAAATACTCGGGTCTCCCATAGGATAACATTGGGCTCGTTGCTCGGGCCGAGTACACGAGTATCTTGGGAGGCTCGGCCCGAGCTTCGAGCACCCGAGCTTTTTAGTACTCGCTCATCACTAGTAACTACATGATGAATTTTCGAATATTTGGGATTTGCATATAAATATGACTTTTTACACTTGTTGTCAATATTGTAAAGGTTTATTGTAAACATTATAACTGATTTTTTTATACTAGAAGGTGGCCCGATTGTAACGTATCGGGTAGTCTAGAATGTGTATGTAGGTTAGCAGATTGAATAATAATATAATCAGCAAGTCTTGAATAATGATGGTTCATTTTTTGCTCGTTGGTCTCCCACTGTGAAGCACGCATCGGTGTGTTTGACAGTGGGAGACCATCGATCTGAACGGGCAGGGAGCCGGCGTACACTGGTAACCATGTTACACAATCGAGTAACTATGCAAAGCGCTTTGCTTAGTTACCCGATGTGTACCATGGTTACCAGCGTACGCCGGCTCAAGCACACGTGTGCCGAGAGCCGGGGTAAGCTAGTAACCATGTTACACATTGGGTAACTAAGCAAACCGGTTTCTATAGTTACCCGATGTGTACCATGGATACCAGCCTACGCCTGCATGCCTACATGTGTGGCAGGAGGCGGGGTAAGTTAGGGGCTTTTCTCCACTTTGTCTTTCCGGTGTGGGCTTCCGGGGCTGCAGCAGTCACCTGGGAGTCAGGCATCTCCGTGTGGGTTTGGGAAATGCGTGCGGGGGGCGGGGCCAGGGCGAGCATCCAATGCATGAGGGGCGGGGCCTGGCCGAGCGGCCAATGCGTGCAGGGGGCCGGGGCGAGCGGCCAATGCGTGCCGGGAGCCGGGGGTAAGGTGGTAACCATGGTACACATTGGGTAACTAACGAAAGCGCTTTCCATAGTTACAGGATTGTGTACCATTTGTTACCAGCGTACGTCGGTAAGCTGATAACCATGGTACACATTGGGTAACTATGCAAAGCGACAGTGCTGGTTTATTTTTTGCTTGTTGGTCTCCTGCTGTGCAGCACGCATCGGCGTGTTTGACAGTGGGAGACCAACGATCTGAATGGGCAGGGAGGCGGGGTAAGCTAGTAACCATGGTACACATCGGGTAACTATGCAAAGCGGTTTCCATAGTTACCCAATGTGTACACTGGTTAACAGCGTACACTGACTCCGGCACACGTGTGCTGAGAGTCGGGGTAAGCTAGTAACCATGTTACACATTGGGTAACTAAGCAAACCGGTTTCTATAGTTACCCGATGTGTACCATGGTTACCAGCCTACGCCGGCTCCGGCACACGTGTGCTGGGAGCCTGGGTAAGCTAGTGGTTTCACACATCCGGCTTTTCTCCACTTTGTCGGATCCGGCACGCTGCCGTAGGCTGGTTTCAGACGTCCGTGTTTTAGGTACGTGTGACATGCGTTTTGTAACACGGATGTCACACGTACCCATGTTATTCTATAATGTGCCTTACACGTCTGTGTTTGCACACGGACCGTGTGACTTTTCATGACCCTGCACGCACACACGCAGGCATCTTCGGCAGCACGGATGTCACACGGATCGCACACTGATGTGATCCGTGCGACATCAGTGTAAAAAATACCGGAAAAAATATGGGTCTTTTTAATAAAAAGATTTTCTATATTTACTTCTCTCCAGAGATGCTGTCTCGGCTCTGCTGCCTCCCGCTCCTTATCTCCGCTCATTATACTCACTGAATATTCAGTGCCCTGCGGAGCTGGAAGCAGGAACAGCGCTGGGGACTTCAGTGCCGGGGATCGCATCGCTGGGTGAGTGTACAGCAGAGTGTGTGTGTGTGTGTATACAATGTGCGCTATGTGTGTATGCGCTCGGTGTATCCATGTGTGTCTTCTGCTATGTGTGTATATGTGCTCAGTGTGTGTGTGTATACATGCATGTGTGCTATGTGTGTATGCGCCCGGTGTATCCATGTGTGTCTGCTGTGTGTGTATGTGTGTGTGTGTGTGTATATACATGCATGTGTGCTATGTGTGACATGGACGTCTGAAGGCAGCCGTACACTGTGTACAGGACAGTGGCTGCGCCGCAACTTCCTGGTCACATGAAGACACGTGATCTGAGCTTGTCGCGCGGCAACTGTAGTGTACACAGCACGGGAGTGTGCCGGATCCGACAAAGTGGAGAAAAGGTAAGCGACAGTGCTGACGTGTGCCGGGAGCCGGGGTAAGCTAGTAACCATGTTACACAAAGGGTAACTAAGGAAAGCAGTTTCTATAGTTACCCGATGTGTACCATGGATACCAGCCTACGCCGGCTTCAGCACATGTGTGCCAGGAGGCGGGGTAAGTTAGTGGCTTTTCTCCACTTTGTCTTGCCGGTGTGGGCTTCCGGGGCTGCAGCAGTCACCTGGGAGTCAGGCATCTCCGTGTGGGTTCGGGGAATGCGTGCGGGGGGCGGGGCCAGGGCGAGCATCCAATGCGTGAGGGGGCGGGGCCTGGCCGAGCAGCCAATGCGTGCAGGGGGCCGGGGCGAGCGGCCAATCCGTGCGGGGGCGTGGCCAGGCCGAGCCGAGCGGCCAATCCGTGCGGGCCACGGGGCCATGCTGAGCCTAGCAGCCAATCCGCTGGTTGTCACTGTAACGACACATTTGTCACTGTAACGACACAATTTTGGAGCAAGACAGACAGACAGACAGAATAAGGCAATTATATATATATAGATTATAAGGGTATAATTTTTGTAACGATACATATGAACTCATTAATCTTTATATGACAAATGACACTTGACATTCTCCTATACTGAGCCAATTCATGTTAATATTCATCAATATTTACCATTAGATTTTCTGAGTCTCATTAAATGGAACAATTTGTATTCTTCCCACGACAACGCCGACATCAGACATCGATGTGAAATATTGGATATGCTTAACAAAGCATACCTTCATAAAAATCCATAAAGACTTCTACAATGTTAATAATCAGATATTATCCGATTTGAAATCCCCTTATTTTCTCCTTTTAGGCTTAACAATTATATGATGAACGTTTGCCAGTTCTTTTATATTTCGATTCCCTGAACGGTGAGACTTTTCCAAGATTTCACCCTTGCTATAAATAAAATTATCAGCCGTCCAGCCGCCCCCTTGTTTGCCGTATTTGGCTGGTTAAGCGCAGATGTCGGATGTTTTGAAGTCCATAAAACTTAAGTTCTAGATGCTATATACCAACCTTTAAAAGAAAATAAATTGTACTGTTCTGAAGCCATGAAACAGGTTGGATTGAAGCAGAAGTTAATACAAATCACTCCAAATTCTATAATCTTGGTGCGGACATCAGACGATTGATGTTACCCTTGGCATCTGAGCTGCTAGCAATGTGCTTTTTGGCTTTCAAAATGCTGCCATTTCCTTGATTCACAGTCTCTGGAAAAGCAGATATTTTCTCAGCCTGCCATAAACAGCTTGATGCATGCATTCTGTCTATGATTGAATGCTTACATTTCTACAGGTGTTAAATATGGAAAAGGATCACCATGTTACGCGAGCTGTGTTGTGCAAACACATGGAAGAATAATCATCTGCACTTAGAGATGAAACGTCTTTTCAAAGAACTTTATACAAAGAAATGGAAATGTATAGAGCGAACCAGGGACATATTCCATAGTATAGCAAGCGGAAGTATTCACTGTCTTTCAATCTGTCGATGAACTACAAATCGCAGCATTCCAAGCTTTGCTTTCACGACTAAAAATTTCAGAATTTCCCATTTTTTTTTCAAAAAAGAAATTATCAAAGCTGTCACAAGTTTTGATTTGGTATAAAATGAAGTATTTTTAAATTTTAAAGGGGTTGCATGGAGTTTGCATATTCTCCTTGCCGGGTACTCTGGATTCCTCCCACTCTACAAAGACATTCGGATAGGGCATTTAAATTGTTCAAACCAAAGGAGACAGTGGTGATGGTATAAAGTAAAGTAAATAAATTAAACTACAAGAGCATGGAAATAAATCCAGCATCAGAGATGAGTGTACCCAAACTGTAAAGTTTATGGTTCGTACTGAACACAGACTTTAAAAAAAAAACCCTCAGTATCTGAGTTTGGAGTTTGGGTGCTATACGTATGCCACCCACTTAATCAAGCATCAGGGGGAAGCAGCAGCATTTTCAGATGTAGTGTGTCCCTAAAAAAACCAACCCTCCCTCAGCCAGAAATGCTTTGTTTATGGCTGACAGTATGTGGGCAGAGAGCCGAACTGCCCGGTTAGTGACTTCCATTGGGGTTCAGGTCAAGTCTCGATCCCAAACTGAACTTTATCTAAAGTCCGTCTGACCCAGAGAACGTGGACTTCCACGGGTTCGCTCATCTCTCTCCAGCACCACTGTGTTACAAGGGCTTCAGTTGCAGTTTACCTGTAGCCAGGCTAGGTGCAATATAAGTAACAGTCCACAGACTAGAGTAGTGCCTTCTGGAAAAAAGAATGAAAATCCTTTAAAGGGAACACGTCATCTGATTCATTCTGTCTAAACCATGGGCAGCATGAATCAAAGCCTGGATACATCATTGAAACCAGGTATATTTTACTCTGAAACTCTCCCGTTTTTCAGGGAAAATATTCCTTATGGATTCATCCTGGAAACCAATGTTAGTATGTGTGGCTATGCCCTCATCCCGCTCTTCCCAGCCCCTCTCTAGGTGACTGACAGGTTTCTCCCTCTTGTGCAGATAAGGAGAGACATGTTAATCATCTGCAGTAGCGTTTGGAAGAGTTAATCTTTTAAGTATATATTAAAATTATGCCTGACTTCAATCATGCAGCCAGGCTCTGAATCATGGTGCTAGTGGTTTGAGCAGCGTAAAACATATGATAGGTTCATTATAATTAAGGATGAATGAACTGTATAGTGCTTGCGTGTTCTTAATGGGCATTTTGGTGCTCGGGTGCTCATTTACTGAGTATAATGGAAGTGAAATGGGGAACTCGAGCATTTTCTTGGAAAAATGTTTGAGTTCCCCATTGACTTCCATTATACTCGGTAAATGAGCACCCGAGCACCAAAATGCTCATTAAGAGCACCCAAGCACCGATCAGCTCACTCATCACTAATTATAATGTGTCAAAAAATGAAGTAATGTGAAATAATCAAGAGCTTATATAAAGATGAGGCTGAAATTAGTATTTTTTTTATCAAATCCAGGAACAAATTTTGAGACTTTTGAGAAAAAGCATCTAGTTATGAATGATTAGATAGTAGAGATAAGCAAATAAATTTGATGCAATGGAATTTGTGTAGTACTATATTAAATTTGTAGGCCCCAGCAGTAAAACTAGAAAATACAGGTCACAATTGGCCTTTTTATCTCCTATCAATCATATTAGTAGGAGGGAAGTGGTGGGTCTAAGGGCATATACAGTGCCTTGTGAAAGTATTTGGCCCCCTTGAATTTTTCAACCTTCTCCCACATTTCAGGCTTCAAACATAAAAATAAAAATGTTAATGTTATGGTGAAGAATCAACAACAAGTGGACACAATTGTGAAGTTGAACGAAATGTATTGCTTATTTTAAACTTTTATAAAAAAATAAATAACTAAAAAGTGGGGCGTTCAATATTATTTGTCCCCTTTAAGTTAATATTTTGTAGCGCCACCTTTTGCTGCGATTACAGCTGCAAGTCACTTGGGGTATGTGTCTATCAGTTTTGCACATCGAGAGACTGAAATTCTTGCCCATTCTTACTTTGCAAACAGCTCGAGCTGAGTGAGGTTGGATGGAGAGCGTTTGTGAACAGCAGTTTTCAGCTCTTTCCATAGATTCTCAATTGGATTCAGGTCTGGACTTTGACTTGGCCATTCTAACACCTGGATACGTTTGTGAACCATTCCATTGTAGATTTTGCTTTATGTTTGGGATCATTGTCTTGTTGGAAGACAAATCTCCGTCCCAGTCTCAGGTTTTTGCAGACTCTAACAGGTTTTCTTCAAGAATGGTCCTGTATCTTCCCTGTCCCTACAGAAGAAAAGCAGGCCCAAATCATCATGCTGCCACCACCATGTTTTACAGTGGGGATGGTGTGTTCAAGGTGATGAGCTGTATTGGTTTTACACCAAACATATAAACATATCGTTTGGAATTGTGCCCAAATAGTTCGATTTTGGTTTCATCTGACCAGAGCACCTTCTTCCACATGTTTGGTGTATCTCCCAGGTGGCTTGTGGCAAACTTTAAACAACACTTTTTATAGATATCTATAAGGCCAGATTTGTGCAGTGTATGACTGATTGTTTTCTATGGACAGACTCTCCCACCTCAGCTGTAGATCTCTGCAGTTCTTCTGGAGTGATCCAGGGCCTCTTTGCTGCATTCTTCTCCTTGTTTGAGATTAAATTTTTGAGGGACGGCCGGGTCTTCGTATGATTTGCAGTGGTATGATACTCCTTTTATTTCAATATGATCATGATCACTTGCACAGTGCTCCTTGGGATGTTTAAAGTTTTGTAAATCTTTTTGTAACCAAATCCGGCTTTAAACTTCTCCACAACAGTATCACAGACCTACCTGTTGTGTTCCTTGGTTTCCATGATGCTATTACATTTATCATCTTCAGTCATTTAGGACAACATTGGATCATTCAGAGATCCTCAAGGAACTTATGGAATGAGTTTGCTGCACTGAAAGTAAAGCGGCCGAATAATATTGCACGCCCCAATTTTCAGTTTATTCTTTTTGACAAAAGTTTAAAATAAGCAATAAATTTAGTTTAACTTCACAATTGTGTGCCACTTGTTTTTGATTTTTCACCATAACATTAAAATTTTTATCTTCATGTTTGAAGCCTGAAATGTGGGAAAAGGTTGAAAAATTCAAGGGGGCCGAATACTTACGCAAGGCACTGTATGGCACATCATTTATCTTAGTTACCTCTTATAGTAACATTGCCAATATTAGTCAGTGTTCTGCACAGGTCTGTCTGATCACAAATGACTAAGGGTGGCTTTACACGCTGCGACATCGCTAGCCGATGCTAGCGATGGCGAGCGTGATTGCACCCGCCCCTATCGTTATGCCGATATGTGAAGATCGCTGCCGTAGCAAACATTATCGCTACAGCAGCATCACACGTACTTACCTGCTCGGCAACGTCACTGTGACCGGTGAACCGCCTCCTTTCTAAGGGGGCGGTTCGCTCGGCATCACAGCGACGTCATTAAGCGGCCGCCCAATCAAAGCGGAGGGGCGGAGATGAGCTGGACGAACATCCCGCCCACCTTCTTCCTTGATCATTTCTGGCGTGTGGCAGGTAAGGAGAGCTTCCTCGTTCCTGCGGCGTCACATGTAGCGATGTGTGCTGCCGCAGGGATGAGGATCAAATTCGCCCAAGCGTCAGCAGCGATAATTGGGAGAGGACCCCCATATCAACGAGGAGCGATTTTGGACGTTTTTGCAACGATCCAAAATCGCTCCTAGGAGTCACACAGAACGAGATCGATACAGCGCCTGGATGTGCGTCACAAAATTCGTGACCCCAACGAGATCACTGTAGCGATCTCGTAGCATGTAAAGCCTGCTTTAGAGAGATTAATTTGGGATAATATTTCAAAATTTAAAAAACATGAAAACTCTGTCAGCTCATTCACTGTGTTCAATGGCTTGTCCACTACTAAGACAACTCCATCTGATTACACATGCTTTCCCCAGGTGAAAAAACAAGGTCTGTACTTATTTCCTGTGCCAGTGTCATTGCAGTGGTATTATGGCTCGCATTCCTGGGGCTCACATGATGTTGAGATATCACGCGAGCCCAGCGTCCAATCAACACTGGCATTTGCCTTCACACCTTCAGACAAAGGAGCAATTAACAGGAAGTAAGCAACAGCCACAGTTCCCACTTCCTGTTGGTTAAACTGTTTGTCACAGAGAGAGAAGTCGGTGCTAATTGGATGCAGAACTTACAGTATGTGACGTCTTAATGTGAGCCCCGGGAATGTGAGCCGTCGCATCGCTGGAACTGCACTGACACAGAAGGTGAGTATAAGCTTTTTTATTTTACCTGGGGGAAACGTGGAATCAGAGGGTGTTGTCGTAGTAGTGGACAACTTCTTTAAATGCATACCTTAAGGAGTTTATTCCCAAGTACTACCTCCCAGAAGATCGCACCATAAGTTACCATAGCATAATTTCTTGGGCTGTAATTTCCCTGGCACACGCCATTTTACTGCCTCGACACATACGGCACTTTAGTTTTAAGTATTAGTGCTGATTTACTGATCTTGTACTATTTATATATGTTATTGTGGTTCTATTGTTTTTATACCTCTGCTATTGTCACTATAAGAATATACACAACTCCTACATGACTACTCACATATACAGTTAGGTCCAGAAATATTTGGACAGTGACACAATTTTCGCGAGTTGGGCTCTGCATGCCACCACATTGGATTTGAAATGAAATCTCTACAACAGAATTCAAGTGCAGATTGTAACGTTTAATTTGAAGGTTTGAACAAAAATATCTGATAGAAATTGTAGGAATTGTACACATTTCTTTACAAACACTCCACATTTTAGGAGGTCAAAAGTAATTGGACAAATAAACCAAACCCAAACAAAATATTTTTATTTTCAATATTTTGTTGCGAATCCTTTGGAGGCAATCACTGCCTTAAGTCTGGAACCCATGGACATCACCAAACGCTGGGTTTCCTCCTTCTTAATGCTTTGCCAGGCCTTTACAGCCGCAGCCTTCAGGTCTTGCTTGTTTGTGGGTCTTTCGTTCTTAAGTCTGGATTTGAGCAAGTGAAATGCATGCTCAATTGGGTTAAGATCTGGTGATTGACTTGGCCATTGCAGAATGTTCCACTTTTTTGCACTCATGAACTCCTGGGTAGCTTTGGCTGTATGCTTGGGGTCATTGTCCACCTGTACTATGAAGTGCCGTCCGATCAACTTTGCAGCATTTGGCTGAATCTGGGCTGAAAGTATATCCCGGTACACTTCAGAATTCATCCGGCTACTCTTGTCTGCTGTTATGTCATCAATAAATACAAGTGACCCAGTGCCATTGAAAGCCATGCATGCCCATGCCATCACGTTGCCTCCACCATGTTTTACAGAGGATGTGGTGTGCCTTGGATCATGTGCCGTTCCCTTTTTTCTCCAAACTTTTTTCTTCCCATCATTCTGGTACAGGTTGATCTTTGTCTCATCTGTCCATAGAATACTTTTCCAGAACTGAGCTGGCTTCATGAGGTGTTTTTCAGCAAATTTAACTCTGGCCTGTCTATTTTTGGAATTGATGAATGGTTTGCATTTAGATGTGAACCCTTTGTATTTACTTTCATGGAGTCTTCTCTTTACTGTTGACTTAGAGACAGATACACCTACTTCACTGAGAGTGTTCTGGACTTCAGTTGATGTTGTGAACGGGTTCTTCTTCACCAAAGAAAGTATACGGCGATCATCCACCACTGTTGTCATCCGTGGACGCCCAGGCCTTTTTGAGTTCCCAAGCTCACCAGTCAATTCCTTTTTTCTCAGAATGTACCCGACTGTTGATTTTTCTACTCCAAGCATGTCTGCTATCTCTCTGATGGATTTTTTCTTTTTTTTCAGCCTCAGGATGTTCTGCTTCACCTCAATTGAGAGTTCCTTAGACCGAATGTTGTCTGGTCACAGCAACAGCTTCCAAATGCAAAACCACACACCTGTAATCAACCCCAGACCTTTTAACTACTTCATTGATTACAGGTTAACGAGGGAGACGCCTTCAGATTTAATTGCAGCCCTTAGAGTCCCTTGTCCAATTACTTTTGATCCCTTGAAAAAGAGGAGGCTATGCATTACAGAGCTATGATTCCTAAACCCTTTCTCCGATTTGGATGTGAAAACTCTCATATTGCAGTTGGGAGTGTGCACTTTCAGCCCATATTATATATATAATTGTATTTCTGAACATGTTTTTGCAAACAGCTAAAATAACAAAACTTGTGTCACTGTCCAAATATTTCTGGACCTAACTGTATGCTCTCAGATATACAGTATTTAGCATATCCCTTTACTGTGTCACACTTACTACCTATATATACAATATAGTATACCTAACATATAAAGCCCAATGTATGTATGTATGTGTGTATTTATGTATGTGTGTGTGTATGTCCACTAAAGGAATCCGCACCGTCGCATTTACAATCACGAAATTTTGCACAGATGCCCCATGTGACCCAGGGAGCGTCGTAGACTATGTTTTGACAGAAACATTTAATCCCGTGCTTTACAGTTAGTCTCTAAAATCCTGCCACCATTAAACTGAATGGAGGTGGGAACTATAGGTTATTAATAGCAACTGTCAGTGGTTGCTATACGAACAAAATAAACTGTTAGTTGACGCTTATGCGTGAGGTTATATGATGTCGGTGGAGAGATGGATAGAGAGAGACAGAAAAAGAAAGACAAACAAAGACACAGACAGAGACAGATTGGGAAAGAGACAGACAGACAGATGGGGAAAGAGACAGCCCTGGAAAGAGACAGCCCTGGAAAGAGACAGCCCTGGACAGAGACAGCCCTGGAAAGACACAGCCCTGGAAAGAGACAGACGGGCAAAGAGACAGACAGGCAAAGAGACAGACAGGCAAAGAGACAGACCTGGAAAGAGACAGACGGGCAAAGAGAAAGACCTGGAAAGACACAGACCTGGAAAGAGACAGACCTGGAAAGAGACAGATGGGCAAAGAGACAGACGGGAAAAGAGACAGACGGGCAAAGAGACAGACCTGGAAAGAGACAGACCTGGAAATAGACAGACGGGGGAAGAGACAGACAAGGAAAGAGACAGCTCTGGAAAGAGACAGTCGGGGAAAGAGACAGATGGGGAAAGAGACAGACCGGGAAAGAGACAGACGGGCAAAGAGACAGACCTGGAAAGAGACAGACCTGGAAAAAGACAGACGGGCAAAGAGACAGACCTGGAAAGAGACAGACCTGGAAAGAGACAGCCCTGGAAATAGACAGACCTGGAAAGAGACAGACAGGCAAAGAGACAGACGGGCAAAGAGACAGATGGGGAAAGAGACAGACCTGAAAAGAGACAGACCTGGAAAGAGACAGCCCTGGAAAGAGACAGCCCTGGAAAGAGACAGACGGGCAAAGAGACACACCTGGAAAGAGACACACGGGGGAAGAGACAGATGAGGAAAGAGACAACTCTGGAAAGAGACAGATAGGGAAAGAGACAGACGGGGAAAGAGACAGACTGGGAAAGAGACAGACCTGGAAAGAGACAGACAAGCAAAGAGACAGACCTGGAAAGAGACAGACCTGGAAAGAGACAGATGGGAAAAGAGACAGACAGGGAAAGAGACAGATGAGGAAAGAGAAAGCCCTGGAAAGAGACAGCCCTAGAAAGAGACAGACGGGGAAAGAGACAGATATGGAAAGAGACAGACCTGGAAAGAGACAGATGGGGAAAGAGACAGATGGGGAAAGAGACAGATGGGGAAAGAGACAGACCTGAAAAGAGACAGACCAAGACAGATGGAAAAGAGACAGATGGGGAAAGAGACAGACAGACACACACATAGAGACAGACTCAGAGATAGAGAGAAACAGACAGACACAGAGATGGAGACAGATAGACTGATACAAATACAGACAGAGATAGAAATAGTCAGACAGAGACATAGACACAGACAGACAAGGAAAGAGACAGACAGACAGCGACAGACAGACAGACTGGGAGAAAGACAGAGAGACAGTTACTATCCCGGGCAACGCTCGGGTCCTACAGCTAGTATATATATATATATAAGTGCTAACCACTTTACCATCCATATTGAAGTTTTGACATGACACTAGTCAGGTACAGAATATGTTTTTAACTTTAGTAGGTTAGGGACTGTCTCAGATGGGTACACCGTGACGAGGTGAGACAGCTTCTTACCTTTTTGCAAAAATGTATATACTAAGTACCCTGTTTATTAAGCACTTGCAATTTATTTATTTATAGTCAGGGTATTTTTTCTACAATTTTCTCCTTGGTTTTTTTCTAATATTGAGCAGGAGACAGGTCTTTGTAGTCTATGTATAAGAAAAGACTCTTTTGTGATCTGTTACCTGTACTGATGTTGTACTATCAGTCCTTTTAGATTATAAGCGTAATGCCCTTTCTCCTGTTATAATATTCACCATACGATTTTACTTGAATTGAATAAATATTATTTTTATTCTACTCCTAATACATGACTGTATGTTGGATTTTTTTTCTCTCTCCCTTTTGAATATCTCATAGTAATAAGGAGAGGAAAGAGGGTTACCGGCACGTAGGAGAAGGCTCTGAGGTCTGTGGCATGGTGGCCATGGTCTACAAATAGGGAGACAGGATCTAAAGGCTGCTTTACACCTTATAATTTCTCGTGCGATCGCATTTGCGATCGCAACCCGCCGCCCCCATCGTTTGTGCGGCACGGGCAATTTCTTGCCCATGTCGCACAATGCTGTAACCCCCCGTCACACGTACTTACCTTCCAAACGACCTCGCTGTGGATGGCGAACATCCACTTCCTGAAGGGGGAGGGACATTCGGCGTCACAGCGACGTCACACAGAGGCCGGACAATAGAAGCGGAGGGGCGGAGATGAGCGCGACGTAAACATCCCGCCCACCTCCTTCCTTCAGCATTGCCGGCGTCCGCAGGTAAGCTGCAGTTTATCGTTCCCGGGGTGTCACATGGAGCGATGTGTGCTGCCCCGGGTACAATGAACAACAGGATGTGCGATTTTTAGAAAAAGAGCGACGTGTCAGCGATGAACGAGAAGGTGAGTATTTCTGCTTGTTCACCGTCGCTCGTAGCTGTCACACGCTATGATATCACTAACGAGGCCGGATGTGCGTCACTTACGATGTGACCCCGCCGACATCTCGTTAGATATATCGTAGCGTGTAAAGCCCGCTTAAATTTTCTCAACTCTTGTAGCTAGATAGGAGTGGCAAGTAATCACATCTACAATGTACATCATTAGGTTATTCTATAAATATCAACCCCACCATATTAGTTCTCTGTTTCTAAAGAATGATTTAAAGATGGTCATTTACTACAGAAAATTTCATGCAAAATGATCGTTTGGCCTGGTAAAATTTAATGAAGGAGCAATCATTTTAGCTGAACAAATTCAGTAACTTTAAACAAAGTTGGCTATATTTAACTTTTTTGTCCATCAAGAAAGTTATAAAAAGAATGTTTCCAGAAGGTTCCCAGAAAAATCCTATGTCCTTTGTCCAGAGTAATTGAACATGTATATTAACTTTGATTGACTGTAAAGACTCCCCATACTAATAAATCTGAGTCATCTGATGTGTATAGGGGCCTCCTTACCCTTCCGTGACAAATGATTAGACAGAAGTGTTTTTCAACAGCTTATTCCTCTCTTCCTATTAAATACACATCAATATTTCACCAAGTAATCATATGTGTTGGGCAGTCATCACTAGCTGAATGTATGGACACCTTAAGAGCCAATATAGACTAATACCATATGTATTAGTCAATATAACAATCATTCATGAAGAAATCATTAGTTCAATGGTTGTTCAGACATCAAGATACTGTACATCATACTAACATGAATGTTCACCTTTAGGCTCGGTCATGATAAGATCTTAATTGCAAACTTTTGCCTCTAGATTTATATTATTTTCATTTCTTAACTAGTGATGAGTGGACCTGTGGATATTCGGGTTTATCTGAATCAGCATGAACTAAAGAAAAATTTGAGTTCAACGGCCGAACCTGACCTTGAACTTGACCCTGAAAAATGAACCCCATAGTTTATGGGGATGAGAAGTTCAGGGCTGTAAAATGACTGTAAAAAGGCCGTAGTAAGTGTTATGAGGCTGCAAATGGAAGTTAAATGGTAGTAATAGCGGGATAGTTATACATGCCGTGTATCCCAGAGAATCACAATGCAGTCAGACTCTTTTCTAGACCCGATAATTAATTAAGGTTCATCAATATTCATTGCTTTCCCCACCCACCCTCTGTGCCAGAGTCTGTGATTGGTTGTAGAATGCTATACACAACTTCCACTCTGTGTCCGCATCTGTGATTGGTTGCAGTTTGTTTGCTGTATGGTAGTGTCAAAATAAATAAATAATAATAAAAAAATTGATGTAGGTGTGACGCCCTGGCCTATCAGGTCGTCACAGGGTAATGTGCAATATGCCCTTCTGTGCAATATCCACCTCCTTCTTGGTTACGGGTCCCTAACCAATGTGTTGCCAAAACCAGCCAATCAAAATCCTAGGAACACTCTGCACCACACCTAGCAGACACACCAGTGGACGGCCTGAGTGGAATAGGGTCGCCCACTTGGGGGGTTGGTAAGGGGTGGTCAGGAGTGTCAGGAGTAAGCCAGTGTAGTGTTGGAAGTGAAGGAGAGAGGACGTAAGGAGCTGGGCTCCTTGGAAGTACTAGGTAGCAGATGGTGGTCTGGGCCTGGTAGGAGCTGGACCCCCGGTCGCAGGGGATTGTGACAAGGGGCACGGTATTGTCGTGGAGGACAGCCGGCGGCATTGTACCATCACCGGGCTGGGACCAGGGCACGACGGGTACACGGACCCTAGGTCAGGGGATAGCTTCAGGCAACCTGACAATTCACCTGACGAGAACGGAGCCTTCAAGATCCGCTCTCCACCCGCTCCAAAATCAGGGTACTAGCGCAATTAGAGGGATAGGACTTTCCACTAAAATGGTCAAGGAAATCCCAAGCGTGAACCCTGAGAGCAAGCTCCCTCAGTTAGCCACACTGGGGAGAAGGACCTGACTTGTTTCAAGCTATAGGGGCCAACTAAGAAGAGAACAAGGTACCAAGGGAAAGGTCACAGATCATCAGGCAACACCAGCAGAAATGAGACCCAAGCGTGCTCCCCCTTAGCGGCAGCAGTGTCCAGAACTTTGGTTTACTAAGTTGTCAGTGTCAGCTTTATGGACTGAGTGAGTACGCAAGTGACCCTTACTTCCCCAACGGCACGTCCCACCACCATCACTGAGTCCCGAGGCATTCACCCTACCTGTGGAGGGGTTAAACATCTGGCTGCCCACTCCATCGCCACCGGGTACTCCCAGCTGCAGCGGTGGTACTCCACCTTACCACACACCACAGGTGGCATCACGAACTTTAGATACACCATCCCCAGTGAATACCTTCTTTATTTGAGGGGCCGCACGACCCCCGGGTCCGGACGCTCCTCGAGCCACCGCGGATCCGGATCCAAGCAGCCCTGCTGCTGACGTGAGGGTGGCACATAGGCTCCCGCTCTATTTTGATATCCAGTTTGGGTAAAACAATAGCTACAGTCTGCAGCCCCCACCTGTGAGGTTTACTGTGGCTGGATATCAAAATTGAGGGTATCCTACACAGTTTTTTTTTTAATTATTTAAGTAAAAAATAAAAAAAGGCATAGAATCCCCCCCATTTTTGATAACCAGGCACAGTAAAGCTGACAGATGGGGACTGGTATTATCAGGTTGAGAAGGAGCCATGGAAATTGCCCCCCCAGCCTAAAAATACCAGCCCACAGCTGCCCATCCATTAGATGCGACAATTCTGGCAATTCACCCTGTTCATTCCAATTGTCCTGGAGTTAAGAGTTAATGACAGCTGTGATTTGTCAGCTGCCATCAAGCCCTGGATTAGTAATGGGGAGACAACCCCATTACTAATACTGTAAGTAAAAAGAATTAAAACACAAACACCTAAAAAATCCTATATTTGAATTAAAATACACACATCCTCATTCACCCCTTTATTAACCCTGAAAACACCCCTGCTTGTCCGATCCAATCCATACGAAGTCTCACCATGATCCTCACCTTTGCTACCTCAGGAGCCTGCAAAGAGGGAAGACTTGTGGACTGTGTAAAGAGTAGCAGCTCAGGTAAAAGGTGGGCTTAGGACAGGAGAGTGTAATCTTTTATTATTTTGAACTTCTTTCTTGCTTCAAAAAAATCAATATTGCTGGAGTTTTGCGAGTCGAATCACAAAAAATCACGACATTTCTGACTAATTTGATTTGTTCTGAATCAGTTTGCTCATGTGTATATGAAATGCGCATCAGGTTCTTGACTGATATACAGAAATGAAAGGTTGTAGTGGTTTCTGAGCCGTCAGAGTGGCAGAGATTAGGGGCTGAGAACGAAGTAATTCACTGCCAGTCCCGAAATCATTTTCAGCTCTCACCAGTGCACTCTGAGACACTACAAAAACTGTGGTTAGAGATTTGTTTCTCCCCTGTGAGCTTTACAAGCATGTACCTTAAAAAGTGAGATGCAGCCATTATCATTTTTACTTGCCAGGCGAAGATGAATTGCTAACATCCCAGTATGGCCATAGAATACAGATAAACACAATTCTTTTAGTGCCACATAAAGGAACAAACATGAATTGGATATATTGCCCTCTAAGCGGCAATTACATAAAACCTTACATTGAGCGCCCATTAGTGCAGACACAAACTATAGTGCTAATTACCTGTTTACAAAATTTTACAGCAATTTTTAATGCACTGGAATATTAAATCAGATGATCTGTTTCACTTACAAATAAGAACATTGTTATTTTTAAGAACAGACTTTAAAGAGAATGTATTTTCAGAAAATTATTTATATTATAAATCGGGATTTGTTGCTAAATCTATTTTTTAAAAGATTTTTTTTTCTTTCATATCACAGTCCGTATATAATAAAATTAGAAATCTTCTACTTCTGACACTGGACACAACAGCTCTAGTATATCTCCTGTTCTTTACAGACTTATCATGATAGATAGGATGACAAGTAGCACTTTGATACACAACTCATGACATAAGATCAACCATTAACTATAGGTTTGGTTCCTCCTGCTCCCCCTCCTGTCATCATGATCTTTGCTCACACTTATTTGATGCTTCAGTACAAATCATATGGTCTAAGACAGTCTATCTCACATAACTCCGGCACACTCACTATCACCCTTGGAGACACAGAAAGTCAGAGACATGTAGCTGATATCAAAATCCTTTTCTTTTTATTTTGTGGTGAAAAACGTGTGACAAAAAAGTGCTGTACAATAGTCCGCCAATCTCAACGTTTCGGCCTATCTGGCCTTCTTCAGGTCGGACGGGCTCAAGGATGAAAGGACTGGAAGTAGATAAATGTGCACAGGACACCGTTGTAAGACCAATGCTAAACTGTAGTGAGGATTATGGACTACAGGGTAATCAATGTCAGGATACTCTATGCGTAGACAATGTCGGATAGTACTGTTATCAAGGCATATGGGTCTCAACCTTGTGTTGAATAAATGGTATAATGATACCGATTCGTACGCAGAATCTCTGGTTTATCTAAGAGCCATCACCTCAGTATTCCATGATATGTAGATTGGTCTATGACGTAGTCAGACGTCTAGAGTGGTTTATTTGGGTATGGTGATCCTTATTGAGGACTGAAATGGTGCATAAGGATCAGAGGTGGGAAGCCACGGTGCGGTCACATTCGTCAGCATTTAGTGGAAAACATTGTTAGTTTTAAATGACTTACTGGCTGAGACTCCACTCGTATTTTGTTTGGATAGGGGTCCTAGAGATACAGTGGTGGGAGTCCAGGTAACATGTGCTGGTGTGATGCAGGGGTGAACCGCACGTCCTGTGAGTCAGGACGTGCGGTTCACCCCTGCATCACACCAGCACATGTTACCTGGACTCCCACCACTGTATCTCTAGGACCCCTATCCAAACAAAATACGAGTGGAGTCTCAGCCAGTAAGTCATTTAAAACTAACAATGTTTTCCACTAAATGCTGACGAATGTGACCGCACCGTGGCTTCCCACCTCTGATCCTTATGCACCATTTCAGTCCTCAATAAGGATCACCATACCCAAATAAACCACTCTAGACGTCTGACTACGTCATAGACCAATCTACATATCATGGAATACTGAGGTGATGGCTCTTAGATAAACCAGAGATTCTGCGTACGAATCGGTATCATTATACCATTTATTCAACACAAGGTTGAGACCCATATGCCTTGATAACAGTACTATCCGACATTGTCTACGCATAGAGTATCCTGACATTGATTACCCTGTAGTCCATAATCCTCACTACAGTTTAGCATTGGTCTTACAACGGTGTCCTGTGCACATTTATCTACTTCCAGTCCTTTCATCCTTGAGCCCGTCCGACCTGAAGAAGGCCAGATAGGCCGAAATGTTGAGATTGGCGGACTATTGTACAGCACTTTTTTGTCACACGTTTTTCACCACAAAATAAAAAGAAAAGGATTTTGATATCAGCTACATGTCTCTGACTTTCTGTGTCTCCAAGGGTGATAGTGAGTGTGCCGGAGTTTCCATTACTTGACTTATTTTTCTCCAGAGCACCCACGAGAGGTGATGCAAGGTTTTCTTTATAACAATATCTCACATAACTCACATGTATATTTGAATTTTTTTTTTTGTACTGAATAGAGATGAGCGGAACTGTAGAACTTAGGTTTGGCGGGTACAGCCAGACTTTAAAAGGAACCTGTCAGGTGCAATATGCAGCCAGATCCACGAGCAGCTCTGGGTGCATATTGCTAATCACTGCCTAACTGTCCCTGTATACACTAACATAGATAAAGAGATCTTTAGAAAAAGTATTTCTAAAGATCGTTTATTATACAGACTAGTCCCGATGGCGTTTGTTCCCTTAGCAGGTCGGCCTACATAGCATGGTAGCACGCCCCTGTGGGCATACTAACATGCTAATGAATACGCAGCGACGCTGCACATACCTCACTGTTCATGGCGGCCGGCGAAGGATGGATGCGCACTGGGCATGATCCAGAGTTCCTAGGACTTCCGATCATGTGCACTAAACTGATGCCGGATGTAAGCTTCCCAGCTTCAGTGAGGTACAGTGCGCAAGACCGGAAGTGCTGAAGACTCCAGATCAGGTGGCTGCCATAAAGATTAAGGTATGTGCAGTATAATTTTAAGGAGGGCACCACCTAAAGGATATAATCATCCAATAATTAAACTGAACAGGGATCACCTAAGCACACCAAAAGAACCATATATGTGGAGAAAAAGATGGTATGCAAAAAACAGGGATGCACCTGTATGAGTATACAAAAAGTCTTTATTATAAAGTCACTCAAGTGGACACAAACAATTTAAAAACCAATAAAAAGGCTCAAGGCCTATAAATGTCTTTGTTTATCCCCTATTAGGGATAAGCAACCCCCTAGCAGATATAATGGTTACAAGGTGAACAAACAGGGCTGTATACAAACAGTAAGAGGTCCCAACAGTGGGGCAATAGATATAAACCTCAAATGTACAGAGTAATGATAAACACATTCACATGGGTCACAATACTGTTGTAGGATAGTGAAAAATCACAACACAGGATCCCAACAATGGGGCAGTGTGAGTGGGACAATCAGCATATGCACTATATAATAATGACCACATTCACCTAAAACCCATAACTGTTGTAGAGTGACATGAGGTTATAGACTGGTTAGGGAAAAATCCCATATGCAAAGAGTGAAAAATAGCCACATAAATATAAGCCACAATACTAATGAAAGGTAATATAAAATTACAGCATGAGATTTATGAGCTGGTTTATAATAAACCGCATGTATATAAAGTAATGGCTGCAGTCTCATATGCCATAACACATAATACAGCATGAGTGGCAAGATAACAAAGATTCACAGCATGAGATTAAACCATAATCCACATGTGCACAAGATGGTGATAGCTACATGTACATAGATCATAGTACAAATAATACAGAAAAGAGCACATGCAAGAGTCCCTAAAAAAATATATCAGCCCAAATTTGAGTCACCAGAGATCAGGGTCCATATAGTGGCTAGGTGGGGTAAGGAGTCCCCACGCGTATCGCTGTCACCTGGGACAGCTTCGTCAGGGGTAGAATGTGCCCACAAGAGGGGCTAGGGTTTAAATAACCCAAAGATTACCTTTAGCAGCTGTTGATGATTTCAAAAAACGCCGCGTTAGGGCATGTATCCGGCGTCCCGGAAGTCACATGCACGCTAGCGTTCAGCCAGGAAGAGGAATAGAGTAATTCAGTATTTTCGGGTACCGCGCATGCGCGGGACTCCAAAAAGATGGCGGCCGCCATACAAGGAGACATAATGTAAAGAAGTCCCGTTCAGAAGGGAAAAGAAACAGATATTTCATATGATAAGAGGAGTATTCAACAAAAAACCCCAATAGAGGAAACATGGTTACATTTTAACAGAGGAGAGACATAAAAAATAATAACAATGACAATTTTCTACCATTTAAATTCTTCCATCTGAGCCTATTCATATTAGATATATCAAATCCCAAAAGGGAGACATACCATATAAGATGGAATAAATCACATCTGCAAGGGAAAAAAAAAAACTTTTTTATAGAGGTTCCTAATAGGAAATTACATAATATCCCACACAAATTTTGAAATAACTTAATGTGATTGTTTTTTCTTCATTCCAGGCCCAGATTGAAGAAAACAGAATTTTAGAAACATATCTAAAATTCTGTTTTCTTCAATCTGGGCCTGGAATGAAGAAAAAACAATCACATTAAGTTATTTCAAAATTTGTGTGGGATATTATGTAATTTCCTATTAGGAACCTCTATAAAAAAGTTTTTTTTTTCCCTTGCAGATGTGATTTATTCCATCTTATATGGTATGTCTCCCTTTTGGGATTTGATATATCTAATATGAATAGGCTCAGATGGAAGAATTTAAATGGTAGAAAATTGTCATTGTTATTATTTTTTATGTCTCTCCTCTGTTAAAATGTAACCATGTTTCCTCTATTGGGGTTTTTTGTTGAATACTCCTCTTATCATATGAAATATCTGTTTCTTTTCCCTTCTGAACGGGACTTCTTTACATTATGTCTCCTTGTATGGCGGCCGCCATCTTTTTGGAGTCCCGCGCATGCGCGGTACCCGAAAATACTGAATTACTCTATTCCTCTTCCTGGCTGAACGCTAGCGTGCATGTGACTTCCGGGACGCCGGATACATGCCCTAACGCGGCGTTTTTTGAAATCATCAACAGCTGCTAAAGGTAATCTTTGGGTTATTTAAACCCTAGCCCCTCTTGTGGGCACATTCTACCCCTGACGAAGCTGTCCCAGGTGACAGCGATACGCGTGGGGACTCCTTACCCCACCTAGCCACTATATGGACCCTGATCTCTGGTGACTCAAATTTGGGCTGATATATTTTTTTAGGGACTCTTGCATGTGCTCTTTTCTGTATTATTTGTACTATGATCTATGTACATGTAGCTATCACCATCTTGTGCACATGTGGATTATGGTTTAATCTCATGCTGTGAATCTTTGTTATCTTGCCACTCATGCTGTATTATGTGTTATGGCATATGAGACTGCAGCCATTACTTTATATACATGCGGTTTATTATAAACCAGCTCATAAATCTCATGCTGTAATTTTATATTACCTTTCATTAGTATTGTGGCTTATATTTATGTGGCTATTTTTCACTCTTTGCATATGGGATTTTTCCCTAACCAGTCTATAACCTCATGTCACTCTACAACAGTTATGGGTTTTAGGTGAATGTGGTCATTATTATATAGTGCATATGCTGATTGTCCCACTCACACTGCCCCATTGTTGGGATCCTGTGTTGTGATTTTTCACTATCCTACAACAGTATTGTGACCCATGTGAATGTGTTTATCATTACTCTGTACATTTGAGGTTTATATCTATTGCCCCACTGTTGGGACCTCTTACTGTTTGTATACAGCCCTGTTTGTTCACCTTGTAACCATTATATCTGCTAGGGGGTTGCTTATCCCTAATAGGGGATAAACAAAGACATTTATAGGCCTTGAGCCTTTTTATTGGTTTTTAAATTGTTTGTGTCCACTTGAGTGACTTTATAATAAAGACTTTTTGTATACTCATACAGGTGCATCCCTGTTTTTTGCATACCATCTTTTTCTCCACATATATGGTTCTTTTGGTGTGCTTAGGTGATCCCTGTTCAGTTTAATTATTGGATGATTATATCCTTTAGGTGGTGCCCTCCTTAAAATTATACTGGTCTGTGGTTTATAACACTCTTCTTTAGGGTGTTTTTCTGGAGTGTTGGCACACCGACTAATAAATTTTGATATTTATCTTGCAATTACTGTTATTAAGGTCTTTTCTGACAGCTGTCATGAATTTAGAGGAAAGAGTTAACTCTTGGTCCCATCAGACTGGGGACGTTTTTGATCTAGGTTCCCCTGATCAGACTGATAGTGAGAAAAATAGTGATAATGATTTTGACAAACTGAGTGCCGATTTGATTAAACAACACAAAAACCTAACCAAGGTTTGGTATAACATCAAAAGTTTGGAGCATTACAAAAGACTGGGGATTATCCCTAGGGGTCTGAGGGTCCAGATCTTTCCCGCTTGGGAGGCGGACTTGGACTTTAAGAAAACCTGGGAGGCCGGTCTGGCTAAGTGCTCTGCTATCATTTTGGACATGCTTATAGTACATGACCGTGAGCTCCTTGTTTCATTAAAAGAGGAAATCAGTACTAGGGAATCCAAACTGAAGGACTTTGATCAAACCACTTTAGTGGGTCCCTTCCAGAACAAATTAAAAGGAATTATAGATCAATTCGAAAAAGAAATTATTAAGAGAAAAAGGAATAAACTCCATAGAGATCAAAGGGATTTCCAGACAGGGGAGATATACAGGTGGATCCATAGGGGCAATGGTAGACCCAAACCGAAAAACAGGAGACAGGAGTCACATACCCCAAATATCACTAATCAGGCTTCATCCAGTGAAGATTTTTTATCTTCAGACCCAAGCGACTTGGAAAACGACATAGGAGGGGCAGAAGGAGGGGGCCCAAATCTCAGAAGTGGAGTGAGGAGAACCGCCTGGTCACCCCACAGATGTGGGGGGAACCGGAAGAGGAAGTAGGAGACAGTGACAACAATGGAGGTAATTTGAAAATCATTAATCTGTCTGAGCATGTTATTAGTACTGCTGAGGAGAATATCCTCTCTAGGGGATTATCTTTTTCGCCTATGAACACCTTAGACAAATTTGTCTTTATTAAAGATCTTTATATGTTTTGCAGACAAATTACTTTCAAACTTTTGTATCAAAAACCTCAATTAGTGGATACCCTTCCTCAGGAGGTTCAACTGGCTTTCCGGACCCTACTTGACTTATTGGAGGAACAGAATGACCCCCAGGGTAAGAGAAAATTTCCGGGCAGATTGCCCTCTCAAGCCACCCCCCGCCTTTCCCTTTTCCCTGTGGTCCAGATCTATTTTGACTCAGTTTGTAGGGATATACGCGCCCTTAAAATAGATAACAACAGACAGAATAATATCTCTGTTGAAGAAAAAAGGGCCTTACGAAGTCTTAGAGAGAATAAGGACCTAGTGATAAAGGAGGCGGATAAGGGGGGCAATATTGTCCTTTGGCCAGTGAATTTGTATACCAAAGAAGCCAAACGCCAACTCTCTAACCGGGATGTATATCAACCCCTCCCTTCTGACCCTACTTTGATTTTTAAGGCCAAGATGGATCGTCTTTTGATTCATGTACATCACCAAGGAATCATTACAGAGAGAGAACTCGAATTTCTTACTGTCAAGAATCCTACTACGCCAACGTTTTACATGCTCCCAAAGGTGCATAAATCATTGACCAATCCACCAGGTAGACCTATTGTTGCTGGAATAGGCGGAATTTTGGAACAACCTTGTCTATATTTAGATTTTTACTTACAGCCTATCGCCCTACAGTTGGACTCCTATGTTAGAGACTCGGCGGACCTCATCACACGATTAGAAGATCTGGATATCCCGGAGGGTACTATTTTGGTAACTATGGACGTTGAGTCCCTTTACACCAACATCAAACATGATCTGGGTGTGGGGGCGGTTTCATATTTTTTATCTAAAAATAGTACGGGCTCCAGAGAACATGATGAGTTTCTGCTAAACCTGCTGTCTTTGATTCTAAACTTGAATTACTTTGTCTTTGACAGGGTGTTCTATAAGCAGGTGTCTGGGACCGCGATGGGGGCATGCTGTGCCCCCTCGTATGCTGGCATTTTTCTTGGATGGTGGGAGGAGACGAAGGTCCGAAAAACGATCAACTATGGAAGACACGTTTACAGGTGGTTTAGGTACTTGGACGACATTTTGATGTTATGGACTGGGTCGTGGGAGGATTGTGAGAACTTTGTTACGGAATTGAATAACAACTCACTCAATATTTTTCTCACATCCTTCTTTTCGCTCACTACAGTTGATTTTCTAGATTTGAAAATCTCTTCATCAAACTCAAGAATCGTGACAGACCTTTTTCGGAAACCCACCTCAACAAACAGTCTCCTGCATTATTCAAGTTTTCATCCAGTACATCAACGAAAAGGAATCCCTAAGGGTCAATTCCTCCGTCTTCGAAGGAATTGTAGCAGAGAGGAAGATTTCCGCTCACAATCTCTGGACCTGACAAAAAGATTTCTGGCACGAGGATATCCGAAAAAGGTAATTTCCCAGGCCTTTCAGTATTCTGCATCCAAAGAAAGGAAGGATGTACTAGTTAAACAAGATCGCCAGGGTGGAGCGGAATACAAAACTAGTATTATTACTATGTATAATAATCAATGGTCAGATCTGCGGCATATATTACAAAAAAACTGGGGTATCTTACAAAGTGAACGAGCTTTAGCTAAACACATCTCGGATGTACCAAGTATGGTGGCTAGGAGGGCGAGGAATCTGAAGGATTCTCTTTCCAATAGTCATTTTATTAGGTCCACAAAAAGAACGGATGGGGGTTTCTTGATTGAAGGCTCCTACCCATGTGGTAACTGTAGTATTTGCCCTCTTATGTTAGCAAGGGACCTAATTTTCTGTACTATGTTTACATCTTCACAGAGACCTCGGGGCTTCTTTAATTGCAGGACCAAAAATTTGGTCTATGGACTTATTTGCGGATGCCCCAAAATATATGTCGGACAGACAGGACAAGAGCTTCGAAAACGAATCCA